>NC_133806.1:22443234-23043234 GCF_043250625.1 Sebastes fasciatus | reverse complement strand
TAATGAAAAAATTGTATAATGTGACATAGTTCATGTCACCATAATGTCTTCCATGACATCAACTGCTCAACTTTTCCTGCATGGAACATTACACCAACATTACCTACCTATCCAATAATCTTGTGGAATAATTTATCATTTGAAATTTGGTAAAGCATGCTACAGTGTATGTATCACGATTCCAGATCGCTTTAATGATGATGTGGCGACGTTATCCAGTCCTAGTTTTCCTGGGGCTCCAAAAAACCAGAACTCTCTGCATGTACGTGTCTGGCTCCGTCAGCAGCTGGTGCTGCAAGCCTCATTTACCAGATTCAGATCAGGTATGTTGCACCACAGTATAACTGCTGAAAAGTACAGGAAAATAAAGAAAGATAGCATCTGAACTGAGAGCAAACCCATAAAAATGTCCTCCAGCCCTGGCTATTACTATGTTGTATAAGGCTTTGAAACAAAGCCAACAGTATTAAGAATTAAGTATTATAGCCAGGTCAAAAGTTGCTTGCAAAGCAGTTTTTGCTGAGATAAGAGCTGCCTTTTCATTTAGGTCTCACGTAAAGTAGGAATAGATAACGTGGAGGTGATGTAAGCTATACATGAAGATAAGGTCAGACAGAGGGGAGACATTTGAAGAAATGCAGGTGGATGTTATTGTTTTCAGCTGGAATGGTAAAATGGAAAAAGGGCAAACATAAAATGGATTAAACGGGCAGTTCTGAATTGAAAGGAGTTGTTTTTAGCGTAGCCCCATCTGTATTACAGTTACACAACAGAAATTACAACCAAGGTCCTCCCACTGGAGGCCACAGGGCAGAGAGAGGACACGAGAGAGGATAGAGTTCCCAGATCTGCTGCAGCTGTGGGCATGACAACAGCAGGAAGAGGAGACGGAGAGGTAGAAGGTAGAGCGATGCAAGATTGATGCAGAAAAGAAAAAAAACAATAACAGGGGAAAAGGATAGAAATCTTCTACATTGTGGGAAAGTGGAGTTGAGCTGGCTGTGTGTCCAGCCGTTGCTAAACTGACATGCGTGGTGGGGGCTGTAAATAAAGATCTGCTTCCCATGACAGAGCAAGTTGGCTCTGCTTCACTTCAGCATCAAGCTGCTAACTGTAATAAAAAGCAAAATGCTGATTTTGTGGTATAAAATTTACATAAAATAATGACTTTATACTTTCTTAAATCACCACAACAAATCACTACAAACAAATTAACATTTGAAGCATTTAAAGCCTTTTTCAGAATTTGTTATTTATTCTCATTCTTGAATTATTTAACAAAATGGTAGTTTTGTTCCATAGCTGATTATAAGGAATGGAAAAGGAACTAAAAAAGTGCTGCAGCCCACAATATAGAAACGTTTCGTCCAAAAGAAAAGTCCAACATTTTGGGAATTACACTTTTGCCTTCTCTTGCCAAGAGTTAGATGAGAAGATCACTTTTCTTACCCCTTTCATGTCTATATGGCAAATATGAAGCTATGCCCAGCTGCCAGTTAGCTTATCTTTGCCATCTTGGCTTTTGGCCGTTGCCATCTTGTTTTTTTTGCAACCGGAACTGACTGGAGAGGGTGGAGCTGAGTACAACCGAATGCTGAGTAAGACATTTTTAGACGAACAAAATGTTACAATTCATTTTCATGAACTGAAAACACACCGTGAAAGGGTTAAAGTTGTAAGACAAAAATGTGGATAACTCCTAGACCGGACAACGCTGTGGTAGGCACCTGTCCTGTTAAAGCATTCCCTGCTTTATGGTCTATTTGACTCTAAATTGGACCATGCTTTACTAAATGAACATCATGCTGTATTGAAGAAAACTTGAAACTAGCGATTGAGACCATAAACTCATGTTTATGATGTTAACTGAGGTAATAAATCAAGTGAGAAGTAGGCTCATTTTCTCATGGACTTCTATACAATCAGACTTATTTTTGCAACCAGAGGAGTCGCCCCCTGCTGGCTATTGGAAAGAATGCAAGTTTAAGGCACTTCCGCATTGGCTTCACTTCTCAGAACCCGGAGTTGCCCACTGGCTGTAGCTTCATCTAATATTCAGCAATAAAGTGAGTGTGCATTTCCCAAAATATTGAACTGTTCCTTTAAATAAGTCTCAGTGCCATGAAACCAGAGTTTCAAATTTTCAACAGCTCCTATAACTACTACGATCAAACCTGTACAATGTTAGGACAATATCGCCTATAATACTACAGTAATATTCATATAAAGAAGTGAAAATGTCTGTCTCATAATCTATAGTTCTTGTAACAGAGGGACTATTTGGTGTAAACTGTATGAGTATTATTATTCTATTCATAAACTCTGTAAACTTACTTTTTTTAAAGCTCATGATTAACAATCCAGAGAAAGCTAGATTCAGCTACACCAATTCCATGATGTAAGCTTTAATAACTGAATTTGAACAACAGTGAGTAACTGAAAAAGCAACTGAAAGGAAGTGCTTATACACAATGTCACACTGAACTGATAAAAGGTGAAAATAAGAGGAGGCAAAAGAGGGAGACAGCGAGCCAGCTTCAACCAGTGGAAGCGATATCTTTTGTTAATAGAGAACGGAACAATAAAAGAGACTCATGTTCAGTTAAGTGTCATATTTACAGCTCATCTATTAGTAGTTTGAATTATGACATCCCACTTCACACCTCATCAGTGGTGTGACCAGCGAAGAAGATGTTGAGGAGAGGAGAGGAGAGGAGAGGAGAGGGGGAAGTTTGGGGCGAGTCAAAAACAGGATCGAAGAGAAAGCAGAAACCATTTTTTTTTGCAGAAAACTGCATCTTCAGCTTAGAAGGTGGGGCTGAAAGAGAGTGTGTGTGGGGGGGTGTGGGTGTGTGTTGTCACATGACTGACGCAGCCAATCAGAAAACTGTGATTCAGGTTCACTGCTAAGTTTACTGGGTCAAAACAGATGCGATGAGAAGGAGGTAGGGAGGAAAAAGGGGGACGTGCATTGAGTACCAGCCCCAAATTTTCACTCTGCACTCTCTTAATCTCTATTTTTTCCACAATGTTTCTGTCAATCTCCCTCAGTTTTCTCCCTCTCCTCTTTATCACCGTCTTTCTGTGTTCCGATTTTGTCCTTTTTTTCCCCTTTTGCAATAAATGTTTTATTGTATTGCAATAAAACCCATTACCCCCTTTACTTAATGTGCCTCATGTTCTAAATATATCTGCGTTCCCTCTGGTTTCATTAATGTAGCCTAGTTCCTAAAATGCACAACAATTACACAAGAATGCACAAGGAAATAAACAGAAAATATTTGGCAGATTAGTTCCTCTAGCAGAGAATTGTTTTTTACTGTGTGTGAGTTGACATAAAATCGTATTAAAATGTTCCTTCCAGCTAAAACGCTTCACTGTTTCTGAATTTAGGTCCCAGGTGGTTCAAAGTAAAACACTTTGGGAATCTCTGGCAGTATGGCAAGTGTGGATTTGGAGGTTGTTAAAGATCTAAATGCAGTATTCATTGACAGCATAGTGTGTCATCATGCCTTAATCACAATCATTTTGTCCACCTTTTTTCCCTCTGCTTTCTACCTTATTTTCTTTTGCCTTTATTACTGTCTCATTCTGATGCAAAGTCATTTTCTCTCTCTATTCTTGCATCTTTGTTTTCTACTTCTGTCTCGTCTCTCCTGGCTCTGCTCCTTCTTTCTTCAACTGTTCTATGTTTGCTGTTATTTTAGACAGCCAGCAGCATTATTTGTACCTGTCACCAGACTGTCAGTATTTGAGGTGTCAGGGAAGAGCTAAAAAAGACGAGCGGAGGGTGAGTCATTTTGTCGAATTTTAAGATTTTGGTGAAAAAAAAAGTGCACCGGAGTAATTTGAGGGATATATTAACTGCTATTTTCTAAAAGGGCTTGTGCAAAATGGAATCAAAATATGCTATATGGGTGGAAAAAAACAGTAAGAGGCCCGAGAACAACACTAGATGAAACGGAGAGATGCTGTATGGGGAAGAAAATAAATCACAGGGAGAGAGATCAAGAGTAAAATATAAAGAGAGTAGGAGGCACTGAGAAACACAAACAGGGGAAATAATAATAGGCTGAGGCAGCTGAGAGATAAGAATGAAATGCGAAACGGAGACTTGATTGGGATGAAAATGAGATGACACAAATGAGACAGAGAGGAAGAGAATTGATATGCCGTTTACTGACAACACAAAAGGATGCCACACACACATTCCTTCATAAACAATTTAACCATATTTCCCATATAACACACTCTTAAGTTATTCCGCACCATATGCTTGTCCCATTTACTTATGGTTTCACATGCAAGCATTGCTGTGGCTATAATTTAAGAATAATTTGTTCCTGCTGTTTCATATGCCTGTATCTTATTGCTACCCATATGGCCGAGCAGCGTGGCATTCAGTTTACATACAGGCCTATGCCTCTATTTCCAACATCTCCATCAGATAACATTCAGCACAATCACACTCAATATTGGACTGGCTATTCTTTCTCTCATAGCACAATGTTTTTCTGATTACCATCAGAGGCAATATGGGGCACCGCAATTCACTTGCAAATGCTGCATGTATAAGACCGCATTATGCTTTTTATTGGCGACTGAAAACATTTCTAATATAAGGCCAGACACAGGGGGAGGAATAAGAAAGGCACTGCGCAGGGTGCAGCCTTCAATAATACAATTTTGTGTTCAGCGGCAATAGAAGACTCCCTCCTGTGCCGCGCATATACTGCACTGGCCTGTCAAACAGGCTTTTATTATGAGAGACAGAGAGGGAGAGAGCATGTGAGACAGCAGGAACAATTACAGTATTATTTGGGGTTTGGTTATTTCCTGGCACCCCGTGTGTGTTTATGGGAACATGCGAGCTGGTGTGCGTTCAGGGGTTTTGTCCTGTGTCTTTTGCCACATATTCTTCTTGGTTCACTCAGATAACAAACAGGAAACATGAGCATTTCCTAAGGCCATGATACACAGCGATCTCTGGAATATTAGATGGACAACAGTGATAGTATTTTTCTTTTGTATGTTTGATTTTAACTGGGGGTATCTATAGTCATCTTTTTTTTCCCCTGATCAGCATCAAACTCTCTCTCTCTCGATCGAACTGGATATAAAGGGAGAAAACAGTAACAACGTATGAGAATTAAATTCAGCTTTGTGTAGTGTATATTCATGTGATGTTACAATGGAGCCCATGATGCAGCCCGTTTGCACGAAAAGGCGTATGAATGACAGTAATGTGCAATAAGCACGCCTTTCTTGCTTTTGGCAAGCCATTTGTACACCATGTAGTCTGTACTGGGCGGCATGGTGGTGCAGTGGTTAGCACTGCCATCACAGCAAGAGGGTCGCAGGTTCAAACCCGGCTTGGGGCCCCTCTGTGTGGAGTTTGCATGTTCTCCCCGTGTTAGCTTGCGTTTTCTCCGGGTTCTCTGGTTTCCTCCCACAGTCCAAAGACATGCAGGTTAGGTTAACTGTTGACTCTAAATTGCCTGTAGGTGTGAATGTAAGCGTAAATTGTTGTCTGTCTCTATGTGTCAGCCCTGTGATAGTCTGGCGACCTGTCCAGGGTGTACCCCGCCTTTGCCCAATGTCAGCTGGGATCGGCTCCAGAACCCCCCGCGACCCTGAATAGGATAAGCGGTTACAGATAATGGATGAATGGATGGATGGATGGATGGATGGATGGATGGATGGATGTAGTCTGTACTGACTGCAATGTAAACACATTTGCCTAAATATACTATGCTCAGAGCTAGAGACGTAAAATGAAAAGTGAAAAAAAAGACCGAGGTGGATGGGTCCAACAAACACAGGACTTTCAACCACGAGATCGGTGTTTTGTTTTGTTTTGTAAGCTACCTTAGTGGCGATTGTCACATGTTCATGACGTGTTTTCTGTACTGATGTTACATTGTTTCTGTACATATTGTACTTAGTTTATGTACTTATTTTAAGGCCAACTATGATGTTTTTCCTAAACCTAACAAAGTTGTTTTGTTCCCTAATCATAACTAAGTGGTTTTGATGCCTAAACCAAAGTGAGTGGTATTGTTGTCCCCTGCTGGTAAAACGTGACACTGACGCACTATCCACTGTTGGACAGGCGGGTCTATTACACGCTTTGGTGTGATACTTGGTTGGCCGATGATGAGTGTATTTAGTGCACCAATCACTCCATTACTAATTTTGTAGCTTTTATTTTAACAGTGTGTAGGCCTTTCTTTTAAAAGGCTCACTTCTATTTGGTCACCATAAAACAATATGATCCGTGTATAATATGATGCTACATGATGTGGCATCAACACGCCACATTTCAGCGAACATGGTTCATTACGTTTGTTTATTTGTTGATAATCCCCAGCTATTTGTGTGCAATCACCTGTTGTTTGTCAGACCAATTCTTTGAATAGAAATATGATACTCAGTCCCCCAAGACTATAAACTTTATATAGAGCTACAGAAAATCTGACCTCTTCATTTATTTGTGCTTGATTTAGGCTAATGAATTATAATGATCCAATACTGAACTGAAGCCCAGAATTTTTATATCCACAGCAGCTCTGCTCCAATTTGGCCTTTGACTTAAAATTAAGGAGGAAATTCTATCCAGAGTGCCTATTGGCTTTGAACCAACCAGGTCCTCTCAGGTCCAGCCAGTCTGGTCATTGGATCGTTTTTATTGGCTACCAACGGGGTTGTGTTCCAAGAAGCAGGGTTTACTGAGTTGTCCGGTACTTTACTGAGTAAATCCAGGGAGGCTTTTTACATAACGTCCCAGATTTGAGGGGGTGCCACATTTAACTCCATCAAGATATCTCAGTAAACCTAATTCCTGGATCAAGCCACAGATTTTGGAACAACTGCTGAGTTGTGTTTGTCACATCCAGTGTCTGGTCCTGGGAGGATTGTCAACACCATGTTATTGAGTGCGTTGCATGAGTTACTATTAACAACAACAGCAATGGGGTTAACATACAGATCCTCGTTGCAGAGGAATGTAGTACGTGACCAGGCCATAAAACCACCCGAATGCCAGTCAGCTCTTCAAACTTAAAAAAAGACGTGTTAATAGCTACACATGTTATGCAGTTGTAAACAAAATTAGCCTCCCTAAGTTGGAACCCTCTTTCAATACATCACTATGTTGACAAGGTATTAACAGGGCGGCCTCTGCATTGACGGCGGTGCTGAATGTTATCAGCAGTGCAGTTGCTGACACAGAGCTGTGACATTGGCAAAAGCCAGCGCACTGAAAAGGTGGGGCTACTAAAAAATAATGAGCTGCCTCAGTTGCCTGAATATGAGCGTACGCTACTGATATCATTAACATTTGTCAGCTAAACATGACACTTCCTCATATCAATAAAGTTTCAGTTCAAGTAGGGAAATAAATAATTAGCCCCCAAACAAAACAAATCACATTTATCTGACCGTAGAGGTTGCTGACAGTAAACAGGGAAGCTGACGGTGACACATTGCAACAAACTGGCTTGAATGGCATAAATGCAACTCTCCTCTCAAAAGTCAGAGAGCCGCAAGTAATATTTGAGTTATGCCTTTTCTATTTTTGAACATGTGTGGAAATTGTATCTCAGTATACCGGTTGTTTTTAAGAATTTAACAAAACTGGAGACATTTCCATGCATCACCAAGACGACCTCAAACACACATGCTCCTTCATATCATGTATGGGTATTAAATGTATAAAAGTTGAAGGAACAGTGTGTAACATCTAGGGGGATCTATTGGCAGAATTGGAATATAATATTAATGAGTATGTTTTATTTAGTGTCTAATCACCTGAAAATATGAATCGTTGTGTTTTTGTTACTTTAGAATGAGCCGTTTATATCTACATAAGGACTGTGTCCTCTTCATGGAGCTGGTTGCCATGTTTCTACAGTAGCCCAGAACGGAAAAAACAAACACTGGCTTCAGATAGGGCCATTTGCGTTTTCACATCATGTCGCCAAATCATATGCACTGCACCTTTAAAGAACTACTTCACCCACAAATTGTTCGATTTATAAATGATCAATTATTCCCCCCCGTTACCTTGAATTCTTGAAGAAAACTTTTTCTTGCATGCTTCCACGGTGAACGAAGAATTCAAAAATGGAGAAACATCTTAATGAATTGAAGTGAATTGAAATAAAACAGTTAGGACTCATCCGGTCTCGCACGGACGAGTAACGCGCCCGCACAAGTGTGCGACTGTTTATGCGGTAGTGTTTTAAATAGTAAGGGTTTAGCGAAAATGCATGTTTGGAAAGTAGTGAGCATAGTGAGCAGACTTGAACTATACTGAACGAGTTGTGTGAGAGTTTGTAAACTGATATTTTGATTAGGATTTGCTGTTGTTAAATGCAGCCCCCATTTACTTCAATTCATCCAGACTTGTTCTCACCGTCTTCTTTTTAGCCATGTTAGCGCCATGGCACTAGGAATGGCAGTGTCGATCTGTCAGTCGGTCCACCACTTTGGTCCAGATTGAAATATCCCCAGATCTACTATAAATATTATATCTTCTCTACCAACTCTTATGACTATCCACTGATCACCCAGACATAACTGTCAAGTGCATTAATGACACCGAAGAGTTCACTGCCACAGATGTAAGTCAATAGAAAGTAATTTTCGGAGCCCCATACGGAGTCAGGCTGTGACACATTGTTTGATGTTTTAGCTCCCTACTGTTATTACTTTACTGAATGTGAAATGACACAGTAATTATGAGGTAAAAGACTGGCAGCTTTAATTAGAGGTTATATTCAGCCATATGGAGTGAACAATTAAATAACTACTGTCATTTCACATCCAAGGTAATTAAAACATCAAACAATGTGTCACTGTCCAAATACTTATAATGCAGAGAATCACAGAAAATACACCAAAGGATGAGCTCAAATGGCAAATGACATTTTTTTTCCTGTGAAATTCAGACTGCCGGTGAGCTTCTGAGCTTCAGCGGTGAGGAGAAGTTAGTGACTGGTGCTGTGATGTATCACAGAAACACAAAGTTGTGTAGCTGTAGTGTAGATATAGAGGTCTATTCATTATTTCATCATTTTAAAATATTTAACAAAAAGACATCACAGTAACAACATCAAATGATCATGCATGATGTGTAATGACATGGCATTACATAATATGTTATATCTTTATCAGATCTAATGAGCGATGTAGAGAAAGGCGATGATGTGGCCACTTACCTTGACAAGAAACAGATTTACATTAATTACGTAATAGATCTTTTACACGGTGGACATTTTGGCTTGCCATAGCAGGATAAAAACAGGTTTAAAGGTGCTAAATGCGAGATTGGGAGCATTTCCATTGCAAATCACGGAGAAGCTCAGATTACAACACACACAGAGGGAGAGGCGACTTCATACTCTGCTCAGGTAGACATTTCTCCTTTATATAGTAAATTAGAGATATGTTTTACTATAATCAAATAGTAGATTTTTACTTCTATATTAATGCTCTGGATATCGTATAGGGCAAGCTTTAATTGATAGCATCAAAACAACAGCATTCCCTTTAGGTGAGTTTGTTTCAGGCTCCTAGTACTATCATGTCTTACCGGGACACTTGATGGATGATGATGCTTTTCCTGCTACAACAAGTCAAAATGTCTGCTGTGAAGAAGTCTATTGGTCCATCTGCAATACCAAGTGGTGACTGCCTGGTTACTCAGCAGGCTTATACATACACCGCGCTTCAACCTCTACTCCGTCATTACTCACTTTTCACTGATGTATTTATAACACCACGTTCTAGCAGATTGGAAGCACACGTAGGAAGAGGGCCAAGCTGAGCTGGAGGCAGCCCAGGAGGAGGCCAGATCTCAGAGTACTGAGCTCTTTAAAATGAAGAACTCCTATAAGGAGGCTTTAGGTCAATTAGAGACCCTGAAGAGGGAGAACAAGAACCTGCAGTGTGGAGTACATCAGGCACATTCGTCCTGTGGTTAACACTTAACTGTCTGTTCAAGTTCAACCAGGAATCTAGAATATAACACACTGGAGTTCACTTCTTACATATGAACAGATTCAATGTGTCTGGTCAAAGAGGCTATAAAGACATTGCTGGACTATTCAATCCTGTTTTGGTTGTTAAGTAACATCAGGTTAGAAGGCTTTATACAGAAAACACTACAAGCTACTGATAACACGACCTTTGTTGGACTTCTTTGCAGTATTTTGTTTCTAAAGTTTCATATTATAGCAATTCCTTTTTGTCTGCATATGAAATAATAAGGAGACGCATGTTTTAATACACAAAGCATGAAAAAGGTTATCTTACTCACCATCAGTAACCCACAGAGTAGATAGCTTACTTTCAATTATTTGGATAGCATTCATCCATGACTGAGAGAAAATAAAAAGCTAGCCTTGATAAATAAATAAACATTATCGTCTGCTAGTTCAGCTTGTGTGTTCGAGCCAAACGTTATATCGAGGAAAACACTGTTATCAAGTATTGTAACATAAAAAAGGGAACTCTTATAAAGACTTTAACAGTGTATTATGGGAGACTTGGGATAATGACTTTACATTTTACTTTAATATTATAAAAAAAAATCTTATAGTACCTTGCAACTTTATTCACTTTCATCAACCATGTTGTTGTCGTTACCATAACAGACATACCTGTGTTGTACAGTAGTCAAATAGTTTCAGTATACTGTAATATTACAGGGACTATTTGAATTCTAACAGCAAGAAATTTGCTTTTATCTGCTTGTTTTGTCTGTCGCTGTCACAGATGGCAATGTGCTAGTCAAACTATCAGTGTCATTCATAACACAAGCTACATCAGGATTTCCAGACCCAGCGCTTTGGTAATGTACAATGCACTGCAAACTAACCAAAATAACCTCAAGAATCATTTTTATTTAGAGAGTATGTCAGTAAAGCATAACATTTGAACTGCATGTAAAGTATCACATCCCTAATGCATTTCATCAGATTGATTTATTGAATTAGTCATTGCGATATTTAAAGTGCCTTGATAAGGATAACCGTGAGCGTGAGGAGTCCAAGATTCTCTGCGTTCAGCTTCTGAACGTTAAGGTCAAGAGTGAGGCTGACAGGAAGTTGGCAGAGGAGGATGAGGAGATGGAACAAATTACGAGGAATAGCCAAAGGGTCTGCATGGACTCCATGCAGAGCAATCCTGAGCTCTGCGGTGAAGAGCAGAAGCGATGCTGTGAGGATCAAGAAGAAGATAGAAGGAGACATGAATGACGTGATGATTCAACTGAGCCAAGCCAATCACCAGAAATAAGCTTGGAGATGTCCAGGAACAGCTCAGAGTAGGTTATGGATCATTGATTCAATATAGCTGTAGTCAAAACGCTGCAACAAACAGCTCAAGTAACTTTCCAGTGAAGATTCACGATTTGTATTGCTTCTTTTCTATTTTTTATTGAATATTTGTTTTTTGTTTGCCTGTTTGTTTGTTTTTTTAAGGGCTATCTTACCAACCAAACCAGGGACCATATTACAATGGTATCATGCCAAATTGGGCCAGGGGCGAAAAGCAGGAGGGCACAAAACAAGGCCTTGTGTAAAGATGATAACAGGGTAAAAAACAACAATTAAAAGACTAATAAAAAACTACAAGATATAAAGTAAAAATCTTTTTTCACAACATAGAGTCCCTTGCAAGTCCACTGCCACGCTCTCTTGTCCCGCCACTCAATCGACAAACCGCTCATCTCTCAGCCCACTTCCAGCTCTGTAGGCTAGCCGCCAGCGACATCCTTTCCGCTGTGGCTCCCCACCCACATGCCGCTGCCGTCGCCTGGAAAGAATAAGAGAAGAGCCGCCACTTTTTTTTTACTTTACTGTACAACATTTTGCCTGGACAGCTTGCCCCAGCCATCCAGACTGTGTGAAGCTCACCTGGATGAGTAGGTTTACAACTTGTGGCCCTGGTTCCTTGGACTGCTATCAGATTCGGCTCTGCGGCCACATCTGCCTGCTTCGCTCTCTCTGTGTCTCTCTGCTTCACTTTGTCGCTGCGTCGCTGCATCACTCCGTCGCGCTCTCCTCTTGTATTTCTAGCCAGCAATATCCTGTCACTGTGCTCCCGCCCCTTTTAATTGCCTCCACAGAGGTATGTTTTGCTGATGGCTGCGGCCAAGTCAAAATCACAACAGACACTCCACACACTGGACACACTAGATTCAACACAATACATGCAAGAACTAAGTAACCCACTAATAACAAACTAAATATAAATAATTGTAATTAAATGCAGGTGCCAGGTTTTGATGTCTTGCACAACAAGAACAACACCTTTGACTTTTTATTCTTACAGGAGGAACTTATGTGTGCACGTTCAGGCCGGAGCATAATGGAGCTGCAGGAAGCTCAGAAGACATGACAGATTCAAAGGTCAACAAGCAGAGGGCCAAAAGCTGTAATACTCTTTACATATTGTGTTTTCATAATGAAATATATTCTCAAATTTGTCTTATTTTCCAAATGTTTTCAAAGTGTGTATTCATAAAGCACAGAGCAATAGAGAACAGTAAGATGTCATACTTAAGTTTACATTACATGGCTTTCATTTGGCAGATGCTGTTATCCAAATGATGCATTCTGAGACATGGTTTCATAAACTCTCCAGATATCTTTGCACTATTAATCAGGTGTAAATGGTCAGAGAGAGCATTTCAACAGTGCTGATAAAATTGCCACTTTATTCACTTTTATGGTTAGTGGACAAAGCAATCCCCTGGAAGTAGAGAGGTGATTTTGTTTGCGATTCTACCTTTCACACACTGGGTGACCAGTGGGCCCAAATCCCCAAAAAGTAGTGCAATCATCTAATAGCGATGGAGCTTTTCACTTAGAAACAGTTACAACCGAGCCACAGCAGTGGCACTAAACTACACAGGCTGATTATGGGCTTGATTTTAAATTACATGACTTCAGCTAAGTGGGGGTGATTTACAGAATCTTAACTCTCCAAGCCAAGAATTGAGCAGGAATGGGCCACAATAGCTACCTGTAACAACACAGAGGCAGTGATGAAACTTGCCTTCAGGCTGCGCTGTAGGAGTGAACAACAGAGGAAGCATCTATTTCTCATGTACATCAGTAGCAGGTACACACACAGACACCCACACTTGTACAGTACACAAAAATACTGACATTGATTTGTACACATGCACAAACCCTCACACACACAGGCACACACTCAATAGGTGGTCTGACAGAAGTGGTTTATTGTGCATGAATGCTCCTCAAATTTCACCGTGTTGCATCAGCCAGCCAACTGTGTTTTTGCTAAATTAGTTTGCCCTCGTTTCCTAGAGCAAATGAAACAGCAGAGTATGCAGTGTAAATGACATTTAGATCTCACATTTAAAGTGAAACGCAACTGTGCAAAATGTAGATATATTATCTTTTATGTGGTTTCATCCCCTCTCATTTCCCACTCACTTTGTTTTGTCCTCATAATTTCTGATATATTTGTAATAACATCAAGACATTTTATCTACAAAACATGGGGAATAGAGTATTGAGGTTACTAAAGAGGAAAAGTAATGTCATATTATGTTTGCCATATAGGACATTACTGCATATGCTGCTTACCATAAGCTGTGTTTACTGCATCTGATTAAAACAGCTGCTTTATAAAAAAAAAAGGGCCCCATTTTGCATTGATCAATTGAAGACTTTAGACACGTGCATGTGCCGCTCTGCACTGTGCTCATACTGCGCTTACGGCTGATAACGCCATCCACACCGAAGCGGGTTAGGGTTAGGGTTCCCGCCCAGGTAAACACGGTTAGCCCTGTCAACAGTGTTGCCGTAGTTTGCTAGCACTTTTAGCACCGTTAGCTGCGAGCTGTCGACTCAGCCGTCGACATGTTGAGAGCCATGTGGAGGCAATAGATACGCTATGAATTTCGAGCATTCACCTTTAACATCGTTAAGAGAGTTACAAAAGTACCAGCACCACATTCATATGTAAGGGATAATGTATAGCAAGCCGGTCATTATTATAATAATAATAATAATTTGACACAAAATATTGATTTAAAATGATTTTATTGATTTAAAAATAATTGTATTGCTTCCACTAAAAAAATAGTTCTCTTGCTGTGTACGGAGATCTGTACAGAACTGCGTCCATAGCAACGGTCTGTTATTCAGAGCAGCGATCTGCTACCAAATAAATAACAGACCGAAGAATGCTGTAATTGACCAATCAGAATACAATATTGTAAAATATACAGAATACAATAATGTATATGATATGATACATACGGTAGATTTTTATAGATTCCTTGAAAAAGTATATTCCATCTAAAATAAATATTTATCAAATGTAATGTTTTCCGCATGCTCATAAAGAATGCAACATGTAATTATGTTGTGCCTGAAAATACATACAGTATGTATAAATATGTATAGTTATTTGGTTTAATTTGTCAGAAAACACTTTGTGCACAAGTCTGATTATGCAAACATGGCGATGAGGCTTTGAAGCGTTGTCAGTCTGACATGCGCTTGGTTTGTTTAACTAATTAAATGATTAATCATTTCATTACTTATTCATTTATTTGTTCATATATTTACCCATTTCATCAGTCATTCATTGAGTCATATAATGTGATACAAAGACTTAAACACCATCATACATTAATTATATTTTGGGGGGGCATGATAAGTCAGCAGATCACAGTTATGACAATTTATTAGTCTTCATATCTCACCATGGCCATTTGTCAGTCTCATGCCCAAAGATCAGGTAAGATTCCTTTTTCTGTTGACAAAGAGTCCATTCTGCAGACAGAGAGAAACATTTATACATCTGATACCCTGTGTTTTAATGGTACGGAAGTTTAAAACAAGCCGTATTATGTTTTGCACAAGTGAGGGCCATGCACACACTTCACTGCTGTCATCTTTTATTCAGTGTGTAACAACATCACAAATGTTGCACCAGCATAAAGGTGTATTCTTGTGTCACTAACACGTCCAAGGCAGATAAATAAATAAATATATTTACTTTGCGGAGCGGTGTCAGTTTACTTCAGCAGCCCTAAACCCATCTGTTCTGAGGTCTTTAAAACATCTGGCAGAATTTATTAAGGATTTTAACACAAATCAGTCATATCAAATGAAACACATAAACCCAAAATAACAAGCAAGTTTCCTGCCTACCGAAGTCGTTCGCTGTGCCTCAAAAACAAGTGTTGTGTTTGTATCTATGTATTTTATCAAACGGCTCTTGTTCTTGGGTGTAGGTGATAGCTGGCACTGTAAATGTTTCATCATCCTTCCTGCCTCCTGTCTCAAAAACTAAAAGAAGAAAACATGTTTTCTTTTTTTCAATCTTAGAGAAAGCAAAAAAATGCAGCTGCTCGTGTGCATGCTGAGATACACGTACACACACACACACGTGCACACACTGCAGGCCTGTCAGGCCCGGTTTCTTCAGTGAAGTTACAGACTGTGTCTTTCATCATGGTAAAGAGAATGTGTGCAGGGCATAGTGACAGTTTCACATACACAGCCACTGATTTAGGCCCAACCCCGCTGGTATTTTTAGCTATCGAAAAATCTTCTTTTTTTTTTTTTCAAACAGAATTTGTCTGATAGTTAGTTTGGGTGGTGCTGCTCTTGTATCGTCTTTAATCCCCTCTCACGTTGTACTGAATGCTCTTTCTTCTGCACAGTTCTGGGTTGTTTTGTTCTAGTCTGGTCTCGTCTGCAATGCTTTGGTGTAGATTTTTTTGTTTTTATCATTTTCTATTCTATTCTATTATATTATAGAGTAGCACAAAGGAAACTGTGTACCACATACTGTTGCAGTTACATACAGTGTCAGAATTCAACCTCCACCCCTTCACAGATATTTTTAACTCTTTTGACAGTTTTTTTTTCCAACAGAACCTGACTTTGAGACAGAGTGATGGTAAAAGTTGTGGGGAATTTTCTTCTTTCTTGTGTCACTTTTCTCTGTTCTGATGTGCTGTGTTTGATTTCTTTGTGTTGTCGAAGTCTATTTTAAGCTGTTCCTTTTCTTTTTTTCGTATATTTTTGTATTCCACTACATCCTGCTCTCCTATTGCAAGCTCTTCTCTTTAGTGCCCCTGCCGTATCACATTTGTCTATTCTATATTCTGACCTTCCTGTTATTCGCTGCATTTTTAGTATCTCCGCATCAGGTGCAGTGAGTGACAGTTATTGGTCTGGTGTCAGTGGCTCAGGCAGGCGTTACCTCTCTTTAAGGCTGATCTCATTTCCTGCACACTTCCTCTGCGGGGTTAACGGCTGGCAGGCTCATGCACATCCTGGCTGAGGTACATGCTGTAGGAGGGGAAAACTAAATAGGAGCCATTGCTGTCATGGGAGCTAACAAGTGGGAGATAGCATGTGTGTATAGTGGCTTTTCACAGCGTAATGTCCAATTAAGCCAATTGATTACAGGTGACATAAAACACTATGCAGCTATGATGATCATAACTCTTCTTTAATTGTCCCGTAGAAGCTGTCATTTCTCATTCTTGCTTCTCCCCTTCTGCAGTATGTATGCGTCTGAGCCCTAGTTGAGCGAAATAAGTGCAGGTAACATCATTTCTGCTTGTTAAAATTTGTACTTAACTTTGCAAACAAGCATTTTATACATCTCAGGAGGAGAACCGGGGGTGCAGACTCTTTGGAACCTTAAAAAAAAAAGTGCTTTTTGAGGAAAGTTATTTGTAGAGTGTTAAAATTGATGTCATTAATCAAATGACTTCCTCCAGAAAGTTGAGAAATAGGAACCAGAGAGCCTTATTTTGCTTTTGCACTGTCTAATGGCTTGTTTTTTGCTCAGCAAAGAGGCTGTAGCTGAAGTGGAGAAAGCAGATGGGGGAAAATGGAGGGTGAAGAGCAGACAAGATGATATTCCACCAAAAATGGAAAGTACGCAGTAGTGGTGGTAATGTTTTTCATGGACAAAAAATAGTTAGAAAATAGAATTTGACCTTACAATGTTTGTGTCACATATAAGAAGACATGTTGAAGGAAAGTTGTAGGAAACATATTGGATTAGTAGACTATTCTTTAACATATGTTTGCCCTACTTTAAGTTAATACTACTGTTATACTGTATACCATGCATATGTTTACTACTTCAGTGGAACCTCACATGTACTGCTACCAACCAAATATCATTAATAAGTAAGAAGCAGGGAAACCAAGATGGGTTTTTTTTACAATAAGGGCTACGTTAACATTACAGCTCACAAGCTATTAAACATATGTATTCATCCACAACAAATGTTGTTCCTATTTTTTTTTTTATTAAAGCTCATTTTACGTTTCAAGCACAATACATGATCCAGATAGCAGCTCGCAGGAATAAAGCCAGATGTTGGACAGATCTGAAGGCAGAGGTTTTTTTTCTTTTTTAAGCCAGGCTATAGGCTGACAGAACGTTTGACAAACTGCCCTAGAAAATAATGAAATCCCTTTACCTGGCATTTAGATCCATACCATATAATGACGGTGAAATCAACTGAATCTCCAATGATTTATTAAACACTTTATTTAATGAAATTCAACTCCACACAGTTCCAACGGAATAACATTCACAGACATTCAAGTAAAACCATTTTACCACCCATTCAATTCCATACCATCCGATATGCAGGCCAGAGGCTCATTTTGACTCACTTTCAATCAATCCAATGTGTGATTCAGACATTTATGTTCACTTGTGAGGGCTGTTAAAGGGAAACTAAGCTCAGACCTCCTTCCTGTTTTGTGTTTACTGGTGAGACTTTAATGGTATATATCATCAGCATGCTGTACTGGGCAATATACCATTTGCACTGTAATGGTATGTCCCAAAGTCTTTTGATTTTCCTGTCTGGCAGACTGACTGGGGGCCCTGAGCAGAGGGAAAGGAAGTGTGATAAACTGTCCGTGGAAAACATAGGGGGCCCACGTCTGACCACTGTAGCCGGGGTTAGTAACCACAGACAGAGATGGAAGGAGGCAGATAGAGAGGCTTCAAAACTGTTCACTGCAGGCGTGCGATAGGGCTAACCCAGCTCTGGTATTTTGGATTCTCTACATGTTGTTTTCTTATTTAAGGAAAAAGAAATGTTTTCTTCAATATGACAGGTTTAAACACTTAAAGCTGTTAAGTAGCCATGAGGGCATCCACTTTGGTCCAGACTGAACTATCTCAAAAACTATCAAATGGATTGTCATGAAATTTTGTGCAGAAATCCATGGTTCCCATGAGGATGAAATCGTGACTTTGGTGATTCCCTGACTTTTCATCTCTAGTAAAACCAGTAATTCCAGTAACTCCAACATCTACATCATATTTAGGTTGAACATTTTTACAGATATTTATGGCTTCTAGATGATGTATCCTAGTGATCCCCTGACCTTTCCTTTAGCACCCCTATGTGCTTGACATTTGTGGTTTTTAGTGAAATGTCTTGGCAACTATTGGATTGATTGCCATCTAATTGTGTACAAACATGACCAAACTAATGCCCTTCCAAGATGAACATGGATGACGTTAGCATTTTAGTAATTTTCAATATTTTAGCATTAAGCTTAAAAGCATCTTCAAAGCATGTCTAGCCACATAGAGCTGCTAGCATAGTTTCTTAGTGTCAAGTCATCAAAACATTAACAATATCCAGGCTTTACGAGATATTACAAAAAGAAGAAACCAAATATAATTGTTACCTGATGTAAGGGTAAATATAGTCAATAAGTTGCAAATGAAAAGAGTTTTGTCATGAAAATATATGATGTTTAATGAAAGAAAATGAATAAATAAGGATAATGTGGACTGTATAGTCAAAAAAGGAAACCACATAATTGCAGATGGTAACTAAAGTAGACCCATTATTACTGTTGAAAGGTGGTTTCTATAGGGCCGTCCCAGGGGGGTGCGAGGCCATGTGCCAACTCGATGTGCGAGGCCCGGCTCGTTGACATGCATGAGCATGAATCACGGTCACACTCGCACATAGCCATTCTAGTTCTACTCTACGCAGCTATTCTAGTTCTCCTCGGGCCCGGCGCCACGAGGGGTCTTAGTTGGATTTTTTTGCCCCCTCTGTTTATGCTTTATGTATCTATAGAAAAATAGAAAAAATAACAACATTACTGGCCGAGATACATGTGACTATCACTTCACTGTTGTTTCGTAACCATGGACAGCGCTGTTTGTTGTGTGTAGGGGCCGGGTGTGCTTGTGTAGGTGCGGCGCTTTCCGTAGTACACTTTCACTGGAAAACAGTTGACAACACTGAGCTGGGTTTTTCGGTTAGATCATTTTTATATTCTAGAGTATTCTTGCTAATTTCTTAAAATTACCAACCCTAGCTTTAACAAGACATTTACTTCATAATTTAAAACACCTTTGTATGTATGACGCATTGCTCACAGCATCTCAAGTCACCACCATCATTACCATAGCACCCTGTGGCAAGGCACTCAACTCTTTAAAGCACAGATGTGGAAGATGTAGTAAAGGAAGAGGTACACTTTATATTGCATCATTCCCACACGGCTGGTAGATTCTCATAATGAAACGTGTAGTCCATGTTTCCATGAGTCGGTTGAGTAACCATTAAAATCCTTATTCAACCTTATATTACCTAAATTTTTCGCAGAACTATACAATATTCATTAATAATCTATGTTACGATGATAAAAGTGGAACGCTGTACATATATTGTCATATTAGAGCTCTACAATCTGGGAATATTTCTCCGCAGAGCTGTACATATTGTATGAGTACATGTCCTTAATGTTGTCTTCGTTCCCCCGTGACCAAATTGGGATCACACTTCTTAACAGATACAGTGCACATACATGAATATGTTATTGTACCAGACACTAGGGTTGTCAAAGCGGTGTAACACCGTGAATCCTTAGATGCATACATTGTTCTGACCGCATGTTCTTTCACATGTACATACATGAGAAGCGTTAGGAGAAAGCTATGTACCGTAAAGAGGAGCATGTACAGTATTAGTGGAATAAAAATGTGGACAGCAAATAAACAGCACTTTCCCACGCGTCAGTGAACATGAACAAGAATAGGCTTTTTTCAAATCCATCATACACACGTATAGTAAAACACATCCTGAATATGCAATTAAGGATTATTTCATTCTTGAGAAACTTTACAGCAAGAGTTGTTATGATTCTCACCATATCACACATACAAAATAACATCAATGTATAATGATTTTCGAACTTATTTACAGCCAGTGATATCCTGTGAAAAGTAACGCTTGAGAAGATTGCACATCCCAAACTTCTAATTTGGACTCAAAAGACACCAGATGTTTCCAATATATTTAAAAGCGAAACACCTGAGTTGCAGTCGAAGAAGTTATGACAACGGAGATGACGAACAATCGGATGTTACCGTATATGTGACAAATGTGCATAATTAACTGTTAACTCTGTCAAGCTGTTTTCCTCTTCATCTTCATTTTCTTTTCCGTTTCGACGCAGGTTTCTTTGCAGATCTGCATTATACACACACATAGAGAGAGAGAGCAAAGATGAATGCATGTAAATATGAACAATTTTTGAAAAATACCAAAGAATAAAAGTCATGGAAACAGCAAAAACAACTGTAATTTTTCATTGAAAGAGCATTTCCCTGCTGATGGAGTACATGCGGGCGCCTGTGATGATATATGATATTGCACACAGTGAGACAGTCACCGGTATTACACAAGATCACCAAAGATGCATTTGTATATTTACTGTTTCAACCATAACTTTCATTGCCCAATGTCTCACTTACATGGTCTTATCTTTCACTCGCTGTCAGTATTAGAACATGTAAGAATGAAGACATCTTGACTGTATATCTCTAATACAATGTAAGACAAGAAAATTAGTCTGCAGACACTCTAGCGGTCCCTAGAGGATGTGCTGCTCTTTACACCTCATGTGAACAACCAAACCCTAACTACCTGAATGCACTGTTGCTGTTAGACTGAAAGCCTGAAATCAGAGGACCAACTTTGCCTGTAGGGAATCTGCAGCTTGTCTCTCAATTAGTGCACATTTTACTTACATTGCATCTGCGCTTAAAGACCATTATCTATAGACAGGAGTCCTGGAAGATAATGATGTTTGCTATTCTGGGAAATTCAACATGGGATCATTACTCAGCATGTTCGAGAGTGTAAGCCAAAGTCTGAATCTGAGTGTCTATGCGAAATGAAAATGGCCTCATAAATCATCACTCTTTAATACTATATCATTAAACAGGAACTGACATATAAATCACTACAAAGTCTATATTATCCCCGGGAGGGGGGGTATGTGCACTTTGCACTGTCGGTTCTGTCTGTCTCCCAACATGTCAGTTTGGCAGACTTCACGTCTGGATCACTGTCATTATGACAATCATAACAATTAACAGGGTATGGTATTTTAAATATCCCAAATTGAAGGTCAGTGTCTTGTCAGAGAGGCTGGATGTCTATATGTACAGCCATAGGAACAAGTGACAATGGTGGGTTACACATTTGTGTCTCACTTATACCGTAAATTCCTAGATACAGCATATACAGGTAAATACAGACTACTACAGTCAGTGTATAAGCAAAGTGGTTTTATGTGACAGAGTGGGACTTATATTGGGGGAATTAAACTTGCAGTAGGCAGAATATTTCTGGCATCATTGGGCAAAAATTCCATAATAACCTTTCAGCGTATTGTAAATCAAGTGTTTTGAGATAAAACTAGACTTTTGCAACTCCTCATGGCTCTGTTTTCAGGCTTTAAAAAATCTAGACAGGAGACTTTGGCCAATCACAGGTCATTTCAGAGAGTGGGCGTTTTTTATTGGCTGTTCATTCAACAGAGACAGCTGTCAATCACCCGCAAACTCTTGTAGTGTACTGTTTAGCTGTAGAATAAGAAAGCGTATGGGCGGTGCTTGGTATTTCCTCAACTGACCTCTACATGGCTGCCAGGTCACAAACTTTCTCATTTTACAGCTAAACAGTGCACTACAAGATGTTTCTGAAAACACAACCGAAATAGGCATTACAGTAACAGTAAGAATACTGATTCATATTGATCAGCGCTGCCTAGTTTGACCGTTTCATCGGAGTTTGTGAGTGATTGACAGCTGCTCAGAGATGGCAGCCTCCAGCTCGGCTCTGATTGGTTGATTTCCTCCGGTCTGTGAAATCTTGCAGATTCCATTAGGAGCACCGGAGGACACCTGAGGACACCTGAGGACACAGAGGCACGTGATTTCTTTCAGACTACCTGTCTCATGCACTACTGTCAGGATATAGTGACCGTTTTACAATTTTTTTTTAATCATATTTGCTCCATTTCTATCCACTGCTGCTTTACTTGGTAACAACAAACTCAATTAGTCTGGTGAGGAAAACTCTGCTATATAAAATCTACAGCCTGATCTGTAAAGGACCCAAATAGGCTGGTAAAAGAGGATATCATGTGGAAGTCATCAAACCTAAATAGAGTCCGATATTATGGATTTATGCTTAGAACAGCAAATTAGACGGAATTACCCTCCAGACTGTGTCTCTCGTATATCAGACAGTCAGACAGTCCAACTATATCAGTATGTGTCATCTCACAGTGAACATTGCAGTCGTGACTCACCATGACAAATCTGAACACACACACTCGCAGCTACAAAGAACAATTGTCTAATGTGATAAATCTTATCAATAGCTTGTTTATATTCTTGTCGTTAAAATGAACAATTATTCATGGTTCATTGTAACAGTCTGATCTTATCAAATGTGAATGCTTTTTCGGAAATGTGACGCAACAATGCGGTGGAGGACATTTTATTATCTAGTATATATGCGTGCCCGTTCGTCTAGGTACAGTCATCGTCTCCATGGTCACGCGAGACCAACATGGTTTATATTGAAAACGTGAACACATGGTTTCTCACTCGCATGAGTGTAAACATGCAAAAACAAAAGGAGTCACCACTCAGCACGACAACAAGTCAGCTCCTTCCACGATGATGTTGAAGTGAAGAGAGGTGTGTGAGTAAAAAAAGATGCATAGTGACGGGAGAAAGGAGAGAAAACCCTAACCAAATTAACCCTCCTGTTACCTTCAAATTTACTAACATCTTTTATCCTTAGGGTCAATTTGACCCCAGCAATTTAACCTCCAGAAAATGATTATAATTAAAATTGTTACCCAAGTTTATGTGTCAGGTACTTTATGTTTGTTTGTTGACTACCTAAATAGCCCTTTAAATAAAATCAATATCTTCACGGGAACCATATTTTGCCGCCCCCAAAGCGTGGGGAAATATCAAAGTTCTCGCGAGAATGATGTTTCCCCTCCCCCATGTCGTGTGAACTATCAGTGGTTCTCGCACTACTACAGTTATGGTTATGTTAGGTTAGGGCCCTAAAGCTTTTTGAAGATTATAAAGTTGCATGTTATAGTGACCTCAATATCATCCAAAACAAATGTGTGTAAAATGTTGATATTTCTTATATGTTTTATACAGCTAAAACAGCCTGGGGTCAAATTGACCCCAAAGAACACCGATGCGTACAGCATGTGTACAGGACATTGAAAATATATAATCATTTTAATTTTATGTTTACCCAGTTGTCCCCATTAAATTAGGAAAAGTCATTAAATATGAAGCAAAACAAATTATGTCAATCATTTATTTAGAGAAGTTAAACATTGAATGAGGTCAAACTGACCCTAAAGATAATAGGAGGGTTAAATGAAATCCCAATCCTGCCTCTTCCCCGTCTTCCTCTACTTCACTCCCTCATTCTGCTCTTTCTTTCTCAACTCATTTTGCTGCCTCACTTTCTCTCTCCAACCCTCCTCGTCCTCCTCCCCCATCCATTCTTTCTGTCAGTCTCTGTCTCTCTCTCTATGAGCAGACAGGCAGAGACAGGGAGACTGTTGTTGTGCTTGCAGTCTGACACTATCAGCTCATAAATCCCTGTCAACAGCTTGTATGTCTCCTCTCCTCTCTCGCTCCTCCCTCCCTCTCTCTCTCTCTCTCTCTCTCTCTCTCTCTCTCTCTCTCTCTCTCTCTCTCTCTCTCTCTCCTCCCTCCCTCCACTGGTGAAAGGAAGGAGTGGAGGAACCCAGTGACCTGCCAGTAGGGGTTTGACTGGCACAGCCGCACAGACACACACATAAACACACACATTTAGGAAAAGGAAACACATGTAGAGGCATGCACCCATGGATGTGAGATAGATAGATAGATAGACAGACAGATAGATAGATAGATAGATAGATAGATAGATAGATAGATAGATAGATAGATAGATAGATAGATAGATAGATAGATAGATAGATCTATGATTTCCTCCCTCTGTCTCCCTCTCTCTTCCTCCCTCCCCTATCTTTCTATCTTTCCCTCAGGCGATGTTTGCCGGCAGACAGTCATCACTGACAAGCGCTTCCTGTGGTTGGGGGTAAACACCTGGGTAATGAGGCCACAGTGCACAACAACTCCCCCTCCAAAAAAAAAAAAAAAGAAAACACCAAGGAACCCTCTCACTGCACGTGACACATGCCGGCACATAGGGGGCACACACACACACACACAGTCATGCATTCACACACATGCACACAAATACTGCAGAAAGTGCAGACATGCATGCACATAAACACACATACACATACAGAGACACATGCACATGCTTGGCTCAGACTGCTAAACAAGCAGTGAGCCAACCCAGCCGTGTCAGCCAAAACTCAATACCCAAACTGACTGCAGCAGTGTTGAAGGCACGCTGTAGCGAGCTGAGGTGAGGGGGAACCAACCGGAGTCAAGCTTCTTCTGTTCCTTCACCATCACTAATAGTTTATTCTCCAAACTTAGAAACAAAATCCCGCTCCCAAGTGTTGTCAGTGGGGGAAACTCAGTTTGAACATTTTGCAGTATGTCTACAATCTTGACTGACTGCAGTGCAAAGTTGTGCTGTGGTGAAGTGTGAGAGCTACTGTGGCGAAACTAGAGCTGTCAGTCTGACTGCAGTGTCAGTAACGCTGCGTGTCACTGGGAGAGTTTTTCTCTGTTGAATTGATGCCGAGGGGGGGGAGGAACTGACCAACCTCTTAGCGTTATAGATATGTCACTTGACATGATAATTAATGTATAATTGGAAACATATAGGAAACTTAATATGAAGTAAAATGATGGTCCTAATGGTTTTGTCAAACCTGTCTGTCATAACATAACTGGAGTCTGATGATAAGTCAATGAAAAATGTTGCAATATATGCGCATGTTTGCATAAAACTGCTTAGTTATGCATCCGTTGGCAGTTAATGCTCCAGAGTCCAGGATCTATTCACGCTCAGTCTTAGAACCCATCAGCTATCTGTCTGCCGACGGATAAGCCTCTGGGGCGCAATGTGCTATATTTCTGGGGTTCCGGTGTAACCAGCGGATATCCAGACGAAGACTTCCTTTTCCGTGTGCTGCTCAATCTTTACAGTCCGATTAGCAACTTGAGACGCGAGACTGGAGTTGTAGCTGAGAGACGACGTGTACGAGTGGGTTGTTTCACAAGTAGCCAGTTTACAAGCTAATTTTAAATCAATAAAAAGCTAAATCGTCGTGCATTTCAGTGAATGCTGCGTTCCGCCTCTTTTGCGCTCCACACTGACTGTTTACTTGCATTAAACCAAAGCCTGCTCGAAGGTGTATTTTTTCACTTTTAAAAGAGCAATGCCTGTATTTCCTATTGCTTGTCCTTGTTCTATGCTAGGCTAACACATTCCAGATCTATTGGACGTGCAATAAGATGATATCAATCTTCTCACGTGACTGTGGATTTGGCACAGTTGCTCTTCTTTTTCTTCTGTTTTTTCGTATTCCTCTCATTTTCGGAGAAAAGGTTAAGATGTCACATTCTCAAAGGCCTAACACAATTTAAGAGAATCGTTTTGAGGCAAAATAGATTTGGAAAATTTACCCAACAACTGCAACCAATTGTGCATTTCCATGCCACTCTTGTTCTGTACAATATACCCTACACTATCCAAATTGGTATTGTCACAAACAGAATGACATCTTTCTGCTCCACCGCCTCAAAAATATTGTGTGCGTATCAAAGCTTCAAGATTGTTCCGTGTCAAAAGCACTACACTGCAAGTGATTCACTCAAGAATCATCTTATTGTGTTATCTCTGGACAATACGGCGCTGCCTGCATCTCATGTGTCATAGGAACAACAGGGAAGTCTGTGGTGAATCATCGGCCCTGCCAGAGTGGCAAAGCTAGGAAAGCCTCTGAGCACTTTTAGTTTTGTAGAGGTTTTAATGTCCAATGGACGTAGAGCAAGGTTTTTGTTTTAAGTGTTATTAACTTTGGCAAAAACACCATGTATACTGTGCTTCTGCGTGCACACATTATGGCAATGTCTGCGCTCTGTATGTGTCTGTATGCATGTGTATGTGTGAGTGTGTGGCCCACACACGTCTTTGTGTGCAAAGGAAACGGCTGACAGTGAAAAATGTGACCAATTCTAATTTTAATTGCCAATGAAAAAAAAGGCCTCAATATTTATGGGCTCTGTCCAGATGAACTGACGAGAAGGGTTTAAGCATGAAAGCATATTCCTTATCACAATTAAAAAGTGCTTTAACATGACTGCAGTCCTTTGAAGTTAGATTAGCAGTAATATTGGACAGATCGGCCGCAGCTTCGAACAATGGGAACTGAATGGGGGGAAAATAAATTATTTAACAGAGCCAAAGGTAATGCTTCCCTTCCGTTGTCTCTTTTTTTCCCCCCTTGAATTAGCCTCATGCTATTTTTTGATAGATTTTCTTGTGTGGAACCGCTAATTTTTTATTTCTTTTCAACATGAAATTACTTCATGTGTATCTGAAAAAAATATGCTTTGGAGTCCAACCTGGGGACTTGATTGAAGGAACCAAAGAAGAAAAGGAGAAAAAAAGCTAATTTGACAGCCCAGTTTGGGATCCTTTTTAAAGCATTTGAAGCCTGGAGTGAAAGAAAAAAATCTTCTCGGTTGGTCATAAAGCACAGCGGCTGACTGACTGTAATCACAATGAGCTTTGAGTCCACATAAGTGTCTTGATTAGGGATCTGAAACCATATAGTAACTGTGTGAAGCAGCCATTTACACAGACAAACAGTGAAAGACACGTACACGCATACAAACAACTGTTGACTTGTGAATTCCCATCATTACAGAAGAGAAAAAAAAATGTCATTCAGCCCAGTCCTTACATAACGACATGCAAACCCATGGGAAGACACAGGGCTGCAACTGAGAGCTGTGTAATTAGAGAGAATGAGAGGAGACAGAAAGAGAGACAGAGCTTAACCCCAGGCGCAGAGACAGGAAGAGAGAGAGAGAGAGAGAGAGAGAGAGAGAGAGAGAGAGAGAGAGAAGGAGGGAAGGAGAGGTGACATGGTTGAGAAAAACCCTCCCATGTTAACCTGAAAGAGAAAAGAGAGAGGAACAGGGAGGGCAAAACAGCAAACAGAGAGCAGCTGCTGAGGATTTACGTGTTGTAAATAATTCATGTAATCAGCTGTAGGAGCACAGAGACACCGAGAGAGAGAGACGGAGACAATAAGAGGAAAAAAAAGTTTAGGGCTGCAGAGAGAAGGAAAGAGAGATGTGCAAAGACAGACAGGTATTGTAATAGACAACAAAGAGAGAGTGTAACACTTACCCTGATAGTCCTGTCTAGACCAGGTGATCTTCACCGCTGACTCTCACTCTGCCACACCTGAAAAAACAATCACTGTGTTTATTCTCTGGTTACATGCAGAGCTTCAGATTTCTGCTTCCAGGTTATGAATGACAACTAAACCTGTACAGGAGTGATTTCATGTATCCTTTGAACTGGTTGTCTGTGAGCTTTAGACATAATGCGAAGACTTTATTAGAGAAGATCTGTCTGCTTATAAAACCTGCTAGAGTGCATCTGGCCTGCTGACAAAAAGCTCACTGTGCCTTTACAACATTATATATGTGTATGTATTTATTTAAAACCCCCCTGGCAACAGTAATGTTCCATTTTAGGTCAAACACATGTTGCATGTGTTAGCGTTTCTTACTCTACTGTAGGTGCTTGTGCAGTATAGGCTAACGTGGTAAGGTGTGGGAGAGTGCATGAGCAGACTGAGTGACAACATTGACCTTCAAAATTCCACCTGTTATCACCCAAATGCCGTGGTGGACCAAAACGTTTCACATTTTGAACACGTTACAGTAAGAATATCAGTGAACTATACTTCCTGGTATGGGTATAAGTGTGCATAGGCCTCTAGTTTTGACTTCTACCATACTGTCTGGGACGTTGCACTCTGCAAAAACTAAAAGTGAGCAATGAAATGCCTGTGTGTCTTACTGACTCCACTAATAAGGTATTTATAGCTTCATATGCTGATTACAAATTTCCCCGCAGGCAATATTCTGAATATTATCATGGGAGCTGAACTGATACAGAGTGCAAAAACCCAACAGCAAACATATTACATATGTAACAGCAATTACGTATAACTACAGCTCGCCCTGTTTGAGTTTTATTTTTAGTATTCAGGTTGATTAAATGCATGGCAAGTAAATGAAGAGCCGTACTTAATGTGTTTTATCAAACTTTCTGCAGGATTAATCTCACTGTCTTCTTATGGTATATTCTTTACTTCACACAACTGGTGCAGTATAATCCAAGTCTCGTTTATCCTGACGTATGCTCAGTACTTCCCGAACGCATGCTACATCAATGAACTTATTGAAAGGATAGGATAGCCCCTTGAGATGTAGCATCTCATTTTCGAGGGGGTCCTATTTATGCATGCATTCTAAAGCTTAAGTGCGTTGCGCCCGCGCTTTGCTCGACGCAGTAATGGGTTTCAGAGCGCAGTGGTGCCATCGCGTTCTGTGTGAAAGGCTCTTTATGGTTCATGTCCGCAGGGGCGTTTTGGGGCGCGAGGGGTCGCGCTGCTTCCCAGCATTGGACGAACGCTTTCACTCAGGGCCGGCTTAAGGTATAGGCCATATAGGCCTAGGTCGCCACCTTTTTGGGGGCGCTGGTCGACCTCTAAAAAAAATAAATAATAATGACAATAATTTTTTAAAAATGCCAGTGGGCACCCTTCCTCGTTTTCTGCATTGAGGTAACAAATGAAAAAAGAAAGATTAAACTACACTTTTCACCCCTGTAACTCTCTTTCTCACACTCCATCTGCCCGGCCGCACTATATATATATTATATAGCGCTTTTCTAGTCTTCCGACCACTCAAAGCGTTTTACACTACATGTCAGCATTCATACAGTGATGGCAGAGGCTGCTAAGGTGCCGACTTTGCCCATCAGGATCTAATCTAAATATTAAATCACATACCAATGGCTATGCCTTCAGGAGCAATTTGGGGGTTAAGTGTCTTGCTCAAGGACACATCAACATTTGACCCGGAGCAGCCGGGGATCGAACCACCGACCTTCCGATTGGTGAACAACCTGCTCTACCCTCTGAGCCACAGCCGCACACATATATGTTAATTTGTATTTAAACTGACTAAATACTTTTAAGCCAACAATATCAGGGACCAATTGTTTATTTACATTGTAATAAATACAGTTATTTATGAAAATAAAAATCTGAATTTTTGTTTTAAAACCATTGTGATGTCTGATGTGCGTTGTGGTTTACGGGGCTAGGGTTAGGGTTCTGGGGAGGATTGAACTCGTGGGCTCCCGCTTTCAAATCGTCCAACATGGCGGCTCATTTCTTATATTTAGAAAATAATTCACTGAAATGTGTTTCTGGAATCGTATGTGAGAAAAATAGACCGTGCAGTTGCTGGATCTGTCTTCATTGTAGGTCGGCAGTGGTTAATTTACAAGTTTTTCGGAAGTTTCCAGAGGTGGCGAGTCACACTGCATGCCCCTGATTTGCATAAAGGAGCCTAGTCCTCAACTTTATGCAAATGAGGAGCAGCCAACATGATGCTCCGTCTCTGGAAACGCAACGCTGCGCTGCGCTATCAAAACGCATTGCACAGCTGCTTACATTGACAATGAATGGGAATCGTGAAAAAGGATGGATCCTGTGGACGCGTACCATTACCGTCTCTGCACGGACTCGCAAAGGACAAATAAAGCAAACAGCAATAAAAGGTTGCAAAATAACTACATAAAGATTTACAAAATGTCATTCCAGGTAACAAAATGTAATACATTGAGAAGTGCATTTTTATCCAGTATGATCTGGTTATACAGAGTCTGATGTCACCACTTGTCTTGCTCTCCTTTTTCCCCCCTGTCACCCTCTACTTGGTATACAGATGAAATCATAAAAAGCACATAAAAATAACAACCTCATTGCACTCATTGCACTCTTCCTTTGCTCAGTTCTGACGCCCGGGAGCTTTTTGAGAAGATGCTGATCCACAAATTCCCATGGGTTTGGTGGACTGGACCGGAGCCAGTGGAAATAGCAAACAAACACTGGAACTGCTGCTGTGTCTGATGCGAGCACAAAACAACCTCAAAGCCCTCATTCTCACACATCACATCTGTGTGTGTTGCGATTGTGCATGTGTTTGGGTGCAGTGCGTGAAAGAAAAGTGGGAGAAAGTGAGAAAGGGATTGTGTGTGTGATCGCGAGGGCCTAGAAGGCGTTTCAAAGGCATTACAGCATTAGATTTATGAGGGCATTCGCAGCAACGCTGGCAATTAAACAAAGATCCCAGCTCCTGTCAAAAGTTCACGTTAGGTCTTACTGTGGCGAGAGAGTGTGGGAGAGGAAGGATGGAGGGTAAAGAAGGAGGTGAGACTGGCGGACAAGAGACATTGAGAAAAAGAGCCGGGAGCAGAGGACACAAACAAAACACATTTCAAAAAAGGGGGTCGGGGGTGGGGGGATAAACCTCTCATGACAGGCCAAAGGCGAGAAAGGACACAAGCAACAATTCAAAGAGCAACCGAGAGAGACTGTTACCAGCTCTCCCCTCCCCTCCTGTCTCTCCGCCCCATGGTTTTAGCGGCCAAGCCCACACCACATTATGGGTCCCTGGGTTTTTCATAATGGCTGGGTGTGTTCTGATCCAGCTCTAAAGTCATCGGCAGTTAAATCCCATTCCTAATTAGTGGTGGGAACCAGAATGAGAAGGGGAGCAAGCAGATCGGTTGAGGAACAATTAAACATCAGTGAGGGAAAACAATATTTCCAAACGATATTTCACATCACGGGGTGTGATGGTGCCATATAAGGCGAATAACATGTACTCGTGACGCTGTAGATTTCAACTTACTGACATCTCTTCCTAATGGTTGAAGCTTGTTTTCTATGAGCACGTCTTGAGAAAAAGTCAAAGGATACAACTAAAATATGTAGCGATATGTGTGCAGAAATCTTTATTTTTAGTAAGCGCTGACATTTTAATGCTTTTCTTGCTCACAGAACAGAATGCTGTGGCGTGTGTGAGACCACTTCAAACAGAACGTCCCATTCAAAACACATTGTCTAATGACTAAATAAAGATATTCATCGGAATTCCTGTAACAATTTGAGATTGGGAGTTTTCAGCTAGCAGATGTATGCGGTGAGCAATGCTTTGAAGTCGACAAATGTGTTGAAAACGTGATATATACAGTAATTATATGCTAACATGCAGTACATTATGTGCACTCTGTGATGTCAAATGGTATTCCTGTAACTTAGTTCTTTGTTCAGATCACATTTTGGCTCAAGTAAGTGTTCTGTCTTACAGTGAATGACACACAGAGAGAACCATATGCACACTGACCTGTCCCAGTATAGCTGATGCTGATAATCTTATAGGAAGGACTATAGTAAAGATGTCAGTGATGATGTATGCAGTTTTAATTGTATGTACAGCAAAAAAAGAAGCCAGAAGTCCATCATCGAGGCAGACTGTTTTCTTAGTTCGACAAGTAGGCATATACAGCCCGTTCTCATTCCCGGGGCGTCAAATACCAACGCTTTGTCACGACCGTTGGCATTTTCTACTGACGCACAAAGCACCCTTTAGTGTCAGTATGAGATGCACCAGGCTTTCCATCAACTACAATGTAAATCCATCCCTGTCAATATGAAATGCTCAGGGAATTTGCTGTGGTGACATAGTTTAAAGAGCAAAAGAGACACACCACGAGGTGGATGGATCCAACAAACACAGGGCTTTCATCCAGGAGTTGGCTGTTCGTGTCCTATGTGTCACATTACAATCTGCTGATCGTTCATGTCCCGTGTTCACAATGTTCAGTGTCATTTTCACTGTACAAACGTAGTAGTTTTGAGCCAACCATTTTTCTAAGTGGTTTTGTTGCCTAAACCTACACAAGTGTTATTGTTTAATTCACAACATAGAGCATGTGTTCACTGCAACAGAAAAATGACACTGAGGGGTCTGACAAAGCGTCAGTATACGACGAGTTGGGATGAGAACGTGTTGGCATATACTGTAGCCTATTTATTTTTATGTTGACAGCATGTTGTGTTATTGCATTTTGAGATTATTTTCTATATATTGAAGTTCATAAATAAGTGTTTTGGCACGTCTGGCCGAGCGGAGCTATCAATGGTACCAAAAGGGGGATTTAATTCTGGCATGTTAAATTAGCATTTAACTTTTGTTATGTTGTGTATGATCGTCATAGAGAAGAGAGTGAAAATATTGCTAATTGATGAATTAAATTTTTAAAAATGCATAAAAATATTCCTGCCAATGCAATGGTTAAGTTCAAGTTCCACATCAGTTTCATTACAGTTCACAATGATTCTATAAATGTTACTTTAACAGCTGCAATAAATACTCTAATAGGTTTCGTAGTCTATAGCTATAGGCCCACTGTGGTTCATGATTTATTTTTATGAATAAAACTGTTTCAAAAACATCAGATTTTTTCACAAATCGTGCCCTGGGTAGACTGCCTGCAGTGTAGACTCACAAGTCAGTCTCTAAACGCTTTGCTCAACTAGATAAATTGGTAGTGAGACTACCTGCAGTGTATCTGCGTCCATAGGCAGCCCTAATTATATGTTCAGGGCCATGAGGCTCCTTTTCTTCTGATGTCACTTTCCTTCCCATTTACGGGTCAACAACAAGGCCTATGGAAAGGAGGCTGGGTCACGGGCGGACATGGGTCTTGGGGTTTGGGATATAACACATGCCCTTGGCTTACATTTATTTTTTATTTATTTTTTTATTTTTATTTTTATTTTTATCGTCGTTGTTGAGGTTGTTATTATTATTTCAATTGACAAGGAAAGAAATAATTTTTTTTCTTTCCTTGTCAATTGAAATTGATCAATTGTTTGTATATTCTTATAACTAAATTAAAAAAAGACAACACTGCTCAAGTGTTGTTTTTTTTTCTTTTTTTAAGGACGACGGGACCGGGAAAATGGCTTTAAAAATAATGGATACTGAGGGAGAAAAATAACCTGAAGGTGGCAGTAATGCAACACCTGCCGTAAAGAAAAGAAGAAGAAGACTCAACCCAGTGCATAAGATATATTTCGATAGGCTCCATCAGCTAACGGATAACGACAACTCCTTTCAACACGAATAAATAGATAAATAATCACAGAATACATTCATTGTTGGATTTATTAGTTTTATAAAGTCTCTAAAAAAGTCACTGTTGTTCCATGCTGGATGACAAAGCCTCTGAAAGGAATACGATTGCACCGGAGCGCTACCTGGACAACTACGATGGCGGCGGAGCGGAGGTAACGTAAAGTGTTTAGAGATACTCAGTAATTAGAGTATGTTGATGTCGTATACGACATCGCACAATTTTTAGAATATAGTACCTTTCAGATACAACAAAAACATATTTATTCGCAAGTTATTTCTTCTTGAGCCACTCTCTATCGCTGAAAACTGTCTTCATGAGTTGGATTTGCAACTATTGTGGGCTATAGCTACATCAACTATGACAAAAGAGGCTTAAAAGCTGACTAAACTCAGTGAAAAGGCTGCATATGTTAACAATTCACTGACTAGCTGTTGTAGGGCTGCACAACTAATCAAATATAGTAATCGCAATCACAATTTTGGCTTCCCACAATTAAATTAAGTGATCGCATGCAATATTTCAAAACGTTCAAAATGCTCCACTCATAGAAAAGGCTGCAGCGTATCAAATCAAGAGCTTCCTAAACTAACAGCTAGCCAGTGATTGAGATGTTTTGGCTTCACTTTTAGATGTAGATATTTTTTTATACAACCAATGTGTTTGTGATTAAGATTGAGAGCATACAATAGTTTAGCCAGCTCTTAATGTTTCTAATTTTGCTCTCTAAGTGCACCAGATTGATGCATTTAAAGGGACTGTTTGTAACTTCTTACACGTATAAATCAATCCAGGTCGGTGTCCCATGGGCACTCGCGTGTGGGTACGCTGTTCAGACAAGACTACACAACACAAAGGGCACGGAAGCACCCTAAATTGCAAAGTTATATCTAGCAAAGCCCGTCTTGCAAAACAGTGTTGGCCGCGGTCGGAGGACGCGGGGGAGACTGTAGCTTTGGTCTCCAGGGCCGGAGTCTCTGCTGTACTCTGCTCCTCTGCTCCTCTGCCTGCCTTCATTCACACAACGCGCTCGTTCTCGCTCTTTCGCTCCACCTCAGGTGCATGCACGCACATTACACACTGCAGAAGAGTTAGTTTAGATCTGACAATATCTAGTGAATGTACGGTGGACATTTGTGCAGTAATAAATGCTGCAGCTCCTCCAGAACAACAGAGGTTTTCCATGTCTTGTGAAGAGACGGAGCTCCGCAGCGAGAAACATTATCGTCTCCGACCAAAACTCCGGTGTCTCCCCTGTTCCCTCCAGCCACGGTCGGGAGGCTGAGGCAGGAAAATCCAACACTAGGATCAGCAGTGATTCATGGAGAGACCTTCGTCTGGTCAGCTAACATTACTTCCAAGCAGGTGAAATATAGAGTGATATTGTGGTTTTAGCTGACGTGTGTCGCCTCACTGTGTTGACAGATGCTCGCTCTCATTCACGTAGCGCGTGCACACGGGCGAGTGCAAGCAACAGGACAGTGACTTTCGTTGACTTAACGGCCAAAGGTGTCGCTGTTACAACCAATTTCTGATTCTTACAAACAGTCCCTTTAACTTTAAAATGTAGCTCGAAAAGGGTAGGGTGAATATTCCTGTATTTATTTATATTGTAGAAAAAAAATATATTGCAATGTTAGTTTTTTCCAACATCATACAGCCCTAATTTGTACATTAACAGGGATGTAGCACTGCATGGAAGTGAATGCATGCGCTGTTTATTTTAATGTGAAAGTGCAGTCATATAAATAAGTTGTCCCTAACATCAGTGAATAATCGTGATATCAATGTTGATTAAAATAATTGTGTTTGTCATTTTGGCCATAATCCATATACTGTCGCAAGTCACAGATGTGATGTTTTTTGATTAGCACTGGAGGGAGTTTTCGTAGCAAAATGCTAAACTGTTGTCTGACTGCACAGCCCTTCACTTTACCATATAGCATGTGTTTCTCAGCACACATGTGCAAGAGTTCATTGCCAGAAGCAGAAAGCTGCACATGCTGTAAATCTCATATGACACATATAATAACATTAGAGCTTGTGAAACTATTAGTTCAAAGACACTCTGCTCTGAGATGTGGCACAGTGATACAGCAATCTATCATCAGTCTGCTGCATATTGCACACTGTGTGAACTTATGTTTGTCTTTGTGTTAATTAATCGAAGCTGCAAGCATGCGTTCAGCTTTTAGATGAATGTGAGGCAAAAGAATCAGTTTTTGATGATGGGTCGCTGTTGGTCCTATAAAGTAAAATTCATCCTTTTGCTTGAAAAACAATTCTTTCATTTCTCTCTCTACTTGTCTTTTCTCGCTGCTCCCTCTCCCTGTCTTATAGTTTCCTCTCTTTAAGTGATTGTTCTTGTCAACACAGTGTTTCACAGTGTTGTGTTAGAAGCCAAATGTGCTGACTCGCAGCATGGTCGTGATGTCAACACACTGGAATGCACCTCCATCTCTACTGGAAGGGGTGAAAGGGCAAGTTTATGTTTTGATTGATTGGCAGCTGGTGTGTCAGACCACTGAGTGGTGGAATGTGTGCTGAAAGAAAGTGAAGAGAGAGAGAGAGAGAGAGAGAGAGAGAGAGGGAGATCATGACTGATTGACGGTACATACTGAGCAATTAGAGTGAGATTAATTGGTTGGTTGTCACTTCATTGGACTGTTATTAGCCTAGCTGCTCCTCTCTGGAAACCATTTAAATGTGAGCTAATTGACGTAATTGTTCTGGAGATGACAGAACTCCTGCGGTATTACGGAACACACTTTGCTTTTCCTCGGTGTGTTAACAATGAGCTAAATGGTAATTGACAAAATGTTGCAATTCAGAGAGAGGAGGCAGCAGCGACAGACAGAGATGAAAGACAGCAGGAAGGGAGAAATGGGAAAAAAAGAGAGTAAGAGGAAGAAACTATATCATGTATGTGCACATGTGTGTCTGTGTGTACAGTATGTGTGTGCCTGTTCGAGCAGCATGGAGTTGAGGTCATGGAAACTTAACCGCCCTGTGTGTTTTGGCCTGTGGATTAGCCAGGACATGCCTCCACTCTGGCTGGAATGCGTCTTTATCACACACACGAATACAAGGTCAGGTTTGGAAATTAGAGCGGTGTTTGAAACGACCTTCTATAAACCACTTGAAAAGTTTATAGGATTAATAAATGATCCATCCAAAGCACTAACACATATCACATCATATATTCTTGTAGCTCGAGCTCATTGTGTATTCATGATCTTACTAACTCATACACTTAAAATGTTGATACTGCTTTTAATATTTAAATGTGTGTTAAATATTTGATTGTTTGTGTATAATTAATGCAATACTTACTGCATTATTGTACAAAAAAACCCTCAGCATATATTTTTAAACCTCCGTATCTGTATTTTCTTTTTTTTTAAACTTGCCTGATAGAATATTTACACCGTGCAACATGCTTATGAGTGAAGATCAGGAGGAGTCGGCCTCCAAAATATGCTGTCACGGAGATGAGATGTCAGATCAGATCAGTTTGAATTCAAGTTTTTTGGCCCGAGTTTGCAATATGATTCGTTAAAACGATGTGAAATTATGTGACAAAGTGATGGCGAGCCATGTGTTTTTCAAAGATGTGATTTACACCAATTAATGACAAGTGTCGTTTCTCACAAAAATCTCCGAGATGATCAGCCTGATAAACAAGCAGAAGATGTATTCACTCACATCTACTGCTGCAAGTGGATTTTTCATAACTTCAAGCGAAGCAGCTGCTGTGCTGTGTTTACAACCAAAGTCAGACTGTTTCCGGATTTTTGAGATTCTGATGATCTGAAGACGGGGCTGGATGAGTGCACATATTTCAAACATTTTTATCGAAGAGATGCAACTAAAATAAGTGCTGAGGACTGACAATACTTCTACCAACACTTGCCTTTTTATATAGAAATCTTCTCTCCATCTTCAAACCACTCTTGCATTTCTGTTCTGCTTTACATTCAGCCCTCAGGCTTAGGCCTACATATTTGACATGGAGCTAACTTTGTTTATTTCTTAAATTGTTTACAGGAGCACAGAATTTTTTTCAAGAGCACAAAGTGCTTCATAGATCTAACCTCTCAAAGGGCACCAGATTGATGCATTCAAATTTAAAATGTAGGCTATAAAAAGGTACACAAGTTTCTTTCTAAATGCATGATGCTTCCAAAGTCAATGATTTTTGACCAAAATAATTTTGATTAGGATTTTTGCCATAATCAAGCAGCCCTACCTTTAAATACATGACTCCAAATGTGCCATATTGATACAGGATTACCAAATCAACTCTGTTTCATCTTGCCCCATGTGGAATTAATTAAAATCATTGCAGCTAGTTGAATAAGCATACCTAAATGTTTTTATAAAGAGGTATAATATTTAATCATGAAAACTGTATATAGTTTGCATATTTTAAAGAAATTAAACCAGTGAAAACAAGAATTTAAGGGACTTCAGTTTCCATGTCGAATACTGTACTTCCTCTAAAAAGATTAAAAAAAAAATCCCCCACACCAGCTGGAAAGAATTACAGAAGGTTACAGTTGGGCATATCTTTTCCCCAGTGAACAGGAAATGGCTTATTTCTCCTGAGTAGAGGCTGTCCCAGCTAGGGAAGTGGCTAACCACATGAAGCTAGTGCGATCCCGTCTGTTTACACGCAGTAATTTGCACAGGTGAGAGAGGCTGGGCTGCTGGGACGCACACAGCGGAGCCTTGTTTAGTCCTCCGCCAACGGGGAATGGAGGTCGTTTGGAAAAGTCATGAATTCATTTCATTCATTAATCCCAGACTAAGATTTGTTCAGGTTTTAAATCACATATGTAAAACAAATACTCTCAAACAGTTTTATAAATAGAGTTGAACAGAGTTGTTTCAAGGTGGGAGCAGTACTGTAACATCATTAAACAGTGTGGAATCTGTATGTAATTCTACATACATTATAACCACATGATACAGTATATAACACGCAGCGGTTTTAAGCTGCCTTATAGCTAAAAGTGACTTCACCTTTTGTCCTGTGAGTGCAATAATAAAGGAGGCTCAGTGGTATAAGCACTGTCCCTTCAAAGTAAAACTGTCAAGGGTTTGATCCTGACCAGGGTCAACGGGGCTTTTTTTGCTTTTTTTCCCATATGTCCATGTAGCTTTTGACCAGGTGTTCCAGTTTCCTCCAGTTCAAAGACACATCAGGTGAATTGGACTGGAAAGGAACCTCCCTATAGCATGCAAGGCTAGACTCCAAATATATCTCAACTGAATAAATCACATTTTTAGCTGAAAAATAATCTGTTTTTGCAAGAGTCTGTTGAAGCTATTTTCAATCTTACATTTGGCCTGGTTTCCTTTCTTGGCTTTCCTGTGGACAAGTGGTCAAGTGTGCGCATTAGGGTCTGTTGTGTGGACTGCAGGTCTTGTGACAGTGTCGTGGAGCTGTCGCTGGCAGGGCGAAGACGCACACAAAAGTGTCAGTCTGACCCCGTCACATGGGCCTTGTAGCGACACAAAAAGAGAGACACATGCACTTGTTAACACTCTGGCATCCCTCCCGCAGCTCCAAATTATTCCTGTATCTATTTTGAGAGAGCAAATAAGTTGGTCTCTATTATGTCTATCTAAAATGTGCATAAGGTCAATCTCTATGTATCTTTTTTTAGGAGTCTCAAGTATAATAAATAACGAATAATACATTTGTTTTAACGCAGCTAATTTCTTTAACGCATTAACGCTTTCATTATCAATCTTGTGAAGGTTGTAGCGGGCTGTAGCTAGAGTGAAGATATACTGGCATCATATGAAACTACAAAAGGAATCCATTGGTACCAACCATGTCATACTAGCTTGTCGCAAAGGAGGCTAAATAACGCTCCAAACGTGTGCTAAATTTTGGCGAGGAAAACTGGCATGGCCATTTTCAAAGGGGTCCCTTGACCTCTGACCTCAAGATATGTGAATGAAAATGGGTTCTATGGGTACCCACGAGACTCCCCTTTACAGACATGTCCACTTTATGATAATCACATGCAGTTCGGGGCAAGTCATAGTCACATCAGCACACTGACACACTGACAGCTGTTGTTGCCTGTTGGGCTGCAGTTTGCCATGTTATGATTGGAGCATATTTTTTTATGCTAAATGCAGTACCTGTGAGGGTTTCTGGACAATATTTATCATTGTTTTGTGTAATGTTAATTGAGTTCCAATAATGAATATAAACACACTGTACATTTACATAAAGCAAGCATATTTGTCCACTCCCATGTTGAGTATTAAATACTCCCCGTTTCTTCATTATCACGTCTGTGATCTCCATCCTTTCATTCACTTCACACCTTGATTTCCATTATCTGAAGTTGCTGAGGGTCGTTACCTTACTCCTCCATATCTTTCTATCCCTCTTCAAGGTTACTTTATTCTGACTTTCTTTTATCTTCTGTATAACAACGTACCATCCATCCATCCATCCTTCCTCCTGTGGATTTGCCTCTTGTTATGGGGTTATTCAGACTTGTTTACAACTCCCCCGCCCTTTCTTCTCCCCCAATCATTCATCCATCCGTCATCATCGCTGATCGTCCATCACTGATACGGCCGTTCCGCCGTCTTTTTTCATCCGTCTTTAGTAGCGGTTGTTTATGCCTGCTTGACTCTCCGCCATGCTGTTTACTGACCGTCCTTGCTTTTTTGGACTACTCTCCTTCAACTCTTCAGCCCGTCCTATTTATTATAACTTCTTTCATCCTTTTCCATCCATCCATCTATCACTCCAGAGCATGCTTTTTGAAGCTTGCTATCTATAAAAATCAACACTTTCTCTTTCTTTTACGTCCCTCCATCCAGCTCTCTCACCTTTGCTGAAAGTTAGGACCTATATTATAGTTACCTCTTTCATCATCCCTCTCTTTTCCTCCCCATCGCTCTCTTCTCTCTCTCTCTCTCTCTCTCTGAGACAAGTTATTTGGGTTTGTTTATCTAGTATTTCTCGTCTTATCCTCCCTTTTTTGCTGTTGGTCCACTTCTCCCTCTATTCCCTCTCCCCCTATCCATGTCTCTACCCTAAAAGTTCATTTGCAGACTGTATGCAGCTCCCTCTTTCTAAGATCATACACAAATGTTGTGGTCGATGCTTATTTCTCTGCTGAGATGAAAGGCTGCGAAAAAAAATCACAAATATCTGACCACAACAAACCAGGCCAGGCCAGTCAACACCACCCGACATGATGGGACTGTATGTTTGTGGGTTTGAACGGAGACTGAAAGGCAAGCATATGCTTACAAACTCACAAATAGTCACACACACCCTGTCAGACGTCCATCTCACACTTCAGAATTTATGTTTTTTCTGCTTTATTTATGCAGCAATCCCCCTTTCGAATCCAACTCGCACTCGTTCCTCTGACCGACCGGCTGCCCTCTGTTTCTTCTCAAAGTGTAGAATTTCATAGACCTTGAGCAAAAAATGGAAGAATGGATGAAGGGAGGGAGCAAGAGAAAAAAAAACACAGCTCAGGTAATAACCTGATTTCGCCTCAGTTGCTTTTGATTTAAGAAAGGAAGAGTGTGTCAGGAAAAACAGCAGGCGCTCTTCTGTCTCGAGTCCGTGCCAGATTTTTTGAAGAGACAAGCGAGAGAGGGATGGAGAATGAAAGGAGAGAAGAAACTGAACAAAGAGAGAGAGAGACAGTGAATCACACCCCATGCCAATAAAATGAAGTGAACTGACACAAAGAGATACCATTGAGAAAATGAGAGGGAGACAGGGGAAGGGAGATGGAGAAGGACGAGTGGGAGGGTATTAACAATGAATGAATTTTTAATAGCATTGAGATCAGCCGCACCAGAAGCTCAAACAGAAATAAATACCTTGCCTCCATAATTTAAACCTCTTTTTATAAAAAAAAAAGTAGCTAACAGTATGTTTATTTCTCCTTCCAGGATGGTTCCTAAGCAGTCAGCAAACATGACAGTGTACCTGACACCAGAGAGCAAAGGAGAGACCCTGACAGCAAGACAGGCAGGGACAGAGAGGCTTATGGGTAAATACAGCGTTGCACGCCACTAACACGGCACATACACACAGCCCGTTGATTACCCCAGGTGTCTGTATTCACACATGAGGAGCGTTTGAATTTTAAACTCCTCCAAAAACATGTGTCAGCCCGCACCCATCTGTCTGTCACCCTGTAACGCCCCGACAATAGCACGAGCACAAATTAATGTAAAGCTGGGTGGATGTGCCAATTTACCCCCAATTTCTTGCTTACAGCGTCAGACTTTTCTTTCAAATGTGTATTTTTTTAGCATAATATATGAGGCGTGCCATTTCCCCTGCCAAACGCATCTCCATATCAACAAGGATGTCCCAATTTGCCGATTGTGAAGCACATCCCGATGCCGTGCTTAAAATATTAGAATTGTAGCAGCTATGTACACCTCCACATGAAAAAGGGATATTTTAGTCCAGAAGTACAGTACATATTGACACTCACAATTTATTTATTTTTTATCTAAAAATAGTTTTCAATCCAGCAAAGACATACCTGCTTACTAAGGATGTCCAGGTTTATCATTTGTGCAAGGGAATGACTAGAAAGACGTCAAGCTGGGAAATTTTTAGTCTTCAAAATGTATTTTCTTTTTCTTTCTTCATTCTGCCTAAAGATGAATTTGTCCATTTTGCTTTTTATCAAAGTTGCACCTTAACTGAGCCCATCTGTTGTAGTTTGTTCAAGTAGAGGATGCAGAGCTGTGATTAAAAGATGATGTTATGTACAGTGGCTACAAACAAGAGCTTTTGTTCAGCTTTGTTGAACCATATGCTGCATACACTGACATGAGAACAAGGTCAGGAATATAAATGTAGCCTACAGCTTAAAAAAAAAATGAAAGGGGCAGATTTAAGTTTGATTGTGTTGCATTACAATACCGGTCTGGTATTAAAGGGGACATATCATGCTCATTTTCAGGTTTATATGTTTACATGCTTTAAAGGGATAGTTCAACACGCGGTCGGCACGCCCCCAGTTTGGAGAAACAGACAGGAGTACAGACACAGGAGCGAATTAACGTACTGCTGTGGACGGAGCCGGCAGCAAAACGTATTTTAGCCACCTAAAAGAAAGGCTCATCTAAAAAAAAAAAATCGATATCCGTTTAAGTTTATGTTATATTTTCCAACGGGGAAACTGAACTGACACTAAAACTATACTGTTTTTTATCAACGGAGTCTGATTTGCTTTGAAGAGAGCATAGATAACTTTTACTTTTCAGTTCCGAAATTTTTAGGTAAGCCTTTCTTTTAGGTGGCTAAAAATATGTTTTGCTGCTGGCCCCGTCCACAGCAGTACATTGCTTTGCTGTGGTGTTGGTACTTCTGTTTGGTTCACCAAACTGGGGGCGTGCCTACCATCATCTGTTGTAGGTAGTACACTGACTACCTCATACCACTTCAAAACACCCAAACTATCCCTTTAATGTTAAAAAAAAACTGTATTCCCCCTCTGTCTGAAACACTCTGTTTTAGCGCCTGTCTCTTTAAACCCTCCTCTAGAAAAAGCCCAGTCTGCTCTGATTGGCTTGTGAGAAAAATATGGTGCACCTTTGCAAAGGTAGTTCTGAAGCTGTGGGCGGTATATTCTAATAAGCATGTGACATAGGAAGGGGAGCCAAATCTGAATGGCTTGTTAAATAACATGTTTTCTGATCTAGGCAGCTCACAAAAAACTGACTGGGTCGTCTTATTTCACAGTTTGTGGGTTGGTAGGCACTCCAGATACCCAAAGGTATGTGCACAAGCACTGAAAATGTGAGTTTAAAGTGTCCCCTTTAACTGACTACGGATATGCAATACTAATCAAATGTCCACTGTCTGGTATTGTTCCTATGTAAAGACATTTCTCTCTTGTCCAGCACTGTCTGTTATATGTGACACTTATCCCTGCCTCAGTGTAGTAATAGCTTGTATGATAATAATATCAGCGTAGCATGGTGCATACAGCTTATTCAAAGAGACCTGAATAAAAATATGTAAATAGCTCTTTCATTGGGCTGATAGTAATTGCTTTCTGTGAGGCTGGTATAGCCGTCAACAAGGCAGAATACAAAAAAAACTAAACTAAATAAATAATGGAGGCCTTACAAGTCAGTGGGGTGTCAAAAAAAGGGAAAACAAGTATTCGAAAGCCTAAATCTGTTATATTTACCTTATTTTTACCTCGGTTTTCATTTCTTATGTTTGTTTGTGTTGCGCAATAATTGCATTGGTGGAAGTTGTTATTCACAAGTGCGCCTTTGAAGCAGCAACTCAGCAGGTGTCTTGTTTAGAATGAAACTTCCCAAGAAAGTAAATTCCTCACAGTGATACAGGTCTTGTCAATTTATATCGGTGATGGAATTCAAATAATTCCTCAGCCTTTGCGTAAGATACAGAGGGGTAAAATGATCAATGTTCAGCCTTCACTCTGTTGTTTGGGAAATCTGCTGAGTGTTCTATTTTCATTTTAAAGGAAAGGGAATGATTAAAATTCCAAACAGTTAGTTTCAGAAAAGCCAGTTTTGAAGGACAAGTTCAACGGTGTGGTTTTAATAAGTAAAATGGCTCAACAACCGCTGAGATTTTAGGGTTTGGTTGTTGTATCATCTTTCCCAGGGAGATGATGAAATCATAATGCACCACACTGACCTTGTGCAAAAATATAATGAATCCAACTTGATTTAATTAACAAACAATTCTTCTGTAATCAGAACATCTGTCAGGTTTCTGGCAGAATGCACAACGAAAAAGGAAGAGATGAGAAGGAGAAGAGCATGACTTAAAGAAAAAAATGCAATGCTATTCTTTAAGCCTGCCTTTGTTTACCCATGGTTATGCTTAAATACATGCTTCTATTGTTGCCTTCAGGAATGGTAAACACTAAAGAGCTCTCTATTCCACTCCCTCCCTGTATCCAGTCATCCATCCATTCATCAAGCTTTCTTCACTCTGCTGCTAAAGTTCTTTGGGCCAATCTCTCTCTCTCTCTCTCTCTCTTCTCTCTTTCACAAACATAAAGATGGCAGATGTAATTCAGTTTTATCTTGGCGAGTAAGAAAGCAACTTTTCTACTTCAATTTCTATTTAAAAATGTTATTATTTTGTGTTTCAGTACAGCTCATAACACTGACCACGGGCTCAGTGTATTACAGTTAACTATAGCTGCCAACAAGTATGGCTGATCAATGACTTTACATGACAACACTTTCGTGAAGCCCTAAAGTAGCAACAGTGACAAAAGTTGTAACTGTTGTAGTGGTAGTAACACTACCTGATGATGTGGTGGTGGCTGTGCTAATAGCTGCAGTAGTTTTTATAGTAAAAGTATTAGGTTTCACAGTCTTCTGAACCTTCTGTGTGCTCATTTTCAGTCTGTCAGACACATACAAAGTGTGTGTGTGTGTGTGTGTGTGTGCGTGTGTGTGTCTGTGTATGTAATGCAGTAGATGAAATGTACAGTTGTAACACATTTAACAATATCATATAGAGCCAGTGGTGTTCTTTCCTACACCTATTCTTGTTATCAAGGGCACTCACAATGACTCAAATTAAAAGTCCCATTAATCCGACAGTGTAATCCCTCCATTGCATGGAGCGGCCTATTCAGCCTGAGTGTGGATTAGAGAACACTGAGACCCTGTGTTGGTGGTCACTGGTGTATAACACCTCATAAAGATAATATGTTGTGTGTGTGTGTGTGTGTGTGTGTGTGTGTGCGTGCGTGTGTTTCTTGCTGTGCTGGTGGTCAGCATTGTATGGCACAGAAAGCTTGTGTGTGTGTGTGTGTGTGTGTGTGTGTGTTGGGGGGGTATGTTGTACATGTGGATAATGTGCTTCTTTTCTTCCTTTGTGGTTACCTGGTGAAGGGGAAAATCCCTGTGAGGTGGTCTTCTCGCAATGTGGACTATGCAGAAGGAGGCCTGTAACAGAGGAAACAGTGAATTAATAAAATAAGCCCCCGAATCGAACACTATTTCAAGTCAGAGGGCTCAGGAACGGGATGGAGGGGAGACTTTTAATGGATAAAGCAAAAAGGAGGGACCAAAGACGATTGCCACCATTTGCAAGTTTTCTAACCCTTACCTATCCATCCAGAGGTTTACACATGTGCTCTGAATTTAGTCTTGAGCATGCTGACCATATCTCATTTTGAGATGAGTTATTTCACATTGTGTCCCCTTGGCTCATTTTCCTAAATAAGCTTCTCTACTTCTGACTCCAAATCAGCCTTGTTTCCCTTTACAGGACACTTTTTTTTGTCCCTCCTCACCCTCTCTCCAACAACTCATCATGTTGGTCACACGGTGTCCTTTATTTGTATGCACAGTACCCCTAAGTATCTATAAAATCCTAATTCCAACCCCCGCAGTGAGAAAGAGAGCAAATGCACCTCTTGACCCCACCGCATCTCATTCCCTAAGATCATTTGTTAAACGCAAATTGGAACTGGTGGGCAAAAAAAAAAAAAAAAAAACGCAGATGGCGAATGGGAAACTGAAACAGTAATAATAATAAACATTTATATCCCTCTGCTGCTGTATGGGGGAAAATCTATACTGTCTACGGCCTTCATACAATCATGAAAAGGTATCGGTCAGAGATGCACGGCTGCACAGCTCTCACTGGAGCCTGGAATGAATGTATTCATCATGCTCTGTTGTTGCATCCCAAATGGGGACGATCTTAAAAGGTGGTCCTAAACATAAAAACAGTTTATCTTCATTTGAAGCAATGATGCATAGTGGTTTGTGTGTGTGTGTATGTGAGCGTGCATCTAAGAGATGTACAGTATGTATATATTCATGGCTGACTTTTATTGCCATGAAAACGAGGCCCACTAGTCTACAGTTGCAAACAAGCAGATATTATTCCATTTCATCACCACCATGAGCTTATGGCACAGTAAAGATGAGTGTTGATAGTTTATTATAAACCATCAGCCAAGTCAAGGATGTTAGTTCAGAGCTGAACACTATGCATACTCATGAGTCTGCAGGGATAAAGATGTTTTTGTGTCTGCATATAATAAGTACAAAATGTTATTATTCAACTCTAAAGGAAAAAAAAGTGAATTCTCATAAGGAGTAAATTCACTTCTTCACTTCACACTTTTCATTTAATTGGACTATCGTCATTTTATTATACTAACATCTGTTCCAAACTTCACATTTTTTGTCAACACCACTAACATTGACAAAAATTGACTGAGTTTTTTATTTCAAAATGGAACAATTTGCTGTTACCAAAGTCCCATTTGCTTGCCACCTCTGAGGTGCAGTGCTTGTGGAGTGGCACCAATATCTTCCCATTATATCAGCACTTCTTGGAAGCTATGTGCAATTTTCTACTGCAGCCATTTATCCATTTTTGCAGGCCTGCTGGAATGTTTCCCGGCCCACCAAACCAAACCATTTTCAGGAAAATCCTGCTGTATTAATGCAAGATACATGTTACCCTGGTCATGCTGTAAAAAGCACGGGTGGGCACGCACAAAGTGTCAGGTACAGTGCAGAACAAAAATCTCCTAATCCTCTAACTCTTTGCTATTCATTATTATTTCACAGGGCAGCCGTCCCAAATACATAAGGCCCCTACCCTGCTCAGCCCAGTCTGCCAAGCTCCAACTCTGGGTTTGATGTTCCTCCAACATCCAACAGGGTATGATTATTTCATTCCTTTTTTAACATAACACATCAATTATTCAACCTTTGCTAGACCAGATTTTTGATTTAACAAAAATGACTGCGTGTGTGTATGAGTGTGCGTCCACCCATCTAAGGGGGAGACTGAATATAAAATGTTCCTCAAAGATAATACCTCATGCCTCGGATGATTGATGGATGGTAAAGGGGCGGAGTAGAAGAAGAAAAAAAAATGCAAGTACTCTGGAATAAGTGATGACTGCATTAGCATAGGATGGCAAATGCTCTTTTCACACCACGATAAATTGCCTCCCCATCCTCAAGGCAAACTGTCCGCACAACAAGTGTAACTGTGACAGTGTGTGTATGTGTGTCTGTATGTCTGCTAGGGACTTTTCTTGTACCAATTCCCACTGTATTTTTAAGGCAGTTCAGAGTGCAGTAGTAGTATCAAGCATAAGATTTGATTATTATACATTAACACTAGGGATGGGGGAAAAAATCGATGCAGCATAGTATCGTGATATTTTTCGGGTTTGGGGTAAGGGTTAATTTCACAATAATGACACGGCTACGTACTTAAGAAATCAATAATTTGACACACAAACGTTCCGCCGGAGTCCGACATCAGAACTGCGAGCATAGCAACGGTCTGTTATACATAGCAACAGTCTGCTATAAGGAGATAACAGACCGTAGAACGTAGTGATTGACCAATCAGAATCAAACATTCAACTAAGCCATGTAATAAAAACTATTAACCTCTTAACAATCCGGCCGCTATTCTGACTTTCAGAGGTTGTAGCGGACTCAGTCTTCAAGCTAGAGTGAAGATACTGGTATCATATTAAACTAGAAAAGGAAAAGAAAATGAATCGATTGGTACCACCATGTCTTGTCTGGACTAGAACACTAAATAACACTCCAAAGTTACGCAAAATTTTGGCAAGGAAATGCTGGCATGGCCATTTTCAAAGAGGTCCCTTGAAGTCTGACCTCAAGATATGGGAATGAAATCTCTGAGATGAACAAACTGAAAACTGTGTCTTATTAGATAAAACAGATATTGACAAACTGCATCATTTGCAGTTGAAAAAAGGTAATAAATCGCAATACTCAGCATATTGCAAAATGTTAAAAACAGCAATAAGCTCAAATCGTGACTTACGTATCGTGATAATATCGCATCGTAGGGCCTCTAATGGACACCTCCAGGTTTTGCAATGCAGTTAAGTAACTTCAAATGCCCATTGGGTAGCAATAGTAAACTTTTACTCTATAAATGAGATGAAGTCCTAAAAGTTATAAGTTAGTCCCTAAAGCACATCATTGTTAAATTAATTAGCTCGCGATGCACAAGCCTCTCATTAATTCATACCTTTACAAAAATGATTCCTTTATCCTTTGGCCTCATTTCTTCTCTCACTCCCTCTTTCTCACACTCTCTCTCTCCCCTGCCATCCCTCTCCTCTCCTCACATCCTCATCTCCGCTAATGAGCCCACTTAAATCTATGCCAAAACACAAACAGCGAGCGGAGAAGAAATAGGTACAGTGCTTACTGGAAGCTCTGTTTGTTAAAGGATTCATCATGTGAGCTGTTTTCAATAAATAATAAATGCAAACGCTGACTTTTGTCTGCAGACGAGACTTTGGGACATGAATTATGCATTGTTATTCCTGGATAGGGCAATACAGGGACATGGTGGCAGTGTGTGTTGGGTGTGTATTAGTGTGTGTACCCTGGTACACACTGAATACAGTTTCTGAGGCTTACAATCACGGCACTTATTGTGGACACATCTCACTGTGATTACAACTCTTAAAGACATTGTTTTGTGTGCAAATATGTACGCGGTCCAAGCTCCTGGAGGCTCATTTTGACTTTGTGGTCAAACTTGACTCACAAACTGCACCGTTCAATTATTAGTAGTAGTTTATCTTATGCTAATCAAGTCTCTTGATTGGTCAGATGATGAGGAGCAGGATGTCTGTACAGTATGTGAGTTTTCACTCATTTGTCCTGTGTGGACCTCCCAGCACATTAGTGTTTACAGTGTATTTCCATTTGATCTCTACTCTCTCTCCCTTCTCTCTTTTTTTCCCCTGCTGTTTCCTACTCTGTAATCATTACAACAACAAAGGAAGCTGCGTTCCCGCTAGACAGTGGAAAAGGTTCCACTAGAAATGCTAAAATGTATGTGTTTTTTTTCGGCTTCTCGTCTCTCGTCACCGGGGGAACATGAGTGGAAAAACTTGATTGAAAATCAGGAAAAAAGGGAATAATTACAAAGAGGAGAAAGGCACCCATCCACCCGCGACAGCAATCACCAGTGATCTCTGCTGTCATTTCATTCGGCGGTAAATAATTCATCAAAAGAAACAAAGGGGAAACAAATATGCAAATAAATCCCAAAAAGGCCAGTAACATGGGCCTACCGCCACATGGGAAGGATAGTGGTGGATTATTATCGTGGCAGGTTATGACTGTGATGAATCTGAATTCCTCTTGTTTCATCTACCTTGACAGTACTGAAGTCACACATGCACAGAAAAAGAGGAAAAAAAAAAAAAACCTGGAGGGATTTGAGGGTTTGATTGAGGAGGGAGGGGATGGAGGGATTAAGGACAAGGGGAATGGAAGGATTGAGGGAGGGGGAAGGAGAGGCAGGGAAGAGGGGTAGTCGACATTGGAGGGAAGAAGAAAGAGATTTGGGAGGGGAAGGGAGGAAAGGAAGAGGTGGGGGGGAGCTTTTGAGGGTGTATTCGACAGTACTGTGAAAGGTAGCCATCAAGAGCTTTGATGAAAAGTGCAGGCCTTCTAAAGCTTAGGAGTGACAGCATATGATTTGGTCAAAGCGTGAAGCTTTTCAAAGGTAGACATTCTCACTCCCCATTCATCTCTCGCAGGTTCAATGTAACTTTTTGGGCTCAGCCCCGGCAAAATTCAGAATTGGTTTGACAGATCGACTGCATGTGGTATTGTCCCTGTGACTTACGGAGGACAGTAGGCCGACTGGAAATGTAGACATCCAGAAATGAAAGGGAATTGCATGTAATGTTTCAGCAAACTGTCCTAGATCAGCAAAAAAGCCAAATTTTTATTGAGGAAGTGACAGAAGATTCTATACGTTAAGAAACCTCATTATTAGGAGTGGATAAAAAACTCGATACAGCATATCGCAATATCTTGCGCGTCAATTGTAACTATTGTATCGATACAAGGATGTCAGTATTGATCTTTTATTATATAAACTATTAAACTCTTAACAGTTATTCTGACTTTCAGAGGTTGTAGCAGGCTCAGTCTTAAATCTAGAGTGAAGATACTGGTAACATATGGAACTAAAAAACATAAGGAATCGGTTGGTAACAACCATGTCATATTAGCTCGTTGGGAAGAATGCTAAATAACGCTACAAAGTTCTGCTACATTTTTGGCGAGGAAAAACTGGCTTGGCTATTTTCAAAGGGGTCCCTTGACCTCTGACCTCAAGATATGTGAATGAAAACTCTCTGAGATGAACAGAGTGCAAACTGTATCTTAATATATAAAACAGATGTTGACAAACTGCATCATTTGCAGTTGAAAAAAGGTAATAAATCGCAATATATCACAATACTCAGCATATCGCAAACTGTTTAAAATAGCAATACGATCGTATGGTGACTTAAGTATTGTGATAATATCGTATAATGGGGCTTCTGATGATTCCCACCCCTACTCATTATCATTGACCTTGGTTCGTTAGTCACACAAAAGTGCTTAATAAAAGAAGCTATGTATGGAATCATTTGAGTGTTTGATTGGCACAGTACAAAAACATGTCTGTTAAAACATTCGGCCACCCTGATTTCTGAATTTAGTACATTTTACACATTATGAAATCCTCTTTTTCCATCCCTCCTGCTACAAACAGCCCTTATGGATGTTATATATGCGTTTCCCGCATTTGGTAACACCTTAACACACGGCCAGTGCTGTGCCAACGGCCACCTAGTTTTCTTGGAGTGGTGCTTGAGGCTTATTAGCAGTTTGGCTCGGTAGCAGCAATATGGACAGCCTTTTCTGAGCCAACAGTCGTTAAAACTGAGGGTTGAGGTTTACAGTCCCAGGTCAGTGGTAACAGGCAGCCTGTCAGAATGATACCAGTGTGTCATTTCCACACACACACACACACACATACACATATATATTATGTTGGAAATAGCATGCAATTTAACACCTACGGGACAAACACACTCATGATACTGCTCTTTACATGTAAAAGCATGCGTGTGCACAAAATTGAAAACGCATGCCTGTGAGGCTCTTGTCTGATAATGGCATCTAGTTCGCTCGCTCTCACGGTTACACACACACACACACATAGATAATAGTGTCTAATTTAGGCCCTCATATCTGTAGAGTTCTCCAGAGGACTAGACCTCATCAGGAATATATTGGTGACCTACATACTACAGTAGGAACACACAGACAGAAACACGCACACACACACACTGGCATAACTGCAAATGCTTCTATACTGGAACACAGACATCTACAGTACATGCATGCAGACACAGGCACAGAAACATGTCTGTGCACCCTGGGTATAACAGCCCACACAATCAGATACACACCGAGACGCAGACATGTCTATATGCTGTATACGTGTCTGTTGCCACCCACTCAACAAAACATACACAGACCTACTGTACACAGGAACAGATGCACTCCCACATCTTCTTTGAAAGGTCAAAAATGTCCTTCTAAAGGCATCATAAAAAAGTTATTCATAATCTATATTGAAAATAGTGCAATGACGGATGGAAAAGTTATGCACATAATGTTCAGCCGGTGAAGTAGGGGTCAAAATCCCTTATAGCCTGGTGCTTTATGTACTGTGGACTGATCTTAGGGGTAAAATTAGTACTAAGTAATAAGTACTTTTTTAATCTTTTAAGTCAACAAGATTAATTGAGAAATCTACCATAAAATGAGATATGAGATATAAAATGAGTCTATCATTCTTATTATTAGAAATTACAAGATGCCCACTCCTGACCATAAACTGTATAAAAGAAGGGACACATAGTCACTGTGATGTCACCCATTGGTTAGTGGACTGCTGTTTAGAAGCCTTGTGTTTGGCATTTTGGTCGTCGCCACCATGGTGTTTTGCAACCAGGAGTGACACAAGAGGGTGGAGCTGAGTACAACCGAATGCTGAGTAAGACATTTTTAGGCGACCAAAATGTTAAAATTTACTTCATGAACTGAAAACAGACTGTGAAAGGGTTAAAGTTGTAAGACGAAAACGCAGAGTACTCCCAGACCGGACAACGCCGTGGTAGCGATCTGTCAATCACAACGTAGCCACGACCTAAAGCATCCCCTGCTTTATGGTCTATTTGACTCTAAATGGGACCATACTTTATTAAATGAATATCATGATGTATTGAAGAAGACTTGAAACTAGTGATTGAGACCATAAAATCATGTTTACAATGTTTACTGAGGTAATAAATCAAGTGAGAAGTAGGCTCATTTTCTCATAGAGTTCTATACAATCGGACTTCTTTTTGCAACCAGAGGAGTCGCCCCCTGCTGGCTATTAGAAAGAATGCAAGGTTAAGGCACTTACGCATTTGCTTCACTTTTTATACCTTGAGTTGCCCACTGATCCAGACATAATTACACCTAAAACATTATCCAGAGTTCATCTGCTTTAATTTTACAGTGTATTTGAGGGCTCACCAACCAACTCTTTCTAAAGCTGCTTCATTTAGTATTCTATGAAGGGAAAACACGCCTGAATGCTTGTTTATGTTTTCGGTGGATTTCCACTTTAAGTGGTCGCACTTTTCTGCCCAGAGCAGATCTGCCAGTGATATGATACAGTAGCTGCACCGTGTGCGGAGGGCTGGAATCTATGCTGTATCTATGCTGTATTATGCACTCTGTTGGCACAAGACAGACCTCCAGTCATCATTCATCATTCATGGGCATCGTCTGTCAGCTTCACAGTCTACTAAATGGCCGAGAGGACCTGACAGAGAGTGAGAGAAAATCTCAACAAAACATACCAGAAGGCCTGACTCATACACGGTTATCACCGCTGCAGACGCCTAGACAGAGAGTCAAAGTCAGAGACACTAACGAAGTGAGAGATAGAGAGACGAGAGTGAGATGTGAGATGGCATGGCATGAGAGTATAAAGGAGGTGATTATTATTACTTTGATCATATGGGTCCCAGTGTCATGATTAGAGCCCAGCTATATTCAGTGGCAGGTCAAAGAGAGGTTCAGAGCCCCTGCTGAATATATAAATGCCAAAGGGTGGAGACATACGCAGACATTTAGGAGTGACTGTCTGCTCAAACCTATAAATGGCTAAAAGGACCTGACTCTCACACACAGTGGTGGTGGCTTCGTATTAAGGAGAAGGAACTGAGGTTGGACCACGACTGATCTTGAAATAGGCATTCAAACCAGCATGGAAACACATTAACTATTTTCACGTTTATGGGTGGTGAGAGGGACTCGGCTCAATGGCGAAGAGGACCTGACTCATACATGGCGGTGTCCTTACTTAGCACCGCAGCTAAAAAGTAATGGCAGCTTTTTGGAGCTGGTGTTGGACCACAACTGATGGAGTCAGTACAAATACAATTAAAGCAGACATACTGTCCCATCCATAGTGCCTTTACAATAAGGGACCGTTTGGATTCATGTCTGTCAAGGATGTTTATGAACAGATATTAACCCCTTTATCTGACTTATGACACATGTCCTCCGGAAACGTTTCTAAAAAACTTCCGTTTCTCGCATTTATAAGAAATGGAGCTGGAGACGATACTGACGAAGAGTTGATCCTGCTTCCCTCTCAGGCTGCGCCTCGAAGGCAGCACCAGTCACTGATTGTGTAATTATCTGCTGCCTTAGTGAATCAGACGCTAATTACAGACAGATTCTGTGCGCAAATTGAATGAAATTTGAGCTGCTCTTTCATGTACATAAATCCAACCCTTAGAGGCAGGAAAGTTTGAACTCAGCGAGTTGATTGAGATGTTTATTAAATGTCTGAATATCGGACACGCTCACACGACGGAGCTACAGCCCTCAAGGAGGACAAAATTGATATTGACTTTAGAAATTGTAGGCGAAAACATAAAAGCTCATTTGCTAAAAGCAACATGAAGCCTCCCCTCATACATACATAAATGTAAGGCTGCAGAAACCAATAACACAAGAGCAGGAGTAGAAAAGTTGACACAGCAGTCTGCAAGTTCTACTTAAGCCACAATATAACAGAATGGAGAAAGAAAACACATAGATAATGTTTCATATTCCAAAAACTATACGAATAAAATATGACCAAAGTTGTGAAAAAGTTACTCCACGCTTTGTGACCTTGCCAGAAAATGAAAAGCTTCCTTTTCTGTTGGGGGAACACAGAAGTATGGCAGGGCAGAAACTCTCAGTTTGTCTCCTGCTGCCTCGAGGCATCTATGAACCTGCACTTAGCTGTCTTACCGCTACACACAGTAGAGATCTTTACTATAAGCTGGCATAGAGAATAGATATATGAATGAAAACTAGAAAATCTTAACACAGCAATTGAACATAATGTCGATAAGGCGTCTTTATTACCTGTCACGTCTCTGGCCTTGACTCCAGGAGTTTTTCAGTGTTCTGCTTTCCCTGGGTCTCCCCCTCCCCTGCCTGTGGGTGTGGCAGGGGCGCGGCTTCCTCATCAGGCACCTGGTCTCACTCTCCACTCTGCACTCTGCACCTGTCAACAATCACCTAATCAACCTACAGTACAAGAACACCAGCTTTCCTGCCAGTCCTCGCCAGATTGTTCTGCCTACCAGTTGGTATTTTCTCGGCCGCTCTGTATTCTACTTACCAGAGTTATTCTTATGTTTCCTAGTGCTTCTGATATCTAACCTTGTGTTCTCCTGTCTTCTGGATTCCAGTGCCAGCCTCCCATCGAGCCATCCTCACGCCGCCGCAGCTCATTCCTCCAGCTGCTCCACCCTGCTCAACAGCCTGCCTGTCCCCTGCCTTCTCCAGCGCCCTCACCACCTTTAATTATAATAAATCCACCTGACTTTCAACCACCATCCAGCTGTGTCTGTGTCTGCTTCTGGGTCCTAAACCAAAGCCCTCACAGAACAATCTGGCCACCATGGACCCAGCAGACACAGAGTCACTCCGCCATGCTTTAGCCTCCCAGGGTTCGCTGGTTGGACAACATGACAAGATCCTCCGTGAATTGGTGGAGAATCTGCGAGCTCTTTCCTCCAATGTCATCCAACTCGGCAGCCAAATGGACCAGGTCAACGCCCATCTCACAGCTTCATCTGCCACAGCAGCTTCACCAGCTGACCCCCCACCAGCGCTCCCAACGCCTCCACCAGGGCATGCCACCCCAGCCCCACTAGCTCGGGAGCCTTTCATTCCGACTCCAGAACGCTACTCTGGGGATTTGGGGGCTTGTGGGCGGTTCCTTCTCCAGTGTTCTCTCGTGTTCCAGCAGCAACCTACCACCTACGTTTCAGATAAGTCACGCATAGCATTTATGTTGGGTTTACTTACTGGCAAAGCTTCTCAGTGGGCTACAGCTTTGTGGGAGAGGCAGTCTCCTATTTGTAATTCTTACCCGGTATTTGTAGCTGAATTGCGAAAAGTTTTTGATCATCCTGTTCAGGGTAAAGAGGCTGCTAACCGTCTCCTCTCCCTCCGTCAGGGCTCTGGATCAGTTGCAGAGTATGCAGTTGAGTTTAGGATCCTGGCAGCAGAGAGTGGGTGGGATGAAGTGTCTTTACAAGGAGTGTTTGTTCATGGGTTAGCTGAGAATATTAAGGATGAGTTGGCTGCAAGGGATGAGACTGATAGTTTAGACTCCCTCATTTCCCTGTCCATACGCTTAGACAACCGTCTTCGTGAACGCCGTAGGGAGAGAGTCAGCCGCCCGCATGCCCCCACTTCTCCTTTCCAGTCCAAACCTGCCCCCCGGGTGATCCCTGGCAGCCAGTTCTTCACCAGCCAGCCCCTCAGTTCCTCAGCATCACCCTCAATGGAGGAGCCCATGCAGTTGGGACGAGCTCGCCTCTCACCCTCAGAGCGCCAACGGCGAGTCAAGGCTGGTGTGTGTATCTATTGTGGCACGGCTGGCCACTTCCTCGCTTCTTGTCCTCACCGGCCAAAAGATTAGGCTCATCCGGAACTGGAGAGGCCCTGATGAGCCACACCTCCACCTCTCCATCAGCCCCTCACCCCCGAATGCAATTTAATGCATCCCTTGTGTGCCAGGGTGACTCTATCCCCCTTCTTGCTCTGGTTGATTCTGGGGCTGATGATAATTTCATTGACTCCACCCTCGTTACCCAAGCTGGGATCCCTGTTGAAGCCCTTCCTGCTCCTAAGGATGTCAATGCGCTGGATGGAAGGCTCCTGGCCCGCATTACTCATCACACTGTTCCCCTGAGTCTCATCCTGTCAGGTAATCATCACGAATCTATAAAACTGCTAGTTATTCCCTCACCTCATGCTCCTGTGGTCCTAGGTCAGCCCTGGCTTAAACTCCATAACCCCCATATTGATTGGTCCACCGCATCTATTGCTAGTTGGAGCACCTTTTGCCACTCCCACTGTCTCCAGTCAGCCCTAGCTCCCTCTCATTTAACTGCTGCTCCTACTTTGGAGCCCCCTGACCTCTCTTTAGTCCCTCCTGTGTACCATGGCTTAGGTGAGGTGTTTAGTAAGCAGCGGGCCCAAACCTTGCCCCCACATAGGCCCTATGATTGTGCTATAGACCTACACCAGGGTGCCCCCCTTCCCTCGAGCCGTCTCTATAAACTCTCCCGTCCCGAAAGGGAGGCTATGGAGAAGTACATCAATGACTCACTAGTTGCTGGCTTTATTCGACCCTCCTCTTCTCCTGTTGGTGCCGGCTTCTTCTTTGTTGCAAAGAAAGATCACACTCTACGCCCCTGTATTGATTTCCGTGGCCTCAACGACATAACTGTTAAAAACAAGTATCCACTACCCCTCATCGACCCCTCTTTCGAGCCCCTGCACAAGGCCACTGTTTTTTCAAAGCTGGACCTCCGGAATGCCTACCATCTGATCCGAGTCAGAGAAGGAGATGAGTGGAAAACTGCATTTAACACTCCCCTGGGCCATTTTGAGTATCAAGTCATGCCCTTTGGCCTCACCAACGCCCCTGCAGTTTTCCAGGCCTTGGTTAATGACATCCTCCGTGACATGCTGAACCACTTCATTTTTGTTTATCTTGATGATATACTCATCTTCTCCCGAAACATGGAAGAACATGTCCAACATGTGAAGTTAGTGCTCCGTCGTCTTCTGGAGAACAAACTGTTTGTAAAAGCTGAAAAGTGTGACTTCCACGTGACTTCTGTGAGTTTTCTGGGCTTCATCATCGAGCAGGGGCAGGTGAAGACGGACCCAGCAAAGGTTCAGGCGGTGGCTGAGTGGCCCAAACCCACTACACGGAAACAGTTGCAGCGGTTCTTAGGATTCGCCAACTTCTACAGACGGTTCATTCGAGACTACAGTAAAGTGGCGGCCCCTCTCACACAACTCACCTCCCCAGCCATCCCCTTTACTTGGACGCGGGAGGTTGACATAGCATTTGACACTCTGAAACAGTTATTCACTAGTGCTCCAATTCTAACTCACTCTGATCCCTCTTTGCAGTTTGTCGTGGAGGTGGATGCCTCTGATTCAGGTGTGGGGGCCGTCCTCTCTCAGCGGTCTCCTAAGGATCACAAGCTGCACCCCTGTGCCTTCTTCTCCCGGCGCCTTTCTCCGGCGGAGCGCAACTACGATGTGGGAAACCGTGAGCTGTTGGCGGTGGTTCTGGCACTTGAGGAATGGAGGCACATGCTGGAAGGGGCTGAGCAGCCATTTGTAGTTTGGACAGACCACAAAAACCTCTCTTACCTCCGCTCTGCTAAACGGCTAAATTCCCGCCAGGCCCGGTGGGCTCTGTTCCTGGGAAGGTTTAACTTCATTCTCACTTACCGTCCTGGCTCACGCAACACCAAACCTGATGCCCTCTCCCGCCAGTCTGTCCCAGAGAAATCCTGCTCTGAGCCAGAAATCATTCTACCTCATTCCTGTGTGGTGGCCGCAGCTACATGGGAGATTGAGACCTGCATACGGGAGGCACATCGCTCTCATCCAGACCCAGGTAATGGCCCTCCTAACTGTCTGTTTGTGCCTGATTCAGCCAGATCTCAAGTTCTACAATGGGGCCATTCATCTAAGCTCACCTGCCATCCTGGCTTCCACCGCACCCTCTCCTTCATCAAACGGCGGTTCTGGTGGCCATCCATGACCCGCGACACCCGTGCCTTTGTGTCCGCCTGCTCCGTCTGTGCCCGCAGCAAGGCCTCCCATCAACCCCCAGCTGGTCTCCTGCGGCCTCTGCCCGTCCCCAGCCGACCCTGGTCCCACATAGCTGTGGACTTTGTCACCGGTTTACCCCCGTCAGAAGGTAACACAATCATATTGACTGTGGTAGACCGTTTTTCCAAGGCTGTGCATTTTGTCCCTCTCCCTAAATTACCTTCAGCCACAGAGACTGCGGACCTCCTGGTCCTCCATGTGTTTCGTCTTCATGGCATCCCCCAGGACATCGTCTCTGACCGGGGACCACAGTTCTCCTCCCAGGTCTGGAAGGCTTTTTGCCAGGCTCTGGGTGCCACAGCTAGTCTCTCCTCTGGGTACCACCCTCAAACGAATGGGCAGACGGAGCGGGCAAACCAAGATCTCGGGGCAGCCCTGCGTTGTGTCACTGCTCACCACCCGTCCTCCTGGAGTAGACAGTTACCCTGGGTTGAGTATGCCCATAACTCACTCACCAGCGCCGCCACAGGTATGTCCCCCTTCATGGCCTCTCTAGGCTATCAACCTCCCCTCTTCTCAGTCCAGGAGGAGGCTGTGGCGGTGCCATCGGTCCAAGCCAACATCCAAAGGTGTCGGCGGATTTGGAAAGAGGTCCGGTCTGCCCTTCTCCGTTCAGCTGTCCGGAATCAACGCCTTGCTGACCGCCATCGATCCCCTGCACCCACTTACCAACCCGGTCAAAAGGTATGGCTTTCCTCCCGTGACTTGCCCCTTCAGGTGGAGTCCCATAAATTGGCTCCCCGATACATTGGACCTTTTGAAGTTGACAAGATCATTAATCCCACTGCTATCAAGTTAAAGTTGCCTTCATCTCTGAGAGTCCACCCCACGTTCCATGTTTCGCTGCTTAAGCCTGTGTCTTCCAGCCCCTTGTGCCCTCCAGCCGAACCCCCTCCACCCCCCCGGATCATCGACAATCACCCTGCCTTCACCGTTCGGCGGATTCTGGACGTCCGTCGCCGAGGTCGGGGGTTCCGGTTCTTGGTTGACTGGGAGGGTTATGGCCCAGAGGAACGCTCATGGGTCCCGCGCAGCTTCTTTCTGGATGCCTCCCTCATTCGGGACTTTTATCGGGAGCATCCAGACAAGCCTGGGGCGCCCGGAGGCGCCCGTTGAGGGGGGGGTCCTGTCACGTCTCTGGCCTTGACTCCAGGAGTTTTTCAGTGTTCTGCTTTCCCTGGGTCTCCCCCTCCCCTGCCTGTGGGTGTGGCAGGGGCGCGGCTTCCTCATCAGACACCTGGTCTCACTCTCCACTCTGCACTCTGCACCTGTCAACAATCACCTAATCAACCTACAGTACAAGAACACCAGCTTTCCTGCCAGTCCTCGCCAGATTGTTCTGCCTACCAGTTGGTATTTTCTCGGCCGCTCTGTATTCTACTTACCAGAGTTATTCTTATGTTTCCTAGTGCTTCTGATATCTAACCTTGTGTTCTCCTGTCTTCTGGATTCCAGTGCCAGCCTCCCATCGAGCCATCCTCACGCCGCCGCAGCTCATTCCTCCAGCTGCTCCACCCTGCTCAACAGCCTGCCTGTCCCCTGCCTTCTCCAGCGCCCTCACCACCTTTAATTATAATAAATCCACCTGACTTTCAACCACCATCCAGCTGTGTCTGTGTCTGCTTCTGGGTCCTAAACCAAAGCCCTCACAGATAAGGCGTCTTTATTACCTTTGCCATGGAGGTTATGTTTTTTGACTTTGTTTTTTTTGGTGAGAATCAAGCATTTTTTTTTGTTATTGGCAACATGTTTAGACCCAACTTTTCCTCTTGCACCACCATGAGGTTGATATTCTTGTCTTCTAATGAAGTGCCTTGACAAATAGGATAATTTGGAATAACTTTAGTGATCCTCTGATTTTTACCTTGTGCCATCATCAAGTCAAAATCTTAATTTGTCCAATACTTATATTACTACTCAGTTTTGAACAAATACCTGCAAAACTAATGACATTCCCATCAACCTCAGCTGTACTGTGTCTATTTACCAGTTAGAAAATATTTGTATGGCAACACCAGAGATGGTTCAGAAAGGAGATGGCACACTGAGAGTCAGTTTCCTGTATCTGTGTCACTGCCCCGCCCCTTTGGGAGACTAGCGGCATGTCCTCCTGAGTCTATTAACTCCAATGGGAGAAGTGAACGTGAACACAGAGTATTTCTTTCGCCCCATACTCACCAAAGTAAAATACTGGACCCATTTTTCACAAGCCACATATCTCCCGTACACTCTGACACTAAAATGGTTATTTTTCAAACAGACAGATCAGGAGACAGTTAACTTTGTTTGAGACCTTTCTCTGTCTCAACAACACACTCTTGCAAGATCTGGCAACTAGCGCTCACTAACATCCTAGCTAACTAATTTTCGTAATGCTCAATATGGCTTTTAGATGTGTAAATATCTAATGTTTGCAAAAAAGAAAATATAAATACACTATGCAAATATAATCCAATCTGCTTTCTTTCATCCGTCCACACAGCATTCACAACACAGCAATCTTCTCACATATTTAATCCAATTTTAGCCAGTTGGGAATGTTTACATTTATCATATATCACTATGTTTACTTTGATACAGATTTATAAATTTTTTAGTGATTCTAGTTACTTATTTTTTGTATACAGATCATTATTATTTTTTTACCATTATCATATTTTGTTACCTTTATCTACTATTTCCTTCCGTGAATGCTTTAGCAACACAAATGTAACCTGTCATGCCAATAAGGCAGGTTGAAATTGAAAAAAAATGAGAGTGGGGGGGTGCAGTGTGATGGTGATATGTCTCGATTGGTTGATGTTATTTTCATAAAACGAGACGGAAAGCAAAGGAGAGGCAAATTTAAAGAGACAGAAACCGTACGAGAAAGTGACGGAGTAGGACGAGGGCGAGTGGAACAGACAGCATTTTGTAATCATACATTCAGCGTGCGCTACCAAAGAAGAGCTGAGCCACTGTTATGTAAACCAGAATGAAACATTCATGAGCAAACCATCGTCTCACTCTCAACCCATTGGGATAGTGCATGAATGACCCATATGGTGGGTTGGCTACTATCTGAAACTCATCTATGGCAAACGGGAACGCTTTGAAAGGGTTCAATGCGCTCGGCTGATATCAAACCCAGAGAGGGAGACAAATGTGTGGGAGGGTATATAGGAAAAGGGACAACCTTTTATTGGCATGAATGGAAATGATCATATGTTGCCGGAGCAACTAAGGTTACATTCAAAAAAACCTTAAGGAAAAAGATTGAGAGGGGTGAAGAGAGAAGATGAAGGCCAGATAGAGAGGTATATGCTGTAAGGAGGAAGGGGAGGAACGAGGAGAAAGACAGGGATTAGGCAATAAAAAGACAGATGAGATCAAGAGACAGCTCTGACACGCTCAGGCAGCGTATGCTTTCTGTGAGCCTGGGAGCAGCTGAGCTAACCACACACACACACACACACACAGAGAGGCAAACACACACACATGCACAAACGTTGTGATGTGGTTAGCTGTGACTTTGTATCTGACTGGGTGTATATATGAGATGTTTAGAGAGGGGCTGTACTGTAGGAAGTTGTGCCAGATCCCCAACACCACACCCCACCATCATAAGGAGAGGGGGACTTAGTGGGCTTTGGGCTTCTGTTGTGGTTTCTTTAATTCTCTCCCTCTTTTTTTTTTTTTTTTCCTGTCTCTGACTCTCACTCTATCCCGGTCTGTCTGTTTCTCGGTCCAACGCTCCGTTTCCCTTCGGCTGTTTCTCTGCATTTTCTTCTCTTCTATATCCATCGATCGTTTCTCTCATCCTTAACCCCCTCCGTCTCTCACTTTCTTAGAGGCAAGGCACGTCCACGACTAATATTTGCAGTGATCTAACGCCGTGGCGTCCGCATTCACATAGGCAGTGTGAATGTCTCTATAGCTCAGCAATATGAAAAGAGCTTGTGGCAGTGTGACTATGGGACACTATGGAAGTGTGAGTTTCAGGGGAAAGTCAGATCTGTGCCACAAATGGTTAAATAACCTGATCTTTTTTGGCATGTGTAGGCCTAAGTGTTGTAACATGAACACAAGAGGAGTTTAGATTATGACTGTAATAAGTATAAGAGAACCTCCTGCCAGATAAACCGCACCGCTCTGTGATCATAAGGTGGTGGGCTTCGATGAGGTTTAGGGCCTCAGTTGTGGTCGCTTTGTACTTCGGTGCTATTCTTTTTCTTTTTTCCAGGATTATCATGGCACTCACTCAGCATTTCTCCATCACTCAACCTCTGTCTCTCTTTCACCCCCAATTTCTTTTTTCCTTTCTTCTTCAGAGTGAGATTTTAATATCCTTTAATGACTTGAATATGATACGTACAATAACCAGAGCTACATTTTGTGCTTTGATTTTTCTCAGACTTTTCTTATAGTTTCTTCCCCTCCTCCCTCCTCTTCATCTCTGTTCTTACATAAACCTTGCTCTGTATGTGAAGAAAAAAAAAGCTATACCTCTTTGTAACTTTAAAAGGAATTGTTAACCTGCCTTCTGTGTCACTAGCCACGCAGGCTACATCAAGAGTCTTTGATTTGATTTTGAGTAATCAGACAAACCTTCACACACATGCAAGCCACCACACGCACAAATCTAGACAGAACCCTGGGTGCACTTATACACACATGGAACCCAACAATCTGATTTTCTGTCTATATAAACACACACACGCTCACACACGCTCACACACACTCTTACCATCCACCCACACACCCCCTTCTTCCCCTGTTTCCTAAACCTCAAACACCCACACACTGCTTCTTGATTCAATTAAACCGCAGTCAAGTCTGGATTGTGACATATACCCCATGGAGGGAAGTGGGAGATGTGTGTGTGTGTGTGTGTGTGTGTGTGTGTGTGTGTGTGCGTCTGTGTGAATCAGAAAACTTCATGACCTCCTTTGCCATGGCCCTTCCTGCTCATTGTGGTAATGGATAAGTGACCTTTGACCTCCTAATATATTCGGTGCCTGCCTTCCACTGCTGCTCCCTGTGTTTCTTTTCCCCTCCATCTTCTGTTTTTTTGTTCTTTCTCTCCCTTCCTGTCTGTCTGTCTCCCTGTCTCCCTGTCTCACTCTCAATCTCTCCCTAATGAGACGGGGACTGTCCTCCCTGTGGGGAAAGGGGTCACAGCCCCTGACACACACATACACACCCGGATTAACATACAGACGCAGACTGCACACATGCATACACATGCAGATAGGACACATGCAGACATGCACACATCCACGCAGATAAAAGGACAAACCCCCACCACTACCGCCACATACAAACACGCACACACACACGCACACACACACACACACACATTGACCCAGAAATCCCATCTCTATTATGCAGAACATCAGTTAGCTGATGGTGGAGCTGATTATGCAGCTACCCTCCGCTAGCCCACAACTCCCTGTTGGATATCTGCCTTTAAAACCCCAATCCCAAATGTCTTTTTAGCATATCAATAGAGAATTATATATTCCTAAACAGTAGGACCTGCATACATATAGCGTTTCACAACTTTATCATCATGTCACCTTATGAGCCTATTTGAAAAAAGACAAATTTCAAACTAAAAGCGTCCAAAAGTATCATTAAGCTGTCACACTGATGTAAAGATTACAGAGGTTCCCCATCATGATTTGTTTCTCAACCATTTTCATATATTCTATAAATATTGTATAAGAGAGTGCAGATATGTTATTTTCATAATAGAAAATGAGAAATCTTGCTGTTGGTCAACCTCGATGTATCCCACAGAAAATGTTACAGGAGTGAGGATTTGAATATTTCAACACTTGATTGGATGCGCAACTCTCCTGGTTGAATCATCAGAAAAACTGAAAAAGATTTTGATCATAAAAAAGTACAGAAAACGTTTAGTAGAGTAGGTAAATCAAGTACTGTATGAGTGCTAAAGAACACTGCTGTAAGAAACATCCAATCACCAATTTCTGTTGCGTGGGGGCGGCTGTGGCTCAGCAGGTAGTGCAGGTCGGCCACTTATACTGCACTCAGATGGAATCAGGCGGACGATAAACCGGATATCATGTTAGTGGACGAGAGCAGGATGGTGAAATTAGGTGAGGCCAGCGGAGAATTCCAGCAACGGTAATGGCAGTCGGATTGCCGTCCAAAGTTGAAATATTAAAAAAATGTTGACATCCTCCGCGAAATTTACAACCGGAGGTTACGTAGCTCGATCTAGAACGGAGAAAGTTATTTAAGTTTGCAGTAGAATATTAAGAGAAAGCTGCACTTTATAGCTACATGTATTACTGGAATAATTACATAAAATAGTAGACATGAAATAATTGTATTTAATATATTTTATTCCATCACCATAGCAACATATCGTCATACGTGTTTCGTTTTGCCGTCCTGCCATTCCGTCGGACTGTTTGTTTGTTTTTCCCCATGCCGTCCAGAAGGTGTTGTCTGTCTGCCGTCTACCATCTGCCTGATTCCATGTGAATGTGGAATTATGTCTACTACACATCGAAGTCTCCTTGGTTAAACAGTGAAGACACAGAACTGACGGCCAGACTTGCATGGTAGCTTGTTGCCGTTGTGTGTTTCGCTGGACATGTTGGAGAATCTGAATTAATTTATTTTAGGATTTCAAATAACGTTTTGATCAATTCAGCAAGTATGGCATAAATGGAGTATTGTGTTCCTTATTGCAGTGACATAGCATCAGATTTTGTGGCTCTGACTGGCATCTTCTCTGTAGCCAGTGAAGTTCATGTGTGGTGTAATATGCAGCATCAATAAACATTACCAATTTATATTATATTATTGTTTGTGTACAGTGGTATTGTAGTTAACTTCAAAAGCAAAAATGTGATTTTACAGTGAGGAAAGAATACTTATAGTCCTCTCCAATCCATTTTTCATTCTCCAACGGCAAATTTGAACTTCTAAAATGTGCGTTTTCTTACTTTGGATATTCCTACTGTCCTACTTAACATACTGCATGCTGAAAAGTTATCGTGGCAAATCAGAGAACAGATGGCCTGATGTCACATGGATGAGTTGGTAGCTTCATAATCAAAAACCTGTATTCTTTTGCTGCATACTGCATTTATCTTAAATCTGAAACCTCCGGTAGAATGTGAACCAGTGAGCAGCAGCACAGAAACTAACTTCAGATCACTCTAAAACATACCTTTGGCTTGACTGGGTCCCAGAGGAACGGCTTTATAGATTGGTGCAGTGCCGGGGTGAGGAGTGGTGACCCCAACAAAGATCGCTTGCTAAGCAAATACGCAAAGTAATCTGGCTCTGTGTGTGTGTGTGCGCATATGTGTGACCACACGTGCATGCAAGTGTGTCTACATACGCCATATGCTTGTGTATTTGTCTGCATATGTGTATGTCTGTGTGTTTGTGTGCGTGTGCTTGCCTGCTGAGATTGTGGTCCCTGTTGCATGTTCATTGATAATGCCATGCATTGCCATTCTGCATGTTTTAGCTTGGTAATTGAAAGGCCATCTGTGGTCTACTGGGGAGGTTTAGTAAAGGGTAAACTACGAGGCTCATTATTTTAGGAGAGGGGTAGCCCTTGGAGGCCTAAACAAATTAGTTTGTGTCCAGTTTAACCTTCAGAAAACTCAATTACTGTAGGTGAGGTGTGTGCATGTGCCATATTCATGCATGTTCTTTAGGAGTTGGTGCACACTCGCATCCATGTTCTCAAACAACAGTAATAAAACAAAGTCGAGCTGACCTGTAATTCTGGGTAGACAAAACCAGCCACTACTTTGTCAAACAGACAATGTTGTCTTAGGCAAAACTTTGTCCAAGAGCACACAAAACAAAGAAAATTGATTACACAGAGTGAGTGTGTATGTGCCAGTCTGCCTTTGTAAGTCTGCTTGGTCCATAAACATGGAAACAGACATGACCTGCATGTCTCAGCAGTTTCCTGTGTAAGCCGAGCTCTGTGTGTGTGTGGGGGTCCCAATGGTTCTCCTGTCACTCCTCAGGCCGGCAGAGCAAAGCTTTCCACTCTATTAGCGTGTCTCAGTGTCTGCGCACCAGCACATGTGTATCTGCCTTTACATGTATGTGTGTTTCCATCTGTCTCCTGTCACCAGCAGTCCTCTCTGCACCATTAGGACCTGTTAAGATCAAGGGTCATTTCTCCAAAGGTCAAAGTTCACCCTTCAAAAGGTGAAAAGCCACCAGGGTCAGGTCTGGTGTGAGCTGACATTGAACAAGCACACAGCTGAAGGCTTGACAACTAACACCTTTGGGGAACTTGGAGAACATCCCACGTGGGCGGGCCTTCAATATAGTCAATATAAAGACATACCACAGTTCTCCTTTATAGGTAAAGTGACATGGGAAACTGCCCTGACAGATAAGTGGTTACTGAACAAAAAACAAAAGAGTAATATTCAAAAATTATGAATGACTAAAGGCCTTAACACACCAGTGGTGTTTTTTCGTGCAGTTAACTCGCACGTCAATATATTTTTTTCAAACTGTTGTTTTTGTCATGTACTTTAACACAGAACGCAAATATCACACAGCGAAAAAGCAACAGAATTTTTTTCCCGGAATGAGGACGATACATCTGAGCTTTCGCACCGCAAATAAATGCATCATCCAATCACGTTGGGAAGAATGAACATATTCAAAACATACACTATGGTGTACAATAACACAGAGGCTCTGTAATCCAAACTATGAATGTCACAATACCAGAAATTTAGGAGTCAATACCAATACCAGTGAAATTCCATGATTCCTGATACCACGGTAAAAAACAAAAACAAAACAATGAACAGTGATAGGAAATTAAACTAATTCTCACTTTTACCTGAACGCACCATAATGAAACTCAATGCAACCTCCATTATCTTTAGCTGTTAACTCTGCAGGACTGTGCTGCCCACTGGCTGATAACAGTTAACGTTAACTAGCTCTCATCTTGCCAATTTCGACACGGATTTGTTGTTCACAATGTAGGGTTATCAGGGAAAACAATAGGGTACGCGTCGATTTCGAGTTTACTAAAAACAAGTACTGTCACATATTCAGAATTTTGGCATTGATTTAGTACCTAAGTATTGTTTCTTGTGAAATCCCTAGTCTGAACCAAGACTGCAAACTGTATTACTCCTTTCAACCTTGACAATAGCAGCACATGCCAGATCCACTCCTTCCGTTCTTACCTTTCACAATAAAAGCCCTAGACATATATGCACTGCGTAACTGCTTACCAGAGTGCTCAAATTCAATCAGAGCATTTCGCTAAAAGGAAACTCAGCCATCAGATCATTTGAAAAAATGCTATCACATATATTTTTTCACATACATGCTTTGATACAGGCCAAATAATTATCGGAATATACTGTAGCTGTTAAATAAGCTGTATGCTATAGAGGGATATTATAAGAACAATAAACATCTAAGTCAGGAAGAAGGAGGGAGAACTGCCTGAGAGATGACTCATTTAGAAATGTCTCGTGTCAGTCTGTGTTGAAAAGAAGACTTGAAAGGGGAGGAAGTCCAAGTTCACCCTGGAATTAAGGATAGGGGCTGTGTGGCTTACATACACAGACATCCGTTAACATCTACACACAAACACACCCGCACCCTCTCACACTAGCACACACACACTGCCTAGACAAATATCTCACCCATGCACCAAGTCAACCCGTTCACCCAGCCTCAGCAGTTAAAAACAAAGTTTTCCCCTCCAGCTAAACTCAAGCCTGACCATAATTGAGTCTGGGCTTTCAAGTGATTTTTATTGAATTCCACTTCACTGCTGTATTTTTATTGTTTTGACTTTGTTTTCTACCCTGCTGCACTCTGTTTTATTGTGTGTGTTTTAATGTTTGATACCTTGGGTAGACTGGTGAAATAAATGTCATCATGCGCCGATACATTCTTTTCTTTATGTTTTATTTTGAAGCATTGCATGATGATATTTGCTGCAATCACTGCTGGGATATTTGCAGTGATGAGATATGGTTATGGCAATGCAACCACAAGGCTTAGAACTAGTGTAATTACTACATTAAAATCTGATCAAAGCAAAAGCATAACCAGATTAACCATTTATAACTATCGATCCATCAAACTAAAATGGACGGAGTCTCAACCGTCAACGACCGTTCCTTCGATCGATTTCTCACTTGGCGGGTGTATTGCTCAGGACCCAAGGAAGTGCAGTGTTGAGTGCAAGCTCTTGAGATCTACGGCAGGGCTGTAGTCCAGACCAACATGATCGAGTCCAAGTCAAGTCCAAGACCAGGTCCAGTCGAGTCCAAGTCAAGACCAAGTCAAAAGGCAGTCGAGACCTAGTCAAGACAGAGTCGTGAGCAAATCGAGTGCTGTTTAAGACCATAACAGGCAGTAGTATCTTTCCAATTCTAATATAGTGATTAAGAAGTTGGGATGGACAGAAATAATCTATAAACAATATTGGTCTATCTTATAACATCAAACTAATCAATGCATAGAATTTACGTTAGGTTTCATTAATGAACCTTCAATTTGATCCGATATCTTGCACTCATAGAACTGGAGTTACATCTACTTTTTTGCTGTGGAGGCCCACATTGTGTTTTGAGGATATTTTAAGCAGCAGCGCTTAGCATCTAGCATTGGCGATGTGCTGCTTTTGAATGCATATAGGGGTAAAACTGTGTTGGTAGAATCAGGCAAAGTTCAGTACAACTGACCCCAAATCAGCAGACAGGAACAACTTGACCAGTTCTCAATAGCTGAACCCGAGACCAAGACAATTCCGAATCCAACAAGGCACAAGTGCAAGACTTCAAAAAAGTGGTCTCGAGACCGGACTCGATGCGTATACTCTAGCACTGCAAGGGAATGCAACTATGTCATGGCAGGTGTGTTGCTCAGGATCCAATGAAGCGCAGTGTAGAATGTGAAGTTGTTTGGATGAGCGGTTCTCGAGAAAGCTGCAAGCAGCAATACAGGAGGCCAAGCAATCTGCCCATTCCGAACAGGCCCACTTTGAACAGACACTGTACTAGTAACCATAAAAATGGGAAGGCACCATACCTACATTTCTGTCTGCATTGTTGCTTCCTCATCAGTGGCTGTAGCTGCACAGCCAGAGGTCGTGGGCGTTGTAAAGAATGTATCTAAGAGATGAGATAAGAAGTAATTGTCAGTCATTAATGTGCTATGAAAAAAAAAAACACTAACAATTATGTCTCCTTCTCTTACACATAGATATATTTCACATACCACAAACGGACAAACAGTATATATGGGTATACAACATGACAAACTGGATACACCATAGACTGGTCGTACTGCCCAGTATGCATAGACCCAAACACACACAAATACACAAAGCTTGGACAGGCATAATGAGGGCTAATATAAGGCTCTGAGTTGATGTTATCACAAAAGAACGGAGTAATTTAATCCAGCAGGGAAAGAGCCCAGAGCTAACTCCTGCTGCTTTTTTTCTCCTTTATTGTATTGGCAGGAAAGAAACCTTGGTTGCCAAGGCAATATTTTGTAACAATTGGGGTCATTTTGTTGAATGGACAAAAGTCTGGTGCATCAATAAAAAAGTAATGTTATTGGCAGTAATCATCAAAAAAACAGTTAACTTCATTGTCCATTTCCCAACATTGTCTGTGGATCACTCCCTCCTTTCTGCATTTTTCTCTGTGTCTCACTCTTCAGAGTAAAACATAGTTTTGACCCGTTACAGACACCATTGATAAAATAGTATAAAATAGATACAGACAGGTATACAACAATACAATAAATGTTGAAATATGAGCTGTAATAAAGCTAAATATCTGCTGCCTCTAGCTAATGTGTCTGTTAACAATAACGCTGACATGTTTTATCAATTTTGCGCACATTCCTTGATGGTCCAGCCGTGTGTTTCTACCCTGAACTACTCATATTGGTGAAATCGCTAAAACTCTGAATTTACTCCCAGCCCACACAAACACAAACCCCTTCAACCCCCAGGGTGTGTGTCTGAGTGTGTGAGGGTGTGTATATGTATGAATGTGTGTCCATCTTCTCTCCAGTTGAACAGGATGTGGAATGTCAAAAGGAGAGGGTCAAAGGTCAAAGCCTGACTAAATAATTACCAGATACTCTTTGCGACGACACACACACACACACACAAATTCAAACACACACCTTCACGACTATATGGGTTGTTATTTTTGAAATGTCTGGACAGTGTCTTCCTTTGTGACCCCCTTAGCTTGTGCCCACACCTTCACCTATACACAAACACACACTTGAACATGCTCTCTTTCCCCTCCTTGTCTCACTGGCCCTCAGACACGCACACATACACACACACACACACACACACACACACACACACACAATGTCCGAGCCCGAGCGCTTGTCCCACTGACAGGCTATCAGTCAGGAAACAGAGGGGAGAAAAAGGAGACGAGAGCAAGAGCGAGAGGCACGGTGGCTAGATTTAGCCTGTCAGTCACAAAAGGTCAAAGGTCGCACTGAAAGCCCATTGACATGTATGCAGACACGCACATATGCATGTGTGCACTAACACACACAAACACACACACACATACAGCAGTGTTCATCAAAACAAGGTCAGAAGTGGAGGGCAGACAGCTGGCTAGGTTTACAGAGAAAGAGAGAGAGCAGACAGCTGGGTAGTTTTACTAGCGTCTGCCCTTTAAATAGAGACTGGAAGAAAGTTTAAAGAGGGCACAAGTGAATGTTTACAGCAGGGCAAAGAGGTGCAAGCACTTATTTCAATTGTTCTGAATGAACTTAATATCAGTAACGCGCCTTCAAGAATTCATGAGCACATAGAAAGGGAATAATGTGATCAGCGAAAAGAGGGACATAATGTAATTGAATCAGATTAAACTCTTTTGCCACACAGCTTAGCCCTCTTTTTTTTGGCATCATTTTGTAAACGGTTGAAACAGAGGAAGGAAGCAGGCAAAACAAAAACACTCCCTGTGCCAAATCCTCTGTTTTTTCAATCTGTATCACTGTGACACACCTAATCACCCAGATTAGTCTAGACCGGGACACGCCAATTCACCTCCCGTCTCTGGACTAAAAATCCCCTGTCCTTTTAAGTCCACACCAGGGTAATTAGCGCCATAATGAGAAGACATAAGCAAAGAGACCTGGGCAGAAAACACACACACACACACACACACTCAGACAAATGGGTATATCTGCACACTTAATCAAACAAACTGCACATGTACACAAACAATGTCATGCAATCAGACAGGTAAGGTTATACACAGAGGCATGCGCTTCCCCTAGACTCCCAATAACCACATGGCCTACTGGTCAGGTGTTTGTGTTCACAAGCTCTGGCCGAGACAAATTAGACCTTTATTGTCTCTGACTGCTGTAGAATGTGCCATGGGGGGGAGATAAAAGAGTTGAGATCAGGTGGAGAGAGAGGATGAAGGATTTTGTAATAGATGGTAATGAAGGTGTTTAGTGGTTAACTTTCAGAATGAGCTTCTGATATCATTAACAATTGATAACTGCTCTTTGTCAGTCAGTGTGCGCTGTGCAGACATAGTTTCCTTTTATTTTCATGTAGTGTTGTCAGCAGGCAACCTCCTGGTCTGAAAAGTGAAGACAATGCGGAAGTGCCTTAAACTTGCATTCTTTCTAATAGCCAGCAGGGGGCGACTCCTCTGGTTTCAAAAAGAAGTCTGATTGTATAGAAGTCTATGAGAAAATGAGCCTACTTCTCACTTGATTTATTACCTCAGTAAACATTGTAAACATGAGTTTATGGTCTCAATCACTAGTTTCAAGTCTTCTTCAATACAGCATGATGTTCATTTAGTAAATTATGGTCCCATTTAGAGTCAAATAGGCCGTGAAGCAGGGTATGCTTTAGGGCGTGGCTACCTTGTGATTGACAGGTCGCTACCACAGTGTTATCCGGTTTGACAGTTGTCTGCATTTACATCTTACAATTTGAACACAGTGTGTTTTCTGTTCATGAAAGTTATTTGTAACATTTTGGTCGCCTAAAAAGTGTCTTATTCAACGTTCGGTTTTACTTAGCTCCACCCTCTCGGGTCACTTCTGATTGCATAAAAAACAAGATTGCCACGGCCAAAATGCCAAACCCAAGGCTTCAAAACGGCAGTCCACAAACCAATGGATCACGTCGAGGTGACTACGTCCACTTCTTATATACAGTCTATGAGTATCGTTTGAGTGTAGGTGGTGCTCACTGTATTGTTTGTTCAGGGAAAGGCGGATGTCCTTGGTCATGTTGTGATTCCCAGGTCTTTATCTGCGGACACAGAGATGTCAGAAAAGACCTACTTGACAGCAAATGATTTGAACAGAAAAATTTTAAATTGTTTATGAAGTGAGTGCTGGTTGAATCAGTGCAATCGAATAGTGAGAGGGCAATTGTGAGTGGCAAAATGTATTTGTATGACAATGTCTTGTACGCCACTTTGCATTTGTTTTGTCTTCCCAGTAGGATTTATTTTCATAGAGTACCAATTTCACCTGCAGGGACCCCACATGGGGCCCCAAGGATGAAAAAGTCTGAATAATGCGATCATTCAGCGCAACACAATAAGCCAGGCCAAACCGAACAACATGGGTGGTCAAGGTAGAGCGGCCAGGTGGGTTAGAAAGGGGGACCCGAGGAAAGGAGAATGGAGTGGAGCATGTGGTCAACGCAGCGGGAAACCCAATGGTCATTTCACCCATGGACACACACACATACACACACCAATTGATAGACCTAGTGATAAAATGAAAGATGCATGGTTAGCCAAACATGGAGACAAACAGCAAGACAGGCCAGAAGCCAGATGAACAGATAGGGATGCATGCAAGGCTACAGTCTCACACACACACACACACACATACACACACACAGACACAGACAGACAAACTGGTCAACCTGGCCAGACAGGCTTTGCTTTGCCTGTGGGGATGAGCAAGGGTAAGCTGGGATACACAGTGATTTGTCTTATTAATGTTGCGCTGTCTAGGTCATAAAAACGACTTCCTTCTCACAACTCATGCAAGAGTAATGCTTTCCTGGTGATTTTATATTATCATCTCATCTCCCCACCCCGCCATTGATCATGTGTGTGTCTAAGGAAAGGTGAATATTAAGTGAAGGTTTGTGTGTTTTTAAAAATTCAACAAAACATTATACTGTGTAAAAAGTCCACACGTGCGATGCAACGTAGGTAAAGCATAGGTACGAAGTGAATGTGAAAGCAATGCTAGGGTTAATATTTCATTTGCAAGATCACTTATATTTTTTATAAGGCTGTGTCAAGTACACTACAAAAGCCATCCATCTAACAAGAAATTTCATCTTGCATTCGGCCTTCAAGTCTGTGTGGGACTGTTTTCAATGCCGCACCTGCCCCGCAACACAGTTTCTAATAAAACTCGGGCCCCATCCCACAGGACAAATAAGACACATGATATTATGGATGTTTTTAATCTAAAAAAAAAATGCTAATACAGTTACTCAGCTGTTTACTAAGCAACCTTTAGAGGACTTATCCATAAAAGTAAAAAAAAAAAAAAAAAACACCTTGCACCAGCTGAAGGCAATTGGAGCTAAAAGTTCATACAAATTATTATGCATCATGTCCTTATTCCTCAAAGTTCATGTTGTTTGGCAATGAATACAAACCAGATGTTAGACCATCAGATTTCAGAGCAGCATTGTTAGTTTAACTGTTATCAGAATGAAACCATCTACACAATACCCAAAGTAGTTAGCTTATCAGATTTGGATGCATACAGTTTATGGAAGACAGTGCATGGTTAGGCCCATTAATAATAGTAATAAAATGGTAGTAATATCAGATGTATCACAAAATTCATTCAAAGATGATGATGCTGACCAAATGCGTACACCTACATGAGAGTTAATGTATACCTGCATCCGCAACATTTGTTTCTTCTGTCTCTGACTTAAAATCCCCTTGCAGCCCTCTAATAATACAATAACAATGATACAAATAATAATCCAATCAGATGGGCAGATTTGTTTGTTTGCAGTTGCAAACTAAAAACAATATGCTCTATAGAACCCTTTCTGTGTGTTCAGACAGAAAGCGAGGAAGCAATTTTTTGGGGCAGCACGACTGCATCTGAAGTCAATGTAGAAACGCAATTATTCACCCAAAATTCACACTTTCCCCTGGGCTTTACCAGTCTGCTATATAAACATACAGAGACAATAAAGAACAGGAGAGAGACGGGAGGGAAATAACAGAAAGAACCAGAGTTTCTGGTGCATTCTGAGTTCAGTCAGAGCCTGAGCTGAACATAACTACACACACAGGGTCAGTGCATATGTTGCTTGCTAGCATACAGCTATCGTCCGTGTACATTGGCTGTTTGGGGAAAACAAACACAAACGGTCAAGCGTGTGAATGATGCTAAGCCAAAATTTGCTTCGCTTTCTTACTGAACATACCGTTAAACTCCATAATCCTCTGCTATTTTTTTCTGTATTTACTGTATGTCCATTTTGTGAAGTGCCAAATGTGTTCTATTAAAAACACTTCACTTAAATTGGCCTTGACTATGTGCATGGGTGTATTCATACCACTGTGCGTGTATTTATGGCTCCATGTCTACAAATCAAACACTGCTTTTTACATTTTTTCTGCCTTGTATGTGTACTAAACGTCCAAAATGGTTCGCCTGCCAAGTTATAAAATAACCCGGATCTTCCGGCAATCTTGCACATATATGGGCCCATGTTTCCTTTAACCCCGCTTCCCAGTCGCTCCGTCTCGAGCTCGTCACATGAATGGCAGCATGAAAATAACTCTGGATTTGGCTATTTTAGGACCTAATGATTTAAATTTCAAGTGTTCTTACTGGGAAGTTGATTTACCTCAAAAAATTGTTTTTACCAATGTCTCTTTTCCAATGTAAGCCTATGGGAAAACCTATTTTTGGGCCCAATGGCATCATGTGACGGACACTGAAGTTGTAATTCCACCATTTGGCCACAACGAAAATTGCCCAGTGCTCTTTCTGGGGGCATGGTACTTGCATGTGTAACAGTTTATCCATCCTCAAAGTCTTTCTGCATATCTGCTTAAGTCTAATTCCATCCATATTCCCGTCATGAGATATTTCCCACATTTCGCAATACTTTCTGCACAGATACTCCATCTAAAAAGACATCATTACCTCCGCCAAGGCCGAAGGGCTAGGAAGGAGGTTATGTTTTCACCGGCGTTGGTTTGTTGGTTTGTTGGTTTGTCCGTTTGGAGGATTACTCCAAAAGTCCGTGATGGATTTGAATGACATTTTTTGGAGGGGTGGGGGGTAGCGTGGCACAATGAACAATCCATTCGATTTTGGTGGCGATCCGGATCATGGTCCGGATTCAGGATTTTTTTTAAGCATTACGATCAGCCAGAACATTAAGACCTCTGGATATAACACTAGCGCAGTGTAACTGATGACGCGTTGATGACGCATGACTCCGCCTTCTTCCTTCAGAGAGAGAGAAAGAGAGAGAGCGTGGGGTGGGGTGTGGGGGGGAACAACTGCAGAATCAGCGTTTTTTCAAATTAAACTCTGTGAAATTACAGTTGAGTTCAACCAAAGCACACTTGGTGGTTGTTGGAAAGAGTAACGGCGATGGTTTAGATGAGTTTTATTTTGTTTCTGTCCAGTTTGAATGAAGTGTTTTACGATGCTTCGCTACGTACAGCTGAACTCATAAACATAAACAAAAATACACGTGGATGATGGCGCAAGCTGAAAGGAGAGGGGGGGCGGAGGTCTGCGCCCGAGTGCCAGCTCTAGTTTGAAAAGAAACTACAGCACCAGTGCAAAAAAGACACAGGAAATTGAGAACTGTAAAGTGGCTACTAGCTAGAGCACTGTTATCTGTGCATTCATGTCCATCGGAGCCAGACTATAATAGTGCATTATTACGATGTGGTGTGACAATCCAATCTGATGGCAGTAAAAGCTCCACCCAACCACACTGGGAGTGGAAAGATTTCATGCAAACGCCGTCTCTCTCTTGCTAAACCAGGCGAGGGGAAACGACGCGTTGCACAATGGCTCTGTTGTATTATTAGCCCCTCAGAGGAAGCTGCAATTGTCGGATCAGACTCCAAAAAAAAGAGTAAAGTAAGTCTGGGAAAATATCAGCTTCCTGTCCATGACTTCAGGGTTTAGCCTGAGTAAGTGTTTGCCTCTGCCTTTCTGCCTTTCTCATGCTTCACACACTTTCTGACCCTGTTTCTCTCCCTCCCCCGACCACCCCCCTTCTCACTCCACAGTTATTTGGCTGGCTACTTGTTTACTCGGATCAAACTTGTCAGGGAAAGCCGAGTGAGTTTAAACAACACGAGCACACAGACACACACCGATCCAAATTAGCTGGCATCTAGGCACAACACATCACTACTAAAACACCAACTACCCCAGTATCTGATTCTCATACGGCACACCAGAGATTATTACTGTAATTTATGCTGACATAAATAAATCATTCAAATCTGTGTGTGTGTGTGTGTGCACGCACATGGGAGTTGAGATGGAGAGGAAGGCTGAGAAGGAGTGATAGTGAAACGAGAGACAGGCTATACTTCATTTATTATCATTATTATTTGCTCTAATGGTCAGATTTAGTTTCCCAGGAGCTCTTATAGGCTCCGACGCTCAGTGGGAGCAACAAACTCTCAGAAATAAGAGAGAAAGAAGGGAAATACCAGGACGTCTCCTTCCAACTTATCTGGTTGGTAGCCAGCCTGTATCTCCCCGGGGCAGCACACACTGTCTGTCTGACCTCAACTGAACTCAACTCATCTGCAATAGTAGGCTCACTGCTCATGATGTGGAGCTGGAAGAGAGGGGGTTTGAAGAGAGCTAAAGAGCGAGAGAGAGAGAGAGAGAGAAGGGGGAGCTGGAGAAACTCCTTTTATGTTGCTGGCGAAGAGGCAAAACCTAAGTCAGTCTCTTCATTTAATTGCTGTAAAGAAATTTCACTCAAGGGGCTAAAATTCGTCAATATTCCAAAAAACAATTCAGCAGTATCCATTTGCTGGAATGCTAGAATTACACACCACGTACAACACAATTATGGAAATGCTTGATTGGGAATACATTTTAGAGGAATCTAAAGGCGCTTTCACAAGCCGACATTTAGTCAGTTTTAATCGAAACTCTGGTGCGGTTCAACCCTGGTGCCGTTCGTTTGGGCAGTTGTGACTGGACTTGCCAAATGGACTGTTGCTTGTGAAAGCACCTTAAATTACGGATGAAACCGACACATTGTAACTAACTGCGTGGACAGCGATAACCTGTACATTGAAACATGATCACATAGAAAAATAAATGGAACATTTTGACACGCTTATCTGCTTTCTTGCTGAGAGTTAGATGAGACGATTGATACCAAACTCATATCTGTATGCGGAATATGAAGCTAAAGCCAGTAGCTGATTAGCTTAACTTAGCATAAAGAGTGGAAACAAGGGGAAACACTAGCATGGCTCTGTCCAAAAGTAACAAAATCCACCTACCACCTCACCAAATAACACATTTGTTTGCATTTGTTTAATGTATACTGTTTTTAATCTTAATGTTGAGCTAGACCGACCAGCCGCTGGCTGTAGCTTCATATTCATCATCCACCTGCAAACCACCACCAGCAAAAAAACAAAAAAGGCATTTCTCTAAATTTCAAGCTATTCCTTTAAACAAATCTCTTTTTGTACATTTATGATTGAGGTATATTGTGATGAATAGTGTGCTGAATTTTCCTCATGTTATCTTAATTTGAGAGATGAGAACTAAAGTACACAGAAGTTAATGATTTACTCTTACCTACTTCTGATAGCTTTTCTTCTTCTGTGAATGAACATGAAGTTGTGTAGCTTTGGCAAAACCTTTTTTCCTAATAAATCCAATGAAGCATATTTTGAGTTGAAAAAAAAAAAGAAATATTTGAAAGAGAGACATAGAAAGACAAAGGGATGGGAGAAGGCTCTCAGAGAGAAATCGTGAGGAAAATAAACATGGAGGGGAAAGAAAGAGAGAGTTGAGATCTTCTGAATGAGAAAAATAGAGGATGGAGTGATGCAAGGGCAAGAAGAGAGGGAGAAAGATAAGGAAGGAAAAGGAGAGTGGGTGTTCATAAGCGTAAGACATAGCGAGGGAAATGATGGAGTTGGCATCAGAGAGCAAAGGTAGAGAAGGGGAGTGATGAGTTTGGAAGAAGAGTTCAGCAAAGGCCTTGGATCCAATCAAAAGACTGTTTTTGATTCTGTTTTTCATTTCACCTAAAATAATGTTTCAATACTCCCTTGCTCATAGCTAAGCACCAACCTTGGTCTCTGAATGGGTACTCGTTTTGAGCAGAACATTTCTCTGTGGCCTCCGATGAACTGTGCAAACTCACTGCGGCTGTATTGGGGAAGCAAGCGTTGCTGGATTAGCTAACCTTGTTTCACACCCATGAAGATTTATTCTCACTTTTGGAGATGTGGTTTAAAGCTAGACACTTGATTGTTTAACATTGCTTGAGATATTTGACCCCCAAAGGTGACAGAACAGAGACAGTTTTGGTTGCATGAATATTTAGTAAGAGAGCCCTGCATCAGTGAACCAAGACAAGTTAGACAAGACTGACACACCATCATAAGTGAAATCAAAACTAAAGGTTATTTATCTAATCATAATAGTGTCATGGGTTGCAGTGCCAAATATACACAGAATGGCTTTAATCATGTGGTTTGGAGGATGTGGCATATATATATATATTTTGTTGTTTACATAGCTGGGCCGGATGCATGTGAGTCCCTGTGTGTGTGCCCCACTGACTAGCTAATCACCAGCGCTCTCCACTGTGCTCATATGGCGTTTAGCGCTGATAACGCCATCCCGATCCACGGCGTCATTGCGGAAGCGTAGCGCCCACCATCCGGGTCCCCCTCAGGTAAACATTGTTAGCTCTGTCAGCACTGTTGCTGTTGTTAGCACCGTTAGCTGCTAGCCACCGGCTCAGCCGTCGCCATGTTGAGAGCCATGTTGAGGCAATCCCTCAATCATAGATATATTCTGAACTTTGAGTTTAGCACCTTTAAAAATAATTGAAATCAATATTTATTACCCAGTCTGTAGATGTAGAGTAAAGGAATGAGAACAGGGTGCAGTATGTTCTTTTTTTGCATCACTTGTATTCTTGGGAGAAACAAACCCTGAAAATGTTTCTAAAACTTTTTACAATTTTATTTAAACATTTTTTGACAGCTCATATTTCATTTTGGGGTAGAATTCTCTTTCAAAGCTTTAAGAATAATGTTATGGGACAGTGATGTAAAAGCCAGGAGGTGTATCGGTAGCAGCCGTCATAAATATAGGATATATTACTACAACAAATTCTAACTGAAATTTCAGCTCGGTCCACAGTAATTCTCATAAGAAATCAAATATTGATTAAGATCGATATAGAGAGTGTGAGTGGTGCAAAAAAAAACAGAAAAACAGGGAGTTTTTCAAACTGTGTGAGGTCTCAGTGGTAGCGGTGTTTACAAGAAATGAGCAATAGGCAAAAACATGTAAAAACAAACTGCACACATACAGTAGTGCAATGGTCACACAGCTGATACACAAGTGTCCCACAAGTGCACATGGTCACATCAAATGCACACAGTGAAACAAACACATGTGTGGAGTTCCTCAGGGACAAACTTGTTTTTCAGAGACAGACCAAAAATATTCAATGGCAGCCGAGTGCGCACATTTTCCTGCGAACGCATAAACACGAGTATAACTTTCTTTCACAGACACAAACACAAATGTGAATTTTCTCAAATCCACAAACTCATAAAAACACACATGAGGCCTCTAACAAATTCAGAACAAAACCTGCATGCATCAAGCTCTTCACAAACTCATACATATATGCATAAAGGTTCCCACATGCACACACGTGCAGTGTGGCTGTCTGCCTCCCACATGCAGTGTTTGTGACGCATAGGAAAAGTCATTAGACCCGCACTTCCTCTCCAAACAGAAGAGAAAGAAGAAAAGACCGTCTTACATGAAACACACAGGAAATGTGTGGGTGACTGCCTGTATGTGTGTGTGTGTGTGTGTGTCTGTTTGTGTATTTGTGCATGTGTATATCCTCTGGTCTGAAGTCCTGTCCCTAGGGCTGGTGACCAATGTCTTGTAATTGCTTGCCTTTGATTGCTTTCATTGAGTGGAGTCGACTACAGCTACAATTACAACCAATTAGAATGCATAGCTAAGGGTTGGCTGCTCAGCAGACAAAGGTGATCTTGTAGGTTCTCCCCCTATTTTCCAGACTTAGACTTGACTGAATTACATTAAACTGGAGAGTACCCACTATAATGTCAAGTTAGGTTGTTCATATAGCACAGTTTAAAATCAAGCCGCGGTTGACCAGAGTTCTTTACACGGTAAAAAGGAAAAAGGCAGAAATGAATTGACACAATGACAAAAACACATATTGACCTATCTAACACACATCTAAAGCCAGCGAAACTAAGTGAGTTTTCAGCCTGAATTTGAAACATTCGATGGTGAGGGCTGATCCAACATGTAGAGGGAGACAATTCCACAACTTGGGCCCGGCCAACAGAAAAGGCACAGTCACCTTTTACGCCTCGAACGCTTATCCGATGACCTCAGTGTTCTAGGAGGACAGCGGGAATGTAAAAGGTCACTGAAATATGCTGGAGCTAGCCCGTTCAAAGCTTTAAAAGCGAAAAGTAAAAATCTTGTAGTGAACTCTAAATTTCACTGGCAACCAGTGCAATGCCATTAGAATCAGACTAATATGGTAGGTATAGCTCTAATCTTTTAATGTGTGTGCTGGATCATGCTGGATGTGATTTTCAAACAAGACAACAAGATGTAAAGCATCTTAACTCATCTGGCTTTAACTGACTTCACAAGTTTCATTTCTCACTTTGCAAACGTACAAACGGTTAGCAGCTTCTGCTTTTTTATGGAACTTATGGTTCTACTTCTGTAACTAATCACTTGACATATAAGGGTGTGTGTGTTTCTTGTGTGTCTTCATAATACAGGAGCTATAATTTTGCATAACGTCCAAACCAGCAGTTCCTCGTGTTTCTGAATGTGCGTGAGTGCATGCTTATCCGCATCCTCTGTCAACAGCAACAGCCTGTGGTACAGTATGTGTGTCTGTATATATATGTCTGTGTGTGTGTGTGTGTGTGTGTGTGTGTGTGTGTGTGTGTGTGTGTGTGTGTGTGTGTGTGTGTGTTCCTCTCCAAACTGGCCCAAAGTCAACTGAAATAAATGATCCACTGCTGCAGTTTGGGAAAATCAGGCCATTAAATAAGCGTTATCAGTCACTATAAGTACCATAGATGTGGGTCAATACAGGCCTACTACACCCAATAGTAGGTTTTATCATCTAGTCACATGGTAGATCACCAAAAGAAGGTATAAAAAAAACATGACAGCGACCTCCAGCGACCGTAGTAATTATGACAGGAGCAGAAGCGGAAGTTCGGCGCTGTAGTATATGCAGAGTGAAATTCCATAAGGGGTGGAGGACGGTGGTGGTGGATGCAACACAAAACACAGGGTTTTCATCCAGGAGGTTGGGTTAGCATCACGCGACAACAACAACTTGTAGTTGTCTGTGTGTTCACAAGTGTGAAGTTTCACTTCCACTGTTCTATGTAGTTATTTTAAGCCAAAACATGATGTTTTTCCCTAAATTTAACTGAGTGGTTTTGTTGCCTGAACCTAAAGAAGCCTTATCGGTTGTGTTCAAAACATAATGTTTCATTCAGTTTTACGTATTAGACCGTGTAGCTTTTATATTTCGCTTTCCCTTTTACAGCGTAGTAGGCGTAGTAGGCCTGTATTGACCCACATCTATGGTGCTTATAGCGACTGATAACGCATATTGAATGGCCTGACAGTCAAGGAGGACAGTAAGAATATAACGGAAATAGGAGCTCAAGAAATCCAAAACAACAAAGACAGGAAGAGAGCAGAAGATAGAAGGAGGCCGATGGTGAATCCTGGGGTTTGAACATCTGCTGAAGCTTCAGGAAACTCAATCACTTCATTGCTGAAGGCGAAAGTCTTAACCTGTCTGCACTAAATCCTACCAACATACAGTACACACGCACACGCACACACACAAAATCGTTAAAACAACACAGACAGGTGAAGGACAGCTTTTCTGACTTCCATGGGGAAGAGTGCACCCCCTCACACACACACACGTACACACACACACAGTGGATTAATTTGGACACTGCGTCTCATCTCTGCCTACCTCTGCCATGAACATCTGTCTCCTCAGCAGGATCCAAACTGCTAATAAACATGCAAAGGCATGCTCACGTGCACATACACATTCACATGATCTCTATTTCTCTCTCCTCACTCTATCACACCTACACACCTCCTTCAGTCAAAATAGATGGCTAAATTTGGCCCAGTCTCCATGTGTTACTGGTGCGGTATTTCATCACTGTCAGTCTTCATACACACCTGCACCCACAGCCACCCAGCACAGCTAAGACATCCTCATCTCTGGGTTGTTTTATTTACCTGTTTGTTTCTCTTCCTTCACCTTTGGGAGACAGAACTATCCATGTTCATGCAGTAAGTTCATACTGATCCTTGTGCAATAGTAAACTGCATTATGTTGTAAGAACCAAGCCACCTGTTTCCCTTAAGATTCCCTGGGGTGTGACTTTCTTCACTGCTAACAGCAAACAGTCACTCAGGTGTTGTTTATTGGCACGTGAAAAGGGAAAAAGGTCTGTGTGTGCAAAGTTCTCTGAATATTCCACACAGAATTGGAAATCCCCCCCCCCCCCCCCCACACCAGCTGATACAAAAACAAGTAGGTGTTACTAACTGTGAGCTTTAGCTTTTTGAGCTTTAGGGTGAACAGTTTACAGTCTTTAAAGGGACAGTTTTAGTGTTTTAGGTTCTAATCTTTTGAGGATGTGTGCGAGTGTCCCTTTGCATCTTGTTGCACAGTTATTATTTTTATTCAACCACGATAAAACTAAGTGTACAGTAAATATTTGTCAAAAAATGCATGCAACCATGTCCTTGTGAGGTTGTATTTTAAAACGCGTTGTGCCCTGAAACTGACTTTCTGTTTGAAAAGGGGATACTGCGGTGAGGCATAATGAGGGCAAAGTGAAAACCACAGAAGCAGATTGATAAAAATGCCACCAAAGTTAGGCCTAAAACAGTATGAAGCTTAAACCTTTCAAAATGTCTAACACTTTCAACCTTAGCTTAAACTATTTATGATAAAACAAACAATCAGTGAGGTTTATTATGGAGGATTATTTGTCGAAAGTTTTCCTGGTTAGCCACTTCAGGCTGCTCTCAAACTGTGTTTCATCCTCTTCACTTTCACAGTCAAACTTGGTTTTGTGGGTTTATGAAATGAAAAGGTCAACATTTCCTGTTTTAACAGTAAACAACCTACATGTACACTCAAGCGGTGTGACAGTATCATTTTTGAACTTTTTGAGAACTGCTGCAAAATGTCAGTGTCGGCTGTGGGAAGCTGCACGTAGTTTGTTGCATAATGAAGTAACCCTCTGTTGCAATCTCCCTTCAGTCAGTTATTTTGAATAGTTTAATATCTTCCAGTTCAGTATACTGTATACTGTCCACGTTGCAACGTGTTTACAGTTAATTCTTATTCCTCATGTTGGGGTCAGGTGAAAAAAAATAGTAAGAAATGTGCTCTCATTTAATTAAACCAGTGTTGTTCATTATCAGGCATTTCTCTAAAACACTGCTAAATTACATGTACATTCATAATTTGTATAAGTTTTTATGCATTCAATATTCCCATCTAATTACATCATGAATGCAGGGAGCACGGTAGCTGTAATTTAAAAGCTTATTAGTGTATATTGCCTGTAAAAAACACATTAGCTTAGTGCCTTACCTTGGCAATCCAATTCCCCTGTACATTCCCTGTTGTAGAGGTCTGGAGCCGGTGAGGATTCCTCCAGCGTTAATTAAACCGTCTGTCTTGGAGAGAATTAAGGTCGTGATCTCCCAGACCTCACCACTCCCACACTCCCTGAGAAGAAAAGGGAGAAGAAAAGAGACTTAATGAAGGAATAAAAGGATGAAATGACTTAATGAACCGCCTAACGAGGCCTGCGGCCGTTTAATAAGGGCTTATTAAAGCTTAATTAGAGCAATAATCCAGCTTGTTTGGAGTCAGTCAGTGTTGACTTGTGGCTGATTGTGTTTTTATGGTGACTGCATAAACAAGGAAGCATTGACATTCCACGGGAAGGAAGACAAGTTCAGCAGTGTGTGTGTGGTGCAAAAAATAGGGATTCCATAAATGATTAGATGAGAGCTTCAGGTGACCTTTCAATCACATAGAGGCCCTGCAGTCATTATCTGGTCACATGTTGAAATCCAATTCAAACACTCTCCCATCTCCTCCTGAACATTACAACTACTAAACCCCAAAGCAGATCTAAATACAAATATGGACTATAAACATGCTGCTCCATGAATGTCAAGGTAGCCCCTTTCGTCACTACTTAAAACGCAGGTCCAGTATATTTTATTTTTCGTTTTTTATCATTCTGCAGCTTCCCAGTGGTGTTTGTTATGTATTCAAATTCCAACATTCAAATCTTGGTCAAAGCATGTATGTTTTAGCGTCAAAATGCTATTTTTCCCACGTGACAAGATGTCTGTTTCTGCATGATGACGCTGCTACATATACAGTATATACTGTATCCAGCCTTATAATCAGTGTATTAACGTTACATACAGTAACTTAGATGGCAGACTTAGATGGTGGTGGCTGTGTGGATGCCATGTTAGTTTAGATCCAAAAGTCACACAATAATACGAACAAACTAACTGATCCAAGCAGCCAACAGAGTAGACATGTAGGCCAACAACTCCTCTATTCTGCAAGGGTAAAATGACTGTTTTTGTGAATGGAGTCTGGTCTGGTGGCTTTGAAGACGATGGTATAACGGCTTCAGTCCCCCCATTGAAAAGGGCTGTCTGATGGCGAGGTAAAGTGGTGAAGATATTCAAAATATAGCATATACAGCCGCTTTACCTCACCGTCAGACAGCCCGTTCCGACGGGGAACTGAAGCTGTTATATCGTTCTCTTCAAAGCCACCAGACTACATTCACAGAAGAAGTAATTTAACCTTGCAGAACAAATGAGTATACATACAACCCCACTTCAAAAATCCGAACTAACCCGTTCAGTTATTTCCAAACTCAGCACGGCTAACTTTGACTCAGCTATAGTGTTAGTGTTCACATTATTCATAACCTTATTGATTAGCTTTATAATTAGCTTATTTTGGTAACCACTGAAATCACTGCTTTTTGCAACGGCTGAGTGGGCGTTTCCTTTCGGAAAAAAAATAGAGCAGAACGAAGATGGACCCACCCTTTAATGGTCGAATTTTCACCTTCTCAAAGACAAACATCCGTCATATATGATACCTTCACATCCCTGTGTGACCGCCGGAGGTCCAAGCACCAGATATAGTTTCACAGATCCTGTTTGTCGGATCTGATACATGGAAGTTGCTTTATGGACCTTAGCAAATGAGTCACGTGGTTTGTATAACCCTAATGATTCAGCTAGCAGACTCCTTACCTCATTGATTCAGAGACAATACACAATGTTTCCTCCATAGACATCAACATGACTCACGCGAGTCAGACACCGAGCTTCATTGTGCCTAAGGACACATCTAAAGAGAGTGTAAGGTATACAGCGCACTTGAGGCTTCACATTTTCATTATTCAGACGGTGATGCCATCACCCCTCAGAGGACTGAGTCAACCTCACAGCATGTTGTATCCTACTTGTATGGGAATGCCAAACCGCTCTCATTACTACAGCTCTCTGCTCCGGCTCTCTGAGTGATTCATTCTATATCAGTGATTCAGATGTTTAAATGCCCTCAGGCCCTTGTATGGGGTTAGCAATATCCAGTGGTCCCAGCAATGAAAGGGGTTACTCATCCTTCTTTCTGATCATGTGAGCACCCACCAGATGACCCTGTTAAACAATACAATGTCCTGAACCATACAGTATGTTTATGAGATGTTGATTCAAATAAATTAGATGTTAAATGTGACGCCACCCAGTACTGTATGTGCCTGAAAGAGAGGTAGTACATGCAGATAGGATCTAGATAGCTGTTCACAACTGCCCCGATTTTATTTACAGTAATGGTATGCTGTACGGGGGTGTATAAAAAGCAGGCCAGGAACATAATGACCGCAATAAATGCCAACAACATCATTGTACAACCCGATATCACGGAAACGTACCTGCCATTTCATATAGTCTAATAATTACCTCCGCCAAGGCCAAAGGCCTAGGAAGGAGGTTATGTTTTCACCGGCGTTGATTTGTTGGTTTGTTTGTTGGTTTGTCCGTTTGGACGATAACTCCAAAAGTTTGTGATGGATTTGAATGACATTTTTTGGAGGGGTGGGGTGTGGCACAATAAACAATCCATTAGATTTTGGTGGCTTCCGGAATTTTTTTTAATAACTCCGATCAGCCTGTGCATTAACACCACAGGCCACCACAGGGGGGCAGGGACGTACATGAAATCTGCCTTGGCGGAGGGCTGCGCTCTCCGAGTGCACTTCTAGTACTTTCTTTATACATTTTTTTTAACTGAGAAATATTTATATACAGCCCTTGAAATCATTCAAGGGCCCACCAGCCGTGGGCAGCTGTGGCTCAGAGGGTAGAGCAGGTTGTCCACCAATCGGAAGGTCGGTGGTTTGATCCCCGGCTGCTCCGGGTCACATGTCGATGTGTCCTTGAGCAAGACACTTAACCCCAAATTGCTCCCGAAGGCATAGTGAGTATGAGTATTTAGATTAGATCCTGATGGGCAAAGTTGGCACCTTAGCAGCCTCTGCCATCAGTGGGTGAATGCTGACATGTGGTGTAAAGCGCTTTGAGTGGTCCGAACACTAGAAAAGCACTATATAAATGCAAGTCCATTTACTATTCTGTAGAGTTCCACAGTTTGACGCCAACCACTGAGACATAGTAATCACAGTAATCTGTGCACACTGATGCTTAGCATCTAGTGGTCATTAGAGGAACTGCAGTAAGGAACAATGTGATAAGCCATAATAAAGTAGTGTGTGTTTGTGAGTGGATGAAAATGACTGAAACACCTATACATGAACGGGAAAAAAAGCACACAGTGTGACACTGACACATTTTTAATATACTGCAATGTATAAGTGTATATGTGACTCATATGGCAGGCATATATTGTTTTTTCTGATTAAAATTATTTCTATAAAATCAATAAAAGTGACAGGCATAGGTAGTCACTGTGGTAGCAATATGCATGTGTACAGACTCCCACACTGACACATTAACTGATACATATTGCTATAAAGCAAGATTTAAGCACGATGACATCACATAGCTGTCAGCTCTCTGTGAAAACACACCACTTTGCTGTCGTTGTGTGTGTACGTGCATGCATGAGTGTGTCTCTGGCATTTTGGGCATTTGGCATTTTTTTTTCTGTGGCACCACAAATACACACATACACACACACACACTCTCTCACTCTCCTTAGGAAATCGCTGACGGCTAACAAACACACACCTTTCTAGCGCTGTGGTCATCATTTCCCACCATGCTGTCACTTTCAGGGTGCTAATCCACCAGAGGAGTTCTACACACTAAGTCAGTTAGCATTACCCCAGCCAGTAACTCATTTGTGCCTGTAGCACTTTTGGTTTTAGTTAAACCCAGCTGAATCATTCCCTCAATCACTTACGGCATGATGAATCCCCGCTTCCAAGTTTCACTAATTTACTTTCCTAGAATTAAAACCATTTGGAGGGTGGAGGAGGCCCAGTCTGTGTTTAGATCTAAACATGATGGGTTTTTAGTTTTTTTGAGCTCTCCAATGTGGTTATGATCTTTTAAATGCTTTCAACCTTCTTGTTTCCCCCATTTATATATCAGTTTCAAGTTTTACACTGCACTCCCATTGTCTGGGAATTATGTCATTTAACCCAAGGGCAGACTGAAGTCACCCTCCAGAGGGTTATTAACCGATCTTAGACATTACAGCTTAGATGCACTTGAAACATGTGTGAGATGTGTGACAGCATTTCACAAGGAGAAGTTTGAACCCTTGTAGTCACAGTTCATGGGCCGTGTATCTGGCAAGTCTGCCGCTCTGCTAAAACACTTCAATCCCCTCCATTTATTTCCAGAACGCCAAACAGCTGACGATTTCCTGCAGAAGGGCCAACGATTTCCATTGTTGTCATACATCTCCCCTCTGCCAGACACATGTCAATTTTATGTCAGAGGATTAGGGATGCCAGTTATTGTTCTGCAGCATGAGAATGATGTCAACTTTCCTACAGGGCCTTTCTCTGTGAGACGTAGACGGCAAAGCAGCTGACAATTCCTGCAAAGATGCCAACACATCACATCATTTACAGAACTACTTCCCTGCTCTTCAGCTCAGTCAGTTGTACCCTGGAGAGTTATAGAGGGGGAAAAAATAATGATGTCATCTTTCCAACACGGCTCCAAATCTCTGAGTTATTATGCTAGTGCGCTGAGCTCTGGAAGATGATGATGATGATGATGATGGTGGTGGTTAGAGCGGTGGTGATGATGATGGTGGCGCTGGTCAGTGCAGTGGTCATGGTGGTGATGACAATGACGATGTAATCTTCCCTAAAGCCTTTTCCCTTTTTAGTTTAACAACATGAGCAGGTCACCACGTCTCTCTTTCTAGTGCTGTATGAGGAAAAACCAGTGCTCATATGACTTCAGCTGATTTACCTCTTTTAATCAAAAAACCCTTGTTGAGTGGAGGAGGTACTACTACTCCCAATGTCCTCAGTGATGTATCTAGCAATACTGATATCATGAATGTAGCTTACTTTGAATTATAACATGGTGTGTTGGTCTTAAAATGTTCAACATAAAATCCTATCCCATTATCAGATTTTTCTAATATATTTTAAACACACTCAAACTGCAGTGAAAAGATTGTAATCTGAACGGGTAAAGAATTTAGTAAGTTCATAATGTAATTTGGTCCCACATGATCTACTATTATTACAATATTGAGCTTTTTCTCATATAACAATTTTTTCGCTCTGGGTGTATATAATGGGTAGTAGGAATAATAATTTATTATTAACTCTTTCTGCAACGTTACATCATCAGATAACACATAGAGTATATTTTATATCATACACCACTGGAAGGCATATAAATGGCACGACATTAAAAGGACATTCTGTGTGTCATGAGGACGCATTTTAGACTTTTAACGTGTCATTTGTACGCAAAGCAACAAAACTACGGTAACCTTCGCAGTTAGGTTTAGGAAAAATTTCATGATGAGCTTAAAATAAGCACATAAATAACGTATGGAAACAATGTAGAATACGTACGGAAATGTCAAACGTCACTAAAAAATGTCTCCTGGTTGAAAGTCCTGTGTTTACTGGACCCATCCACCTCACCTCCCGCCATCAACAGTCTTTCTTCCTGTTTGTTTTACTTCACTAGCTCTGAGTGTAGCATATTAACGCGGATGCATTTACATTGCAGTCAGTACAGACTACATGGCGTACAAATGACACGGCAAAATTGCTAAATGCCTTGTGAATTATCGTGTCATTCATACACCTTTCGTTCAACCGGGCTGCATACACAGTACATTTTGGAAATTTTTCTGCCATGAGGTATGGTTTGGTATTAATATATTTTATATTGTGTTATCTGTTTTACTAAAATATAGTCCTTTTTTTGGTTTCCAGAAAGAGTTCCATCGTCTAAAAGCTGAGCAAGGACATACAGTAAGTCTCTCACTCTCAATCATGAGTTGATGTGATGAAAGAAACGAAAATTATTGGGCTGATCTAGTGTCATTGCTGGTGTGTTTTTTTCCCTGAAAAGAGCCCACATGTTTATGAGGAGTTTAAACTCCAGTGCTGAAGAGGCGGTCCATCCTCTATTACTCTACTCAGCACTGATGAGACACTGTGCTCACTGTTTGTATTACCGTCAAAAGCAATTATTTCAACATGGCCAAGTTTCATATGTGAGCGAATAACTGTATATCACCATGAACCCATGCAGACAAACTGTAGCCATAATTGTTTCCATTGTATTCAATCTTTTTTTATTATTATTTCAACTTATCTCCAAAGATTCCCTGTTATTTTCCAGTTCCGCCCCTGTGTGTTGGTTTTCTAAACTATAAATTATGTCACTGCCACCGGGCTTCTTGCTCATTATGGCTAAACTGATAACACATGCGGGAGAATCTTTAACTGTTAAAATATTTCAACACTAAAACAGCTGACTATGCTGGAGCTTTTAAGGGGCTAGCGCACGCAGAAATCAATTTGGAGCTAAAAGAAATCAATTTCTTTAGCCACGCCATAGTAAAACACATCAATACAGGCCAGATAGTCAACACTGCTTTTGTATTGTAAAGGATGCTACTGTTGCAAGGCTGAGAGGTTCAACGCTCTTACTGGAATTCAAATCTAGCACACTGTCTGATTCAGAGATTGGAGTTACCCCCCCTGCTTTAGTGTAGTTGCACCTTCACAAATGGTGCACAGAAAAGTCAAAGCTGAGAGTCATACTTTAACAGTTCGTGGGCATTTTTATCTTTGTTTGTTTCCATTGGTTTCGGTTGTTTTTTAACAATCTCTCCGATTTCCAACACTTTCCCAGTTACACCCTTGTGTGTTAAGCTATATCTAGTTTTACACGGGGGCATGATGTCACTCATGCCTGCGGGGCTTTCCCACATCCATGGCTCAGCTGATAACACATGCGGTGGAGAACTGTTAAAACACATGGGTGTGTAGCACTTTTAAACTCCTAACCCATATCAACCTTCCCTGAGAAACAGAGTGAGGAAGGGGTTTGGCAAAGAAAACGGGTCCCTTTTTTCCCACACCGGCAACCATCAGCTTTAAAACTCATCTAGATTGTGATTACCTTGGCAGAACACGGTAACCCAACCCATGTTGTTGCAGGCAAGGCTACAGCTGCGCCTCACTCTATAAAAATCATTTCATAACCATTCCCCTTACCTTGCTAATTTACAGAACTACAAGCTCCACTTTGAATACATCTTCAGGAGTACAGGGCATTTTTTAAATGGTCAGAGTGAGGTTGTTGAATTCCACATGCTGTGGTGACTGAGAGTTGTCTGACATCAGCGTAGGTTGTGGTCGCTTACTTGATCCACACTGCTGTACAAACCAAACACTACCCCACAAACAACCCAGCGAAAAGACAGATGCTGTCACTCAGTTAATCTGTGCTGTGATGTCAGGGTGACTGAAGTAGATTCTACATACATACGGGGATAACATCTGACTCACCAAACTGGTCTTTTGTGGTTCTGCAGCACGCTTGTAACCTATTCTTATTCTGTGTCAAACACTGTAGAACTAAACACAGTATTTGTGCAGTAAATATAGTTTCATGCAGCTGCACAAAATGAATAAAAACTAATACAGAGTTTAGCTGTGTATGTGGGGGAGGGAAGGACACTTAGTTCCCACTGGGGCACTCACAGGATAAGCTCAGCTGATATGGTCTCTCGAGAGGAAGTCGGACTTGTTTATGAAGGAAATGACATCATTGGGCTTGGATCAGACACTGACCTCATGCTGACTAGATAATGGCAGAGAGAGAGAGAGAGAGAGAGAGAGAGAGAGAGAGAGAGAGAGAGAGAGAGAGAGAGAGAGAGAGAGAGAGAGAGAGAGAGAGAGTGCACTGTTTAGTTTGGTTGCAGGAGTCACATGTGCAAATGAAGGGTGGCTGAGTTCACCAAGGTTATTTTAAACCCTTTAAAAGTTTAATAAGAGTGTTTAATAGATTTGGTAAATGGCTGCTAAGGAACATTTGCTGATTTGAATTGGATAATGTCACATTAACACCTCTTGATTTGCTGGTCGTAAACAAATATTCAATGTAAAAATGTAGGCCAGATATCCTCACAGGGGAAGAATGTGAGGAATCTGTCGCACCAGTTGCCTTCAGTATCTTCAGTGCAGTGCATACTGTGTAGTCTCAAATCTGCATGGTGTTGGAAGATGGATTATAGCACGAGTACAGAAAAGTAGCTGTTTTCTCAACAATCGCACAAGCATTACTGCGACAAGTGACGATTTCTTCAGCACTGTGGGATCGTTCAACCTATGTGTGTCAAAGCCTCAGATCTCTGACGTTACTTGTGGATTGAGATAATGAGCACAAGCAATAGAAAGATGAAAATGTATTCCATTCAAATTTTTTGAATAAGACTCAGCGAGGAATTTCAATGAATGCCTAAGCAGAACATTTAATTTGCTTGGACAAACCTCGACTCCCGGAGGGATTTAGATAAACAAGATTTTCCGGAAAGTAAAAATTATTAAAAGATAAGCAACCTATTTCTGTTTCTGTATTGTACAAGTCTTTTTTTTCATTTAATGTTGCTGTTCCAAGCCTATTCACTCACACAAGGGACCATTGCAACTTTCCAAAACAACATTCTGTTGCTCTGCACTTTCTATAAACTGCTCTGTGATGACCTCTAATTGTCCCGGGGATTGGGACAGCGTGATTGAAAAATAAAAATCCTTCACGCCAAAAAATGACTGTAGGGGGGTTTGGAGGAGGCTGTTGGACCTCCCAAGAGCAGAGCTGGACTAAAACCCCAAAACAAAGCTTGCTGCTGGGTTAAGGATGTTAGAATATGCCCGGGATTATGGAGCCAGAGAGCCAGAACATGCCCAGGGACAGTGGTGGAAAACTAATACTGATTTTGGCTAAAGAGGGATACTGAGTTGTGTGAGAGACAGTTTGTTCAGTGTTGTTGGGATAATGACAGTATTCAGGGGATAAAAATAATGGATTTTAACACGGGGAGTTTACTGTTAGCCAACAGTTAGTTTATAGCACAGACAGCTAAATTTATCCATAAGTGGAAGGCTAACATAATTAGAAATGATTGCCACTGCTAAAAAGAAAAGTGTTATATGGTTCATTTTCTGCTAGAATATCCCCAGTGTTTTATAAATCAGAAATTCAAATGTGTGGCACAGTAACTGGCATCAAGCATGGATGATGTGAAAAAAAGAGTCATGTTTTGTGAACACAAAACAAAGAAGGTTTCAGTTTAAATAAGTGAAATATGAGGATATAAATTCTAATAACCACCAAAAATCTGAATTCTTATCAAAAGGGCCAAATAGCTAAACATCATTACACTACATGGCGACTAGCAGTAGGTTGCCTTCAGTAACTTTCAGTAAAATCCTAATACATTAATTATAGTCAGGCTGTATAAATAGACTGCATCACAGTCGTGACATTTAGAGTGTGAGGTAGGAGAACAGGGCTTACAGGCTCAAGTAGGAAGTTGTTACTTATGTGCATGTGTGTGTACAACCCTGTCTCCTGGAAATTATTTTTACATACTACTAATTTGCAACAGCTAACACCTTTGGGAGGAACTGTAATGCCGCCAGGGTTGCAGTTTTTATCACACAATTAGGAGGAAATGTTGTTAATTAGTGTAATCGCAGGATGATACTGAACCAGGCGGCAACCTCGGGTTCTGAAAAGTGAAGTCAATGCGAACATGCTTTAAACTTGCGTTCTTTCTAATGGTCAGCAGGGGGCAACTCCTCTGGTTGCAAAAAAAAGTCAGATTATATAGAACTCTATGAGAAAATGAGCCTATACTTCTCACTTGATTTATTACCTCAGTAAACATTGTAAACACGAGTTTATGGCCACGATGACCAAACTGCTGAACTCAAGGCTTTGAAACGGCAATCCACAAACCAATGGGTGAGATCACGGTGACTACGCAACTTCTTATATACAGTCTATGTACTGAATGTGTAGTAAAATGTTTACTGACAATGTATTTTCTTTGTATTCCGCCATATTACACGAGCCTGCTATACAATATCCGCTCATAGTGATTAAAGCATTATCAAACTCTTTTTAATGTTTATGTTTAGGCATTTGCAGACCTTGGTTAGGGCCAGAAAAGATTGTGTGTTTTTGTTTAATGGGGACAAAGGCAGCAGTCACTTGAAGCAAGAGACATGACAAGTTTGCTTTGTTGAGATTCAACTAAAATCAAATTTTTGGACTTACCTTAACCAAAGTGTATTTGTTGCCAAATCCTAACCACAGGTAGGTGTCAAAGTCGTATGCTTTGCATGTTCGCCGTATTAGGTTTATGAGATTCCGTTACATTAATGGCACTATGGTGACCAGCAGTAAACGCCATGTTGTTATGGTAATGCATTAGCCAGTCATAGGAAGGTTAAGGCAGGTTCAGGGTAGTGGATCCACCAAAAAAGAAATTGAATTCAGTTGTTCCGAAACTGTATTTGATCCTCGCTGAAAATGAACTCTATATGCTTCCACTTCTCACATTTCAGTTTCAGTTGACACACATCAGGTCATTGAGGAAGAGCAGTCGAGTGCAGATTCACAGCACTCTGGTCCGTGTATGTTTTGTTTGTTTATTGGATTAAATCCAAAGTGGCAGAAATAAGAAATCGACTCGTATTTTCGTTTCTTCCTCCCCGCCGCCAGTAGACTACTTCGCCGGGAAGGCAGCTCCAGAGACGGACCTTCAGTTAGCGGAGCTGTAGCAACTCAAATTCAGCAAACGCAATACCGGGGGGTCACACTCGATTGCTCTTCCTCAACGACCGGATATGTGTCTCAGTAAACTGAAATTGAATTGCAAGAACTCAATTTGAATTGTGAGAATCAAATACAGTTTCAGAGCAACTGAATTCAATATGAAATATAAATGACTCAAATTCAGTTTCTAGTGACACATATTTCTGCCAATATGCTTCTTTCTTAAAGTTGCATACTTCAACATAAATGTTTCAGGCAGTATATTTCAGTGTGTTTCTAATGAAAACATTCCCAAAGGCCTGTCAAGGATTATCTCTCCAGGTCTGACAACAAGGAAGTCTAGTGAGTTAATTTACACAAGCAGAATGGTCCCATCTGGCCTGATTAACATACTACATTGCTAATGCTAACTTTTAATGGTGTGATCATCTCACCCGCTCATTTTCACTGAATCCTTAATGCAAAATTAGCATACTAGAACAACATATTGTCTCTCACTAGCCCAGGGGCCCGACGCAAGGTGGTGTCACATTCCATTTTTGTCTTTTGAACAGTGAACAGTAGTGTTCATTTAGACACTTTGAAAGAAAAAAATATATATCACGTTAAAGCACGTGTCCTAGTAGGACAAGAATGTAATTTGATTTATTGCCTGTTTGACATCATTGTCAAATTCAATCAAACCAGTGATGCATTGCAGATGTGTTTTCTTTTAAGAGTAGATTCAGAATAGACACAACAGTAGTCATTAATGTGTATCCAGGTGAGTTAATTTAATTCACTCTATGGTCTGTTCAATGTGGCCAGTAGAATCAAAATCGCATTAGTTTTGCTCTCCTAAGCATTTTTCTTTAAACGAGTAAAAACCATTTCAGTTTTTCTTTTTCAACTTTCCAGGAAAAGTATGATGTGAGATTTGATATCTAATCATTGAAATGCAAGCAGCACAGACCCGCAGTCTCACTGATCCGCCCCTACACACCCACCCGCCCCTCCACACACACACACCAAAACACTGTCCTCTGCAGAATCTGTCGCACTAATAACTCATATAGCGTCTCTTCATGCAAGGAAGAGGAAACATAAAATAAAAATGCAAACGCCGGCAACAGCCTTTTAATGTTGCTATAAATCAAGGAGGACCATCAAAGGTAGCTGGTAGCTGTAGTGGAATAACTCCCTCTGTTAGCAGCACAGACACACTCAAACAGAGACAGACAGATGGACAGACATGCCCCTTGATGGAAGGATCGACCTCCACTCACACTATAAAATAATTCCCAGTTAGTGGGAACATTTATATATATGGCATGTTCAGCTATCATTACTCACAGTTCCTCGAGAGTAACACTGTGCGTGGTATAGATAAGAGCTTTGATGAGTGTTTGTGACCCTCACGTACACGCAGGCCTCAGACCACCATTGGAGCTGATAATAACTCTGGCAATCAAAGCAGAGACAGGCTTTCTTTTCAGCCCTAGAGAAAGAGGTAGAGAGAGGGAGAAAGAGATAGGAGAGCAGAAGACAGGTGGGGAGAGGGGTAGAGGGAGGAGGGGAGCCAGCATATTTCACCTCCATTCACCTGCTGACATGGCCTATCAAAGAAACCTTTCATTAGACCTTCAGAACAGTCGGCTTAGTCTGTCCAATGCCGTCAATTTAGCTGTCATATTACACTGGCTCACTTTCGGCTCTTTCATCTGGGGGATTTTTCATCTCATGATTTTCATACGGGAGGATTGGCAAAAGAGGTGCATGTGCGGAAAAGCCTCAGAAGTCGAACCATCTAATACATCAGTTAAGTGATTTAAGGTTTGCATGGTTAACCTGCGCACACCTGAATCCACCCTAGTAGGAAAAAAAAGCGCTTAAGGAAGTAACACCTTGAAAGAGAGTCTTTCAGCAATTCATCACTTTCAAAAAAAAAAAAAAAAAGGTGTCTCTGCATTACTTTAGCTTTTATCATTCAGGCATAGTTGATCTAATAAATCTGTTACTCATGGCAAAACAGCTTAAAAGATGTCTGCAGGCAGTGTTTCCTTAAATGTGTTCCAGGGCTTAAAATGGGCCATGACCCATATTTTATTCAAATATTCTTAGCACTTTTGAAGGGTTTGGATCGAAAGAGCTAAACAGCCAAGGTTCATTACGGTTTCTCTTTTTTTTTTGGATTTGGGTGGGGCTCGGCTCAGTCTTTCTCAGCTCTGAGTTGAGCTTTTGCTGCAGATATGTGCGGTTCACATATGGGATCTCAATGGGTCCTTTCAGAAGGTGATAATTTAGTCTGCCAACACCTCTTCTAAATCATTAACTTTAGGGAAAGTTTGCCACGCCAGCTTATTTTTTCACATAGTTGCGCCGTGAGAGGAATGCTCCACGCATACACAGACACATGGGAGAGAGGGAGTATATGTATACAGTAAAGAGAGAGAGAGAGAAACTCTCAAAGCTCTCACCTTAAAATAGAGCACATCAATAACATTCTGATGTTGATGTAAGACTTGAGAGGATTGGCTGGTTCCACTTTCCACAGAACAAGCTCAAACTACCCTCCCCGTCTCTCTCAAAGCGTTCTAGGCCACCCACAGATCATATAGAGACTCTCTATAACTCAATAGTTAAAGAGTGGTGTCAGCAACTTCTCATACCATCCTGCTGCCTCCCTCTTTCACTCTGTCTGGTTGAACTACTTTCAATACTTGTTAAGATTATATAATGGAACACACAACAAAACTGCCTATGCACATATCGACTCTCCACTTGAGCTCTTTTTCCTTTATTTCAACCTTTTAAGGAGACTTCAGTTTTCTAGGAGCTGCCCACCTGTGACCAATTTCAACTGAGAATTTTGCCAAAGGGCAATGAGTTTGCAACTATGATTTTTTTGTTTTTTCAAACTGAGCAGAGCTGGTAATCTAGAGACACCATAAATTGTTGCAGCCCCACTGTTTTACTGAGCTCTGGTTTGCACAAATGTCAAAGCTTTTTACTCCAACAACTGAACAGCTTTGCATACAGTAGCCCAGCTGACACTGGGAAGCATAGTGACTGCCATCCAATGGTGAATGTGTTGTCACTCTCAACAGACAAAATTAGATATTGCAAAACTGCTGGAAAAAGCTATGCATTGCAGTGTCACAGTACATTAAAGGCCGGAACAAAAGGATGATAGCTAAAGGATACCAAAATCAGCATTTAAAAAGTCGACCCATGTTCTTGGTAACTGAACAATATGTGGTTTTGCATGTTGGTAGTCCAATATGGCAGGGAAAAAAGCAACTAAAGAGATGTAATAAGCTCAAGAGTGACACGAAAAGCGTTTTTAATTGCTGGTTGGAGTCAACATTGGGTTGTAGGCTATATCAATACAGTTCAAAAGTTCGGAATCGCCTGCCACTAAAGCTTGATTGGGTCCAGTCAGATGGCTGAGAGGACTACTCTGTATTTTTGAATGGTCTTTCATGCTTTTAGGTCGTAGAAAGTCCTCTTTACAAATAGATGTTATTTTGTATGAAGGGTTTCCAAAAAAAAAAGAAGTAATGTTTTGTACATGGAGAACAAACTGCTGTACAAAGGTTCAACCAGACTGCCAATTGAAGGGTTAGGAAGAGGCTAAGATCCCTCTGAGCAAAAGTTAATAAGAAAAGAAGAAATCAACAATCATTGGTAAAATAAATTGGAAGCTTAGCATCAAAATGTGTGCAGGTTTAACAGGAACATGTTCCTGTTTCAGTGTCAAGTGCACAATAATGCCTTTTAACAAGCTGGAATTAACAGGCAATGTGTTGCTATATATAGCCAAGCTATTCTTCAAACTTTACAATAGAGATAGAAGGTTAGTCTAGGGTTAGCACTGTTGGAACTGGATCAGGGAATTTCAGCTGAACACACTTTGGACTGACACAGTTTAAACCTCTTCAATCTAACCTCTTAGTAGACTGTAGAGGGCTCAAAGAAAAATGGTTTCCCAAAATATTTCAAGCCCAATTGCACCGTTGTGGTTCAATAATGATCGAGAGTCACCTGCAATTTCTGGACTGGAAGCAAATTCAAAACCGAAGTGTATTTGGGGGGACAAAATGGTTCCAACAGTGTTATCCGCTGTCATGCAACACTGTGGGGACATCGACTAAATGGAAGTTTGAATCAGTGAATTATTCCTCTTTTGAGGCCAAAACTATTTCAAATGGAAAAAATGGAAAGAAGAAAAAGGTCAATATAACAGGTGATTCCAAACTTTTGAACGGCAGTGTATGTATTTTCAGTTTTTTTTCTGAGTTGAGTTTCACCTCAGCACCTTTTTAATTTTGTTGTCTCCACCTTTGTCCAGTTGTATTATTATTATTATTGGAAATGGGTCAAAGATGCAGCATCTCAATTAGGGCGGGTGGATTTAATCATAAGCTTGAATAGACAACAGTATAATTGCGGTCAGAGCACAGATCAAAACTCAATCCCAATTATTCATTAGCCGTGCGAAAGATAGTGTTGTCGACCAACAAAAGGCAGCGAAGGGTTATATCGTGACTCCCTCGGCCTGTCCCGGCTACAGTGGTGTTGTTCTGTAGCTAAGCTTGACCTTTGACCTCAATAAAAAGAGAATATGAGTATAGGGATCAATAAAGCATCATATTATAACCGTTCCAACACATTCAAACACGAGATGTCTTTCAAAGGAGCCTTTACAGAGGGTTGATCTTCGTGTGACAATATGAATGCGAGTCTGTGAATTTATGAGTTCATCCAATACTACTCTTCCTTAAAGGCTTTAATACAGCTGTGATAACATAAAGATAACAGAGATACATCACCCGGTAATGCGTTTTCTTTTGTAACCCCATTGTATTTGATTCCATTAGATTTATAGGTGTTATTCTCCCTGCAATTTCCAGTGATGTTTCCTTTCAAGGCCGTTGAACTGCACGTGCTGTTGTGTATTTTTCCTGCCAAAGACACTTAGACTACTTGGCACTGCGGAGGGACGAGCCAGCGAGAGCAGTCACGGATCACGTTACAAAAAGTATCATTCAGCAACGTCATTTGTTTCTGGTTAGACGAACGTGATCAAATCGGAGTCTCGTACGCTGGAATAAACACAATGTGGGTCGTGAAGGGTCACAGTGTGGCCACAAAACTACACAGACATTCATCCACAGAGATGCAAATAGACAAACAACAACCGACATACAGCAAAACACACACATGCATACAGACACACACAGTTTGGCCACCCAGGATGAGCGAGAGAGATGGAAACTTTAACTGTGTTTATAACCTAACTCTGGATTATAGGGTAGACTGGAGAGACAGAGAGGAGTTTCAGTTGCTCAGCTGTAAATAATTAAAATGCAGCCCTCCCCTTCTTGCTCTCTCTCTCTCTCTCTCTCTCTCTCTCTCTCTCTCTCTCTCTGTCTCTCTCCCTCCCTCACACACACACACATACACACAATAACCCCTATTATCTTTATTATAACTTCCCTTCCTGATATATATTACAGTAGTTGTCGATTTTACAGAGAACAAGCACAGCAGGCTTATCTTGTTAAAACACAAGGTGTGTGTGTGTGTCTGCGAGTCTCCGTGGTTACTAAGTTATGTCAGGTAGAAAGGAATGGCAGGTTCCACCGCTGCTCATAAACACCCACGAGCGCTTACACACATTTCTTCCTCTCTAACAAGAGGTCATACGGTTTAGAAATACTTTGATTTTCTCACCAAACTCAACAACTAAAAGCAGTTATTACGTGGTAATTTACAGCTTGTTTTTTTGAAAGTAAAGGAAATCCATTTGACTTTTAATTTAATACAAACACAACTTTTTGATAACTCAAAATAAATCCTCTTGCTGTTGCCTTTGAAATATAAATAATACACATAAAGTTTGAAAGACTACGTCAGTTTCTAAGATGGCTTGAGAGGGTAAAAATTGTTCCTTTAATTTACTTTGAAGAAATTTCCATCTGAAGCTAGCCCAAAAGCTCCAAAGTCAGAGACACGAGGCAGGGTGACTGACACACACCCGGCGTGGAGGTCAGTGACCTCACCCCACAAAATCCGTTTTGGCTGCAACCGAAATCATTTTGAAAACTTTGAAAAGCCGCTGTGCGTTAAAGTCAGCTGCAAACCATTTACTGTGGAGGCTGCAGACTAGCTGCCAAGTCTTAAACAGCATGTCTTATTGGCAAAGCTAACACACAGCTGAAAGCCTTATATACATGAAAGACTTATACTGTACAAGGCCTGAGGCTCATAAAAGCACAGTGTGAACAAGGCTTGGGAGATTACTTTTGGAATGTAATCTATTACATGTAACAGACTAGCTGCTCTAAAAAAAACAAGAGGCATTTCTTTGGAACTACTTTAAGCCTTGGAAGATAAACAGAGACTATATGGTATTGAACCCCTAAATGAACCCACTCAAAATGATTCTCCACATGACAGATACTGACATGTTTTAGTGAGCGTGCGGGCCAGGATAGAAGGGGGAACAGAAGTGATGCAGATGTAGTGCAGTGATCGCACTTAAAAGGATTCACAACTGCAATTATCGGATTTTTTTTTTATACTAGCTTTGAATGGTACACAGTGCAGGGATGTGTCTGTTCAGGCAAAAGGCAAGCGTTTCATAAGAGTATCGGCTCCGTGCAGTGTGCAAATGAAGATGTATATTTTAATATTTTGAATGTGGACTTGCTTTGCTGCTTGTTTTGGAAGATTTTTCTATTTTTTTTTAAAAGGCGAAAAACCCAACTGAAACCAAACTGACACAAACTACACACACCTAGCAATTACACACACACACACACACACCATTGCTGTTTCCTGGCTAGCCTGCCAAGCAACGCAGGTCCTGAGCCAAGGATTTGCACTGCTAGGGGTTAAGGGTTCAGTGCATGTCAGATGTGCAGCACTTGAAACATCAAAATACACACACACACACACACACACACACACACACACACACAAAGACACACAATCCCACGGTGCATGTCCTTTTGACCCCTTAAAAGGCCAAAGGGTCATGAACTCTCAAAACTTTAAAGACTGGAGCATTGTGTACTCTGACATAGGGGAACAAGTACCATTAATGCCCATCTGTTACATCGGATTCAACAGATAACTTTCATCTTTATTTCCTGTCCAGTGTATTTTTTACGTTTTTCTTTCCAAAATTGTTTTTCCTACTACTGAACTGGTGTTTCAGGATGTAAAACATCAAAAAACAATAACACAAAAGACACAGTCACAGCAGACATGTCATTGCAGGAAAAGCACAGGTGTGACTAATAGCATCAGTAATGGGTCATATAGGTATGCAGAGCACAATGAAGTCCTTGGAAGTGTCACACCTAAATTTACTGCAGCAATTATTTATGATATTGTGTCTGTCTGTGTTTGACAAGTTAAAGTCTGCGGCGAGGAAGTTTGTTTAAGAGAAAATCCAGCAGATAAATTAGTACACCTCCAACACTGTAGACTCCCAAATGCTCCGAATGTGCCATCAGACAAACAACTCAATATCAGTAAAGAGCTGAGTTCGAGTGCAGAATCCATACACGCCTGCTCCTGGTGGAATCCCTCTGCTAGAAATCTTCAGAGTTCCAGATGTATATGGATTAATCACTTCAAAACCTTATTTGAACCACCTACAAATGGTGATTCTAAGACCGGAGAAAACCAGCCCAAACTAAAGGAGCTTCAAAACATAAACATGACAAGAGCCAAGACTTAAGATCCTTCTCCAACACAAACTACACTGAAGCACCAAAACCGCAAAGTTATATCTTGTGAAGCCCGTCTTGCAAAACAGTGTTGGCCGCGGTCGGAGGACGCGGGGTAGACCGTAGCTTTGGTCTCCAGGGCCGGAGTTTCTGCTGTACTCTGCTCCTCTGCCTGCTTGCCTTCACTCGCACACCACGCTCATTCTCGCTCTTTCGCTCCACTCTCAAGTGCATGCGCGCACCCTACACACTGCAGAAGAGTTGGTTTAGCTCTGAGAATATCTAGTAAATGTAGAGTGGATGTTTGTGCAGAAATAAATGCCGTTGACTTAATGGCCACAAGTGTCGCTGTTAACAAGCAATTTCTGATTCTTACAAACAGTCCCTCTAATAAAGACCCTTCAATTGCTATCACCACAAAAACCATTCACTCAACTCCTTTCATTACAAGGCTCTTCAGTGCCAGGAAAAGAGCAGAGAGAATGAGCTCCTCAGTCAGTTCTTGGGGCTTGTTGTAATGAATTGCAAGTAACAGAAATAAACAAATCAATGTCATTGGAATCAAGTGATGAATTATCTTTACACAGGCAGTACACATAGTGGCAGAATACCTGGACACTGTGACTGACCATAAACTAAAGTAAAACTGGATACAGTAAGTGGAAATGGGTCAGCCCAGACAGAGAGACCTCTTCCCCAGAGAGGATGCACTGCATTCACAGAGCTAAATTGCCTTTTACGCTGCACATATTACAAAAATAATAGAAGGACCTATTTCCATGATGTGATCCCAGCCATAAAAAAAACATTCATCCAGTAGAAGACAGGGAGTTTGCTATTATGTAATATTGTTTGACCAACATCAGGCTGTTCTCATACACCGTTCGTAGCTATATACCTACGAAAAAAGTAACACAATGTAATTCTACATAATTATGCCATGAAATCAATCTGTGTTTAATCCACGTAATGACGAACCAGGAAGTATAAAGAGCAATACCCACTAGCCCACTTCCATTGCTATTTTAACCCAAACGACGATCTTTTTCTAAACCTAACCATGTAGTTTTGTTGCCTAAACCTAACCATGTAGTTTTGTTCCTTAAACTTAACCAAGTAGTTTTGTTGCCTAAACCTAACCAAGTAGTTTTGTTGCCTAAACCTAACCAAGTAGTTTTGTTGCCTAAATCTAACTAAATAGATGTGTTGCTTAAACCCAACCAAGTAGTTTTGTTGCCTAAACCTAACCAAGTAGTTTTGTTGCCTAAACCTAAACTTAACCAAGTAGTTTTGTTGCCTAAACCTAAACTTAACCATGTAGTTTTGGTCCCTAAACCTAACCAAGTAGTTTTGGTGCCTAAACTTAACCAAGTAGTTTTGTTGCCTAAATCTAGCTAAATAGATTTGTTGCTTAAACCTAACCAAGTAGTTTTGTTGCCTAAACCTAAACTTAACCATGTAGTTTTGGTCCCTAAACCTAACCAAGTAGTTTTGGTGCCTAAACTTAACCAAGTAGTTTTGTTGCCTAAATCTAGCTAAATAGATTTGTTGCTTAAACCTAACCAAGTAGTTTTGCTGCCTAAACGTAACCAAGTCAATCTTTTCCTAAACCTAACTAAGTAGTTTTGTTGCTTAAACCAAAGGAAGTTATTTCCTCTGAAGACAGAAGTTTATTCTGAAATGACTGTATGCATGTAACGTGTGGAAATGTGTAGACATGTGTCGCCGGATATTCATGAGAGAGCGCACAAAAAGTGTGGAATAACTTTTCATAAGATATCGCACAAACTGTTCTGGCGGGTCATTTTACTTTCATTAATACCCTTGCAAATGTATCACTTATGTATTTCTGAGTCTACCGTTTATTCTTGTTCTGTATTATTTTGGTTTGCTGAAAGGGTCAGAGAAAATAAGGAAAGATGCAGTCAGAGGAGAGGAGGGAAAGATGACAGAGAGAGAAAGAGAGTGTTAGAGGAGAGGAGTGAGGCATCTTGCCAGAGCTTCATCTTGACAGACGTTACTTTGCATGGAGGGCGATGGAGAGAGAGAGAGAGCAGGACCCAGCGGTCAGGGTTGGCACAGGCCAGCCAACTGTGTCAAATGACTGACCTTCCTGAAACCTCTCAAATCAACCTGGCCAGCTTTTTCTTGCTGCCAGCCAACTCACTCTCGACCTCCAGCGCTCTCTTATCTCGCCCCTTTTTCCCCTTTTCCATCTCTCTATCATCTCCTCCCCCTCCACCTTCATTCATCCCATCCATCTATCTGTATCCACACCCCCTGTCCTTCCCTTCCGTCACTCTTGCCATAAGTCTAACCTTTGCAATGTCAAGTCCTCGCTTTTTCATTACGGTTACACAATAGACCCCATACCCATTTGACTCTTTGTCAGGCACAACAGTAATGATTACAATCTCAATCTTCTAAATGCCCTCACGCAGGAAATACTCAATTTCATTTATAACCTTTAATTTCGCTCTCAATCGCCATAACCTTTCATTTTGTCCACAACAAAAGGACTGTTATGTTCACACTGGCCTGACAAGGATTTATAATAGGCCTTATCATCGCAAAATAATGGAAATGCTTCACTTCACCCTTTTACCGCATTTCATTCCAAGTGATGATAATTATGATTAAAAACATTTTTGATAACCAGGTAATTCACGGCAATGTTAAAAGGAGATACTCGAGATAGACAACTGGTAGATTGAAGTTTGGTTTTGGGCTACATTTAATGTCGGATCAGTCCATTTAACATTCCCCCAATCCACCTTGAAACCATATTTTACCTTACATTATATTCACTGTATTACTGCTATATTCTCAATGTATTTCCAAATATTTGTGTCAGTCACCCTGCCCCATGTCTAAGAACTTTCAATGATAAAAAATGTTTTGCTTTCTTAAATTAAATTGTCTTGATGTTTATTAAAAGCAAATCGGCCCCAACTCTGCTTTTTTGACACCAGATGCATCTTGTTTGAAAAGAAATCCAACCTAAAAAAGGAATTTGCATGTTATGATATTGACATTAAACCTTGACCACTGTAAGCCAATCCTATAACTAAAATGAACTTGTAAATAAAGGCTCAGAGGTTCTGTATCCCATATATGTGTGTGTCTATCATAACCCGGTATCACACCAAAGCGTGTAACAGACCCGCCTGTTCAACAGAGGATAGCGTATCAGTGTCACATTTTGCCTCATCGAGGTGTGAATATTACACGCGTGTATAAAGGAGCAGTACCAGCAGGGGGCAACAAAACCACTCACTTAGGTTTAGGCAACAAAACCACTTAGGTTTAGAAAAAAAAACGTCATGGTTGGCTTTAAAATAAGTATGTAAACTAAGTAACTAACTAACAACATAATATAAGTAAGGAAAACACGCCACAAACATTACTAAAAACACATTACGAGCGTCATTAACGTAACTTACAAAACGAAACACCGGTCTCGAACACCGGCCTCCTGGTTGAAAGTCCTTCCTTGCGCATTACCGTGTCATTCATATGCCTTTTCTTGCAACCGCACTGGTCTATCAAGAGCTGAGTGTCTTACCAAAGTGTCATTGAACTGAACCAGCCACTGAATCTTCTATTGTTAACTAAGTAGCTAAACTGTAACTATAATTTGTTAATATAAAATCTAAAAAAGAAAATTACATAAAAGTTGCCAACAATTCAGCGGAAATGGAGTTGATTGAGGTTTTTTGTGATCAAATTAGAGTCTTGGTTCGCTTTTGTATTGTGGACAATTGCTCTCAGTCAGAAAGGCTGACTCTAATACAAAGCCCATTGGGACAGCATGTGAAGTGTGTTTCAGGGTGTACTTTCTCAGTAAGCGGTGTTTAAAGTGCGACCAAATGAATCATTATAACTGTCTGCGACACCTCTCGCCACGTCTGGCCAAAACGGATCCTCTTTTCTGCGCTCCCCTTATCTCCGCTATAGCTAACCTTATCTCACAAATGGGCCCCATACAGACACACAAATGATCATATACATCAATGGCACCAAAATGGACAAACACACCACAATGCACACATATCACGCACGTTAATGGCACTGGACTTGATCTTTTTTTTCCATTTGCGGTGAAAGACACAACACATTAAAAAAAAAAAAAAGGGTGGGGGGGGGTGAACCTTTTTTCGACGATGAAATGAAAGGCTCACGTTGCAGCGATCTGTCAAAGCAGGCAAAGGTTCAACGCTGGGTCAGACTACCGGGGGATTTTTTCACTGTGTTCCCTCTCAAATTACATGGTGAAAGAGAGGAATACAAGGAGAGGAAGGGGGTGAGACAGCTGAGGCATAGAGAGAAAGATTGATATATTCAGAGATAGAGGTAAAAGATTAAGAGAGCACGGCTTCAAAAAGTTCCATATTCATGAAACTCGGTTTGCACGATTTGTTGCAAAAGGACACATCTTGAGATAATTAGGCGAAAGTATACTAAATGGAGCGTGGACTAATTGGTTCTGGTCATTCTGATACAGAGTTCAGAGGGAAAGAAGTTCAGTGAGACTGAAAGGCAGAAAAGAGACAGCGAGGAAGGAAAGGGAGATGCCAGGTGGATGGAAGGTCAGTGGGGCAGTGTCGACATCAAGGCAATATCTAGGCCTAGCTGTACAATTCTCCCTCTTCTTTCTCCATCGCATCTTTCTCGCTCCCCATGGCTCTCTAATTCCCCTCTCTCATCCTGTTACTCTCTATTGCCTTGTCCTCTTCACTGGATCTTGCTCTCTTTCCCACTACTCCTGTTTCAAACGCAAGCTGCATAGTCGGTTCAATCACCAACTGAAAATGACCGTAGGCAAGAGAGAAAAGCAAGGCATTGTGCGAGTGTTGTGTGTATGTGGTGGTGGTGGTGGTGGGGGGGTTGAAAATGGTAATGGGACAGAGAAAGAGAGGTGGGGGGTTTGGGGTGGCGTGTATGACATAAACAGAGGAGAGCGAATGGGAAAAGGAGACAGACAGAGAGGGGGACTCCTTCATCCAATGAAAGTTGGGGTTAAAAAGTCGAAGGCATCATAATCGTCAAAGGGAGACTACAGAGGCCATTCTTTCTGCTGTCTTTTTTTTCTTCTTTTTTTTTTCCAAATACAAGGCTATAGTGTCAGACTGAATTATGGTTCATTCCTGTACAGTAAAGATGTTTCTCTTGTATGCACTGAGCGATGGAGGACGGCCGCAGAGCACATTTCTAATGCTTCTATAGGAAATCACAATTTGAAAAATACTTTTAATATTCATCCATGCAATTCACATGGATCGCTCCCTATGCTTGAGCTTTATTAATTTTTTAGCAAGACTGAGCCGCCACCTCCAGAACTGTACACACCACTTGGTAACAGCTTTGTCGTCTCTAGTTTTGACTGACTGCAGGTTTAAAATGTACAAACACACAGATATAAGCACATTAGCCATGATTTTAATACGAGCGTGCCAAACCCAAAAGTTACCTCTCGCATGTTGCTTAGCAACCGCCACTTGTTTAGCTGCTGTTCAAGGACTTTGCTGAGAGGGAAAATAACATTTTAAATCTTATTTATTAAAAAGAATATGTCTTGCACATTTTTTGGCCTTTTATTATTGCACCAATGTATTACCAGAATTCCATCCGAGCAATGAGCCATGTGAGGTTGTTTTTTACTTTATTCTTTAGAGCAGCTAAGAGCTATTGTTGTGGCACTTAGGTCCAATAACCAATAAAATACTTATTATTCAATTTACCATACATAAAGAACTGATGGTTTTCGTTCAAATATGAAACCTAAGAACACTTTTCAGCGTGGCAGTAAAACTCAAAATAGGAGAAAACAGTAAAAAGACATGAAAACCACAGCTTTAAGACATTACCACAGGGAAGATACAGAGGAAACCGTTTCCCATTTTACCTATCACTTCTCACCATATAACATCTGACAAAGCTGAACTGCCATAAAGAAATAATCTAGAGGGAAATAAAAGATAAGTGTTGCCGGAGCACCATGAAAATGAATACATTTCTCTCTGCACTGTTACTCAGGGAGAATGAGTCAGGGTAGGGAGGTGGCACATTTAGGAGTTATAAACAACTCACATAGAGATCACAGAGATTACACAGACAGAACAGCAGAGGGTAAAAAATCACAGAGCACAACTAGGAAAAAGGAGAGGAGAAGGAGAGAGAAACAAAGTGAGGGAAAAACAACAAGATCCAGCTTAGAAAACAGACAAGTGAGAAACAATACGAGCCAGGACGTGAGGATAACTCTGACACTGTGAGAAGAAAGGAGATGCAGGAGACGCACAGAGAAGAATGAGAGAAACACAAATGAAGGATAGGGAGGAAATGAATTGTGATGAACTGAGAACAAGGACGGTTGTTTGTGTGTGTTTCCTCACTGCACTGAAACACAGCTGTTAATCTCTCCCTGCAGTTTTTGGAATATCTGCCAACAATCAGGAAAAAAGCGAAGTCAAGCCCTGTTTCTTATTGCATTTTAATTCCGTTTATTAAACACAACCTTGGACTCGAGCAGAAAATTTGACTGCCCACAAAACTGTACTGTGGATCCACTGAATTCTGTCCATTTGTCCTTATGCTATTAAAGCCGGGCATACACGGTACGATTTTTAGCCCGTTTCTGGACAGAATTTTGAGCCGCACGTCTCGTTTTAGAGTCGGACTGAATTTCAGCTTGGTCTTGCGTCGTTTCCATACAGTATATAATCTTATTATATATATAACATATTATAATATGCAGATTATGCCAACAGTACCACATATTAAAACTATGTTTTATACTTACGTGAGCAGATTCTGCGACTACATTCATTCACTCTACAGGCTTCTTTTCCATGTAAGAACACACAAGTCATACCGTACTATAACCCGTCTCCGCACACAAATATGCAGAGCCTTTCTTTTAATTAAAAAAAACAAACACTTTCATTGTCACCTACAACAAGCACCTCCCTCGAAAAGAAAAAAAAAAAAAAAAGTCAAATCAGAAATGAAGAGAGGTGTGAGAGAGAATCTCCCTTGTGAGATTTGCAGACTGTTATTTTCACCGAGATTTGTTCTGTTGTGTTTCTCCAGTAGGCTGCTGAGTGCTGTAGCAGGGGGATAGTCACGCCAGAGCTGCTTTGTATGAATAACATTTCATGTGCAATAATCTGTGGCTTTCTTGTCACAAAATAACACACACACACAGAGACACACACACACACAGAGTAGAGGAATGGCCTCAACCATGGCCACAATCGCACATTGTGTCTTTGTGTATTTATCCTCTCTTTCACACACACACACATACACACACATAGATGCATACACAACCCTGAAGTTGGGAGACTAGCAAGAGAGACAGACCTAAATTAAAGAACATGTGGGTTCACCATAGGAACTGGTTGACCAAACCAAAACACATGTCTAAAGTAATAATCGTTGCGATTCCTATAAATAAATGTCTGTTTTGCTACTCTGCCTTTGCATTTATTGCTTTCGTCTTCTTCTTTCATGCATGTTTTTTTTTTTTTTTTCTGTCAGAAAATGTATTAAAGTGACACTCTGACATTCTAATTGAAATAAATGTGAGTTTTATAACTTTTGTCAGTTGATATTCCTCTTTCTGTCTCCCTACACTCTTCAGTCCCCGCTTTCTGTCACTCTGTCTGCACTGTGAAATGAGTAGATGAACGCACATCCTCGAGTCTGTCAAAACCTCTATTAAAGTAAGAACTTGTGACATTTTGATATAAATAAATCTCAGTTTAGCAACGTTGCATTGCTGACAGATCGCAGGAGATAATCACTCAACATGTACATTTACTTCTTGAATGTTTTTTTTTATTATTTTTTAAGAGCTTCTCTAAACTGAGACAGGCATATGATGAGAGTGGAAAACAGTCACAAAGGGAGCAAGAGATGGAAGTGAACTAAAGCAGAGAAAGAGAAAACAACAGTCACTTTTCCAAGCCGTAAAGGGTTAGAATGTCATATCAAGTTGGAGTCTTTTTTGGCCCAGTCACAAATGTTTACAAGCTGCTTTCCACTCAGTCAGTAAGAAAAGATGTAAAAATTAAAAGTAATTACCATTTCCTACATTCAATTAAAAACTTCATCACACTCATTTGGCGTTACCTCCCGTGCGCCTGCATGAACAAAGAGATTTCTCACTTGCTCTTTAATGTATTTGCACATTTCGTCAACATCAGAACAAACGGGATGTCAAAGTGTCACTTCCCTTTCTCAGGGGCTTACACGCACAAAGGATCGGTTTCAGCAAATAATAAATGAAAAAATCATAACAGATGAATACAAATAAATGTCACTGTGGAGCTTTAGCTTAATAATTAAGAACACTTAAAGAGTCTCAATCTCTCTCTGTGAGACAGTTCACCTGGGCGTGTGTGTGTGAGAGTGTACAGCAGTGTTTTTCCCGACTCCAATTACCAGTCATAGCTGGAAAAAGGTAATTACAAAGCTAAGTGGGAGACTCGAAGTCATGCCGAGGCACATAACGTAAATGCACACATTCACGCGAACAAACACAAATATACTGACACTAATTCAAAATGATACGTGAACACGAGGGCTTGTCAACACATCGATGTGAAGGAGCATCACAGTATAGACACACTGTGACAATTAAATGCCATTTAAGCTTTTCTTTGAATTATGCAAAGAAATTCTATACGGACAAGTGATGTATGGTAGTCAGTTAGCAGAGTGATACGAACAATCATCAATGGTTGGCACGGTTAATAAAAAGAGAACAGAGACGCTCGGAAGAATGACGTCTGATTCTTTAATGACATTAAATTCCAGTGAGATGAAACAATGCTGGCAACTAAGTAAGTGTGATGGATTTAAGGGTGAAAGAGAGGGGAAAAGAATCACAGCCAGCAAAAAAGACACTGCAAGTAGAAAAAGATGAGACAGTGAACACAATGAGGTTGGAGAAAGGGACTAAAAAAACAATATAAAAGAGTGTAAAGGAGGGGAGAACGCAGTAGAAGACTGCTTAGACGCATGCTAATCCATTATAATCTGTAAATATGACTATAGTCATGATGTCATTAGAACATTAAATGGATCGTGAAATGCAAGTCAGGTGTTTTTTACTTTTCAACCAGGTCTAGACATGCACATCTTGTTGATTAGTCAATACAGATAACAACAGCTGAGACATGCTTAGACCACACACACCCCACCCACACACACAAACACACGAGTTATGATACTTTCACAGTTAGTTCCGGAAGTGCTTCACACCTTGTCAAAATCTACCTGATAAGCGTGTTGCTCAGGCTTATAGTCAGGTCATGCAGATGCGTTGTGACATACTTGTAACGGCAGTTTTTTAAAACGGTTAATGCGGAGGTGAAATCCTGGTCAACTGGTGCCGCGCGTGTGTAGGCGTGAACAGAATGCTGGGACAAGATCAAGTGGCATATCAAGACTTGTCTGCGATGATGCCGAAATGGGTTAGGTTGATCAGTAACAGAAGGCGACCTCCAGGTCGGAAAAGTGAAACCAATGCGGAGGTTCCTTAAACTTGCATTCTTTTTAACAGCCAGCAGGGGGCGACTCCTCTGGTTGCAAAAATAAGTCTGATTGTATAGAAGTCTATGAGAAAATGAGCCTACTTCTCACTTGATTTATTACCTTAGTAAACCTTGTAAACATGAGTTTATGATCTCAATCTCTAGTTTCAAGTCTTCTTCAATACAACATGATGTTCATTTAGTAAATGATGGTCCCATTTAGAGTGAAATAGACGATAAAACAGGGTATGCTTTAGGGCGTGGCTACCTTGTGATTGACAGCCACCGCAGCCATGTCCGGTCTGGGAGTCGTCCGTGTTTTCGTCTTACAACTTTAACCCTTTCAAAGTGTGTTTTCAGTTCATGAAAGTTAATTGTAACATTTTTGTCGCCTAAAAATCTCTTACTCAGCGTTCGGTTGTACTTAACTCCACCCTCTCGTGTCACTTCTGGTTGCAAAAAAACAAGATGGTGAAGGCCAAAATGTCGAACTCAAGGCTTCAAAACCACTGTTCTTAAACCAATGGGTGACGTCATGGTGACTACATCCACTTCTTATTATACAGTCTATGATCAATAATCTAAAATCTAGACGCTTTAGAAACTAAGGTGCTGAATCAAAGGTTGAAACTAAATAGTTAAAATGTTCACCGTATCACTCATCATCACAACGACCTTATTTCACCTTGAATTCTCTGTAAAAAGAAAAAGAAAATACTTCCTTCCCTCCCCTCTGTTAGAAGTGATGTCAGTATTTGTAACTGGGGTACTGATGACCTCTCCAGAATGTTTCCCATGGGCCACATAAAGCCTTTCCTCCACACATATGGAGCTATTTACATGGAACAGGTGGCGGGGCAGTGAAGACTGAAGAGTCTGACACACACCCGTGCACACTGTCTCGTTATCTGCGCTCTCAGTTAATTTACAGCCTCAGATCAAACATTAGAAAATATACCTGACACTCAACCACATATCACTGAAGGAAAGAACGAAATGGATGGAGGCTGACTAACAGCTGTCTTGTGATTTACAGTTCTGTCATCACTGCAGATTATACAAAACAATAAGGCATGAGGAACTGTCTGACGACCAGATACCGCAGGATGTTACCGCAGGATGTTACCGCAAAGCGCAGGTGCAGACGTAAAAAAAAAATAGACGGAAGACAGAGTTTCCCACAGCTGTTGGTTTATGACTTATAATTATTGTCATAACCATAACTGTCAGTCAAATCCACATAGCCTCATTGGTGTGCGTGTGCTCACATCACTGTCGGAGAGCTTTTCTGTTTTATGGTTTGCTTTGCTGAGCTCATTTGTTCATTTCCTGGCTCTTATTTGGTGAGTCATGATTCTTCTTTGTCTTGTCACCTCTGAAAAGAAATGAGTGGTTTATGGATGGATGGATATATATAAGGGCATGGATGGACAACTTCATCTTTGTAAGTTTTATCACATTTAAAGCACAAATATTCAAGTTTCCTCCCCTCTTTCTTTCTCACTTTCTGCCTCTTGGTCTCCTTTTCCATTCAGACACCTTTAAAATCAATACAAATCTAACCAAATGTAAAAACAACCATGGCCATGAATGCATATTTCACCAATGTCATTTCCCTCTTATTCACGCCACTCTGAAGCTGCTGCCGCCACAGGAATGACAACCCTTGTTGGGATTCTGTCGCATCAAGCCAGCAGATTTGAATGCTAAACCCATTAGCCAAGCATCACTCACAGTCAGAGCTGGCGATGATAAATAACCCAACCAGAGAAATCTGATTAGCAGAGACGGAGGCAGGGGGATCTGAGGGAATGAGTAACAGCAATGTCGCCGTTATCAGGCCTCAGTCAGATTGGAAATCACACACCGAGAAAACATGAAATGTTCATCTGCACTGGGTTGTGTCGGCTGTTTTCCTAAATCATGGGTTGGGACCCAAAATTGGGTCTTTGGTGGGTTGCAATTAAATGAAAGCCGAACTCTGCGTGCATGTTGCTAAGCTCTGACACGCAAAGTCACTGATGTGCTCAACAAACAGGCTGTTTAATAGGTATATTTTAACCCACAAGCAACGGGGAGTTTTTTTGGGTGGTACTTTTGCCTTGAGGGCGAGGCTGTGGTTGGGTGAATCATTCACATTCACCTGATAGTCAACCATCTGGCACAGTGTGCCGTCTTGGCTCTGTTTGTTATGCTCATCTTGAGTCTGGCTGATAATCAATAGAACTGGAGGAAGATGGTCGATTAGTCATCATATTTTGTTGATATCTGCTTTATGGCAAAGAGTTGGCTGACCTCGGAGTTAAACAGAATGAAGGGCACGAGTATGTACGAGGTTTACAGAAGATTTCATAAGCTGATGCTTGTACGACACAATTTGTTATCATGTTACTCACTGTGCTTTGTGTTGTACCTTCTCTGGTTTTCATAGCAGACCGTCATGCTTCACTGGATATACAAGTACTGGCATCAGGTGTGTTTTGACTCCCCACACTGCCTAACTCCCACCGGGGAGTGGCCTCACAAGCTCAGTTTATGAGATGCATTTAAGCACAGATTCACTAAGGCAGTGTGAAGCTAAACAGCTTAAATACATATTTCTTTTCACTCTCGGAAGTTATGCTTTTATATGGTTGCTTTTATAAGGACAGGCTCATTTTTAAATGAGTTATTGGTCGCTGTTATTGTTCCTTCATACTATTACTGGCTGTAAAGCGATTCATTACCAACGCAATTCCAACGTGAGTCATTTTTTTTTTAAGAAATAGTTTGACATCTTGGGAAATACACTTACTTTTTTGCTAAGAGTTCGATGAGAAGATAAATACCACTATTATGTCCGGGCGTTAAGTATAGAAGCATGAGGCAATCATCTTAAAGGAACACAACATTTTGGAGGATCAATTTGCAGAAATTGAATATAATATTTGTTTTGTTTATTTTGTTTTCATTCGTGTATAATCACCTAAAACTAAGAACTGTTGTGTTTTCGTTAGCTTAGAATGAGCCCTTCATATCTACATAGGGAGCGGGGGTCCTCTTCACGGAGTCCGCCACGTTGCTCCGCCATGTTTCTACAGTAGCCCAGACAGACAAACCAAACACTGGCTCTAGAGAGAGCCTTTCACATTTTTACGTTACCTGAAAGCCACCGTAGTTCTCCAACATGCTTGTAAAACTACGGAAATGTGAGCCGTAGAGTGCAAAACCGTGGTACCGCCAGCTGACGTCTGACTTCCGTTACTCCTAGTGTTATTATGGTAAGGATGACCTCTGAGTTGAGCTGGTTGCAATCTGCAACCACACCACTAGATGCCGCCAAATCCTGCACAATATACCTTTAACTTAGAGAAGCAGGGGGGAAACAGATACCTGTCTTTGTCCAAGGTTAAGAAATATACCTAACAGCACCTCTATACACTAACTGGCATGTTGTATCTCATATGTTTGTTCTTTACACAAACAGCATTGTAATTTTGACGTGCTGTAACTACTGTGTTTCTTTCTTGCGACTTCTTTATGTTCTTGAGCCTGGTAACCTCACGGTGACGACAAAAACTCACACATTAGGTTGTATACCATTTAATCAACATGTTGGTTGCATCCAGTTTGTAGCCATCATCCCATACAATTATTTTGTATCTTCTTGTGTCTCTCTGCTGCACAATGTAAAGCAGATACATGTTTAGCATGAAAAGTGGTATTAGTTTGTCTTTGGTCTGTTTTTTTAGAGCCACATTTCAAAGCGCTGTCACACTAAAAAGGTCAACCCGAACTCAGCATGCAACATCTCAATGAGACAATCGATTGAAACCCCTTAACCTGGTCACTCGGGTCAGATATATACATTTACATTCATTATAGTAACCCTTAAGGTCAAACTGAATTCAATTACATAATTCATCACTATACAGCGATTAAATCCGTGGCCAAGGTGATTCTGTGCAAATGAAGGTGTTGTAATCTTGTTAATATCATAACTGAGTTTCAGGTTAAGAATCGATGTAATGAATGGCCACCGGCTCAGAACGCTGTTTCTTTTTTTTTTTTCACTTCGAATCAAATGGCAGAGCAGGGGCATTTTAATCCAAGCAAAGAGCAAGGACACACATTATGATATACAATACATTTGATTGCATATCATTAACAAGACTTCCCCCTGCAGCCCAGCAAGGACACATAAGCACACTGCAACATCAAACCATCAGTCCTGGTTAATTATTAAGAGCAAATTCAATTTACCCTCACCAGTTCACTGACAAGCCCATATACCTTCTATACACAGCCACTTATAGGTTGCATAAGCATTCCCTGTGACAAACAATTACACAAACACACACACACATGCGCACATACATCGATTGACCTTTCCCGCTGAGTGTTATTAATACATGCAGGTCGTATTAGGAAAGGTTAACGAGCAGTAGGGCCAGCGCCGCTCACATGGAATACAAACAAGAACAGTAGAGTCCTGACCCTTTGCAGGTGAGAGAGAGGGTCACGTGACTTTTAGTACCTTTAAAAGGTATTATATTCATGCATTTGCAATCACCGAAATGAATAACAGCATTATTAAGTGACAACAGAAGGGATTAATGGTTGAGAGAAGACATGTCCAGCATTTGCTGTAAGTTCAAGCCATTAGTGCGGGAAGGTGAGGAGGGTGTCTGTCCTAAGAATAGTCCTGAGACAGACAGGATGGACAGTTTAAGGGTGTTTTTACGATTGGTTCCTTTCAGCCCTCCCTTTAAGTCCGAGTTGCAATTCGCTTAACCTGTGCATTGTGAACACAATGCACTCCAGGTTTGCTCTAGGGATGTCATGAGAACCGACACTTGAGTACCAAGCCAATGCAAAAATTCTGAAAAAGTGATGGCACTCGTTTTCCTACAGTACCGTCAGAGCTCGAGACTAATGGCGTCCCGTCGTCCCGGGGATGAAAGAAAATCTGTTTGGGACGCAGTAAACTCATTATCGACAAGTGATGTAACGGACCGTGGTTGATCCGTGATCCGGATTAATTACACAGTTTAATTATTATAGTGTGAAATAAAGTTTTACTGACAAACCATATCGGACGATATTCAGTAAAAAATATGCGATCGGGAGGTCGGCATTAATGCTTTCTAGTCGCCATTCCCAGATAATGCTACAACAAAACCGTGTTGAAATCGGCAGGAGGAGAGCTATAGTTCACGTTGGCAGCACCGGAGCTAACAGCTAACGTGCGGAGGTTCCATTGAGTTACATTATGGTGAGTTCAGGCTCTATTGAGTGTTGGGCTAAGGTAAATTATAACGTTGTCATGATGTGTTCAAGTGTAATCTTCTAAAATGTAGTTTTTGAATACAGTTTTTACAATATAAAACAGAGTCACTATGCGTGTACATTTTACGACCACCAGCCTCCGCTAGAGGATAGAGAAACGTACCTTTCTGTCTGTATAAGTCCTGCCCCCAAATGCTCGTTATGATTGAAATAACTGATGACAAAGCACATTAATAATTGCATTGATTGCACAAGAGAGACATCCTAAAACACCGTAAAACACTGGTGGCAGCAACTTGTCAAAAGCGCTGCATTTTCCACGTACGCCACACGTTTATGGGCTTAATTAACTTATTTCATTAGGACCGCACGGCAAGTGCCGCGTCCAAGTAAAAAAGCTATGTGGGTCTGAGCCCCAGAGAAACTAGTGTGAAAAGAAAGAGGACTGAGGCCCCTTTAGAGCTGAAGTAGACCAGAAAGAGCAATGAGTCCTCTTTCAAATTAACTGAAAATGTGAACGCAAAAAGAACCGATCCCTTTTCTGTTGGTTCACTTTTTGGATCACTTTAAGAGGTGGTTCATTTAAAAAGGATCATATGTGAAAACACCCTAAATGTCCTCAATCATATGGGTCATACTGCTTATCCTGCTGTAGTATTATTTCCTAAACTGTCATGCGCATGCACATTTCCATAAATATTTTCCTGCACGCATGGTTCAGACACTTAAAAACAAATGAGAATCAAATGAGAAATAAAAATCACAATAAATCAAACAGCCTTTAATGTCAAAATGATGGTCATTGCAGAACTCGCATGCATCGCTAACAGCTACAGTATGTGTCATCTAGGAAAGTACAGCACCATGTGTGGAAAACACACAACATGCATCACGAATGATCTCAAGCTGCTCTATTTCTTTCTTGCATGTCCAGAAAACTGTCCAGTCACTCAGTGCATATACGCATCCTGAAATATATCTCCTCTTCCTTCCCACATCATAGCGCTGCCATGCACCGCTCAAAGCTTTAATGGTCTTGGAAACGACTTAAAAACATGTGGAGTCACAGAAATAAATGTAAGTCACAAATGACTTGGAACATCTCTCTCTCCCTCTCTCTCTCTCTCTCTCTCTCTAACTGGGTCAGTGAGATGATGGTGTCAGTGTCTGGACTCAGCAGCAGCATATTTGCATCAGTCATCCCAACTAGACCGTGAAGAGAAGGATTTCCCTGCTCAGCTCTGCCAGTGAGTCAGTGAAATATACCCTCATAAAACCCTGCTGGACTACAGAGAGGCCTGAGGAAAACTTGGATCCATTTAATGGGCTCAACTTCAGGCTCTTTGCTTTTGGCAATGCAGATACTTTGTAAGTAGAAAGTAACATCCCACGAGAGCGATACTTCGCATAATGATGCTTATAAGGCATGTCGACATCATTCATAGGCTATTTTATAGATGTGTCTTTTGAAGCACGGATTTAGACATTAAGCCTCTGCTGTGGCGAAAGATCACAGGGGTCATATTGCCGAATCTGCACTAAAATTGGAGAACTCTAAATACACGCAGCCTTATCTAATTACTGAGCTCTTGTTTCTGCATTTAAAGTAGGGCTGTCTATCGATTCAAATATTTAATCACAATTTAACACATGATTGTCCATAGTTAAACGCAAATTAATCCCACATTCTTTTAACTGTTCAAAATGTACCTTAAAGAGAAATTTGTCAAGTATTTAATACTCTTATCAACATGGGAGTGGGAAAATATGTTTGCTTTGTGCAAATGTATGTAGTTATTATTAGAATTAACAAAATAACACAAAACAATGACAAATATTGTCCAGAAACCCTCACAGGTACTGCATTTAGCATACAAAAATATGCTCAAATCATGACAAACTCAAGCCCAACAGGCAACAACAGCTGTCAGTGTGTCAGTGTGCTGACTTGACTATGATTTGACCCAAACTGCATGTGATTATCATAAAGTGGGCATGTCTATAAAGGGGAGATCGTGGGTACCCTTAGAACCCATTTTCATTCACATATCTTGAGGTCAGAGGTCAAGGGACCCCTTTGAAAATGGCCATGCCAGTTTTTCCTCGCCAAAATGTAGCATTAGTTTGTAGTGTTACTTAGCCTCCTTAGCAACAAGCTAGTATGACAATGGATTCCTTAGGTTTTCTAATTTCATATGATGCCAGTATCTTCACTCAAGCTTTAAAACTGAGCCCGCTACAATCTAAAAATCACAAGTTAGTATAATGCGTTAAAGAAATTAGTGTGGTTGCGTTATTATCGCGTTCATTTTGACAGCCCTAATTTAAAGTAATGATCAAATAAGAAAAATTAATTAAACACATTTCACATATTTCACACATACATCGTTTCCTAAAAAGAGGGAAGGTGCATACTAGGTTTCTCCTTTTGCTTTGATTTTATTTTTTTCTCAAAACCATGGCGAGCAAGGTTGCTTTCCTTAAACGCATTATCACATTTCCATAGCATGAAATGAAGAGTGGCAGGAAAAACATTCAGGGCTGTGAGCTGCATCAACGCCGTGTGATGGTATGCACTTAATTCTGCTGAGACACCAAGACGACCCTCTGGTGTGCTCTAAGGTTGGATAAAAACTCAGTGGTGCAGCCAAAGCTATGTGCAACCAAATTCACCCTCTAATTAGGCCCGCTCATCCAAATTTAGAAGACTGTGTGGTAAAAAAAATTTCCATGATATAAGCAGCCTCAGGACATCCTTGAATATTTGGCTGCGATTGCAACTTTGGGGCTTAATTAATTGAACAGTCTGGCTTGTCGGGTCAGATGAAAATAGCTTGGGATAGTGTTACGAAATGGTGATGAGGCTGAAAGGTGGTTAATTAAAGTCACGGTGAGAGCCGAGCAGAACTCACGTGCTGCATATTCAGTTACAGGCAGCCATGTTGGTTCACCGTCTTACCTCTTTGACCATGAGGTCACGCAACGTCTTGCATAAAAACACGTGTTTTCATTCTTCTAGTCTGGCAAAACAAAAAGTGTTATTGCTCAAATGTTGCATTGCACAATCTGTTTTCATTTGTGGTTATCAGTTTCTGCTTTTCTGGAGAGTGAGCAGTATGAGGAGGACTGACGGGGAAAAAAACATGAGATATGAGAGAGGTACAAACATTAAGGAAGAGATAAAAGTCTCTCTGACTCATCACCTCACAGATACTCCCTTCCCACCCCCTCATTCTCTCTCTCTCTCTCTCTCTCTCTCTCTCTCTCTCTCTCTCTGTGAAGTCTTTGATTAGAACTTCCCCAAGTTTGAAATTGATGTGTTTTCTATCCTGTTTTTCTCTGGACGTGGGTCAGTTGAGAGTCAGCCAGCTGGGCCTTGATCCTAAGCTCACTCTCAGGTAAACTTTCAACCAGAAAAGACCCCTATTGCTACTTTCAACTGTTCATCTCCCTGCTCTCCTCCTACTCCTCCTCCTCCTCCTCCTCCTCACTGCCGCTAAGTGCTTTGTTGATAAACCCACTTTAGAGTTCACCGGTCTGTCAAAAGATTTTGTCCACCTCCTCACGCTATTTGAGTAATGGGGATCAGTGTTGTGGTGTGTATGGATTTGTGTGTGTGTGTGTGTGTGTGTGTGTGTGTGTGTGTGTATACAAAGATGTCCACGTACCTCAGTACCTGACAGTTTAAATGACACACTGATAACCAATCCCAATACGTTAACTTGTGATCAATGGGATGCAACACACCGATTACATTACATTTAATTAAACCGTTGGAAAAATGTCCTCACGTCACATCCTTACAACACACTCGTGCTAAAATGCACGAATACGTACAGAGACAGCGGTGATAACACGCAAATGCAAGAATACCACACTTGTTCTGTCATTATCAGAGCAGGCAGCCACTCACAGACTCAACTTGGTGTTCAGAACAAACTGAGAAATACTTAACTGCATTGGTCTTACTCACACACACACACACACACACACACACAGACGCAGACACACAAAACACATTTGATCAGTGGTACCACTTGCTGTGCAAAAAAGGACAGTTCTCCTGCCAAGGCAACATGCTGTTGGCGAACGCTGCGAGAGGCTGTCGTAAAGTCTTCTGCTCACTTAGCACTTCACACACAGTCTGTCATTCTCTGTGTTACTCACTCAGCAAAAGCATGAAGTGCGCGCGAGAGTTTTGTGTGTGTGACGGTCCAAAAAACACAGATCCCGGGTAACCTGGAAACAAAGTAAAAAGAACTGATTTTTTGAGTTTTGAGGCTTAGTTGGTTAAAGTCCAGGGCTTTTTGGATGAGCTCAGACTGAAGCCAGCAGGATAGCGAGGATGCTTGATAGCTGATGAATGACCCCCGCAGGTAACACAACATTTCAGCTGCACATAGTTTATACTCTGGCTTGCCAAGTGGATGAAATGTCGTATAGTGTTAACCACAAGGGGGCCACTAATACAGTGTGAACCTCCTTCTCTGTAGCACACAGTTAGCATGGTGTTTAGATAAAAAATGCCCACATTGCAAACACAAACACACACACACACGCACACACACATGTACAGCACACTCACATATGCTCAGACATCCTTCACTTCCTCTCTCCCCTGCTTCCATGTTGATGGTGCTGACACAAATACACCCCTCACCCACTGTCACACTCCCATATGCACACACACACACACACATCAAACATCACTTCTCCTGGCATGCACACAAAGAGACATGAATACTCCCTTCCCCTCTCTCTTTCACACACACACACACCTGATGTTGGCCAACTCCAGTGAACCACTGTGAGGTGACATCATGCACCGTGTGTGTGCATGGAAGTCAGAGAATTTGAGAGTGTATTTTTGTGCACTCATTAATGCTAATCTTTAACTTTTAGTCCAATGATCCAGCCTCTCTCTCTCACACATACACACACACACACACACACACACACACACACACACACACACACAGCATCAAAACCCCTGCGAGCATGTAGGAGTGCCAACAGTCAAGGGCAAAACACACACATGCACACACGCACACAATAAACAGTGTGACATCGGTTTCACTGCAGGCATTTTGATAACACCTCACGCACCGCTCAGCACTGCTCTGCCAAAGCCTCTCTCAGGTGTGTCTCTCTCAGGCGTAAGGCGGGTGAAGACAGCATGCGTTTGTAAGTGCAGTCGCTACTATTAACATTGTGTTAATGCTTTTTACACCATCATTCATATCTTTATCCTGAATGAACACAGCATGCTGTGACTGATTTAGGGATATTGTATTGTAGATACCCATGCTGATTGGGCAGGCTGGTCTTGTACACTGTTCGTAGCTATACCTACCAAAAGTAATGCACCGTAATTCGTGTACATCGCACAAAATCAATTTGTGTGTAATTCACGTAATCGTGGACCAGGAAATATGATTAGCGCCGAACACCGTGGGCCTAAAAATACTGGACTTTTGCCCAGGAGACCAGCATTCGTGTCCCGTGTGAAACCAGAAGTCAGCGTTCATTTATTTGTCACGTAAGTTACGTACTTACATAACACCACTTCCAAACCACAATCTTTTCCTAAACCTAACCAAGTAGTTTTGTTGCCTAAACCTAACCAAGTATTCAACAATCTTTTTCAAAAACCTAACCAAATAATTGTGTCGCCTAATCCTAACCAAGTCGATCTTTTCCTAAACCTAACTAAGTCATTTTTATTACCTAAACCTAAGGAAGTTGTTTCCTGTGAAACAACAGAAGTTTATTTTAAAAAGCCTGTATGCATGTAACGAGTTGACGGGTTGCTGGACATTCAAAAAGGAGGAATAACTTTTTTCAATGAACTGTTGTATGAGAATGCGTTGCATTGTGTACATCTGTAAAAATTATAGCAGTTAAGCCCAGATAAGCACTGTCAAAGGTCAAACTGTGTTTTCATTTATTTTGCAATTAATATTGAAGTAATTTGAAATATGAATATGATCAGAACCCCGCTGTGTCATAGTTTGTAAAAACAACAAAAATAAAGCTTTTAATTGTTGTTGTTTATATATGTTACACAAATAAAAATCAGTTTCAACAAATACAATGCAAAGTGACAAAAAAACACAAATCCCCCTGCGGGGAGGCTTAGACTGGAGATTAAGTGCTTATGGGCTTTCATGGATATTTGCGTGCTGAAAAGTCAAAATATTTCACCAAAATGAGTAGCTGTTCTAAGCATCAGTCTGATCCGCTGTCCTGTTTGTCTCTGAACGGCCGATGAACTTGATCCTGCATGTCAGAGAAGACTCAGACAGACGCACAGATCAACTGACCTGAAACAATTAAGACTGAGTCCTGTCACTTTGTGCCCCCAGCACAGTGTCAGTTAGGTGTACACACTCACTCACACACACAAACAGTATACTGTGACAAAAAGAACAAATGGCCTCCTTCGCATCAACAACCTACTGCAATGTTTGTAATCCATCACTTTTAATTACTCTGGTGGTGACAGCTATTGCCGTTCCACGCGCCACGTGTGTTAATGTGTTTGTGTTTACGTCTGTGTCTTTGCTTAAACTTATAGTGCAGGCTTGTTTTCATGTTCCTACAGAGCATCGGTCTCAGTTATGTACGTATGCTGATTGATTCTGAAGGGTCTGAAATGGTTCTGAAGCTTTGCTGCTTTGTGAAAATAGACACTAAAGAAGAACAGTAAAATAAAGGTTTGTGTTAAATTACACCTAAAAAAACAATTCCATACAAAATCCTGATTGATTCTGGGTGAAATATAAACACTAAATCTCACTGAACACAGTCACTATAAGGTACCCGCCCAATTTGAATGTTAACAGCTCATTAAATGTGCGTTATCAGTTGTTAAGCCTCATAGATGTGGGTCAGTAGGGGCCTGCTACACCTACTATGTTGTAAAATGAAAGCAAAACTTAAAGGACCGGTGTGTAACATTTAGAGGGATGTTTTGGCAGAAATGGAATATATTATTAATTACTATGTTTTGGAGTATAATCACCTGATATTAAGAATCGTTGTGTTTTCGTTACCTTTGAAGCCGTTTATATCTACATATGGAGCAGGTCCTCTCCACAGAGTCCGCCATGTTGCACCGCCATGTTTCTACAGTAGCCATGAATGGACAAACCAAACTCTGTTAACTTTTCCTGCTTGGGTCGGAGTCGATAACTCTCTCTCTCTTGCTTTACCAGTTCTCCAACACGCTTGGCACACGGGAGAGGTTGTGAATACAAAGACAACTACACGTTGTTGGTTTCACACAGGATGCGAAATCCGGTCTTCCCGTGTATACTGTATTTTGTGTCCCAGCCATCGCCCCCGACCTCCATCTCATATAGAGTTTCACGTGGTCTATACTACAGCGTGTCACTTCAGCTTTTGCTCCTATCATAGTTACTACAGTCGCTAGATGTCGCTGTCGTCTTTTTTTATTCCTTCTATTGGTGATTGCCCATGTGAATCGATGATAAAACCTACTAGTGGGTGTAGAGGGCCCCTTCTGACACACATCTATGAGGCTGATAATGGCCATTTAATGACCTGTTAACAGTCTAACAGGCTGTGGTAACAAATGTTCCTACATATGTACTATTATCTTACATTACATTATTGCCTAGATCAAATTAAATAATTAAAAGACAGCTTTAGGTCCATACGTTACCCTCGAGTCAAAGTTGAATAAAGGGTAAATGCATATGGAAACATGTACATAAAAGGAAGCTGCTAGCTTCCCAGATGTGATTAATGAAGTGAGAGTCTCAGACGACCCCTCTGACCTGCACCAAGGCCGTATAGGACTAGCGCTGTCGAGCCCTGAGGCAGTGTGCATGTTTGTGTGTGCAAATGGGTGAATGAGAGAAAGAGGTGTGTGTGTCTGTTTTTATGTGTGTTTATGCATATGCATACGTTCATGTGTGTGTGTTTGTGTGTGTCTTTGTGTGCACTCGGAGCAACATACCCCGAGGCTGCGACAGACGGACTCTAAACCACGTTACCCACACACCCGACTGCCTCGCTTAATAGTGCATGAGATAAGAACATTTGGACTTCAAAATAACCCCCCCACCCCACCACCGATCACTCCTCCATGGGAAATTGAGTTTTATGGCTCCCCAGATTGAGACAATGGCTCCAATGGTTTGGATTGTTGGAAGGAAATTCCACGTCAACAACTGGATGGGTCGACTAGGAAACCTAATATAAACACAGACACACTTAGCTCAACAATACAGTGCGGGGGAAACTGCACACATAGCACATAGTGTACATGCGACAAGCACAGAACAACACAGACATGTAGATAGACTGAGTTATACTGGCACAGATGCACAGGCAGATACATTGAGGACATGAACACATGGACACCAAGCGACACAAACAAGCTGGCATACACTCAAAGGCAAAGCAAAAACACACCGCATCACGATTCATCCATCGAGATTTACTGTGTACATAATATTAGGTCCACCTGCTCTTTCCATCATATCAACTGATCAGGTGCGGTCTGTGTGAGAGGCAGTTAAGTAGGCTACATGTTGAGCGTAAGGATATTTTACTCCCAACAGTGTTGATATAACAGCAGGACAATTTTGTTGGTACAGAGCCAGGTTAAAGGGGTAGTTTGGGTGTTTTGAAGTGGGATTTTATATGGTACTTATCCTTAGTCTGTGTATTACCTACAGTAGATGGCGGTCGGCACGCCCCCAGTTTGGAAAACAGACAAGAGTTACTGTACAGAACCAAAGCAATGTACTGCTGTGGACGGGTTCCACAGCAAAACGTACTATGACCACCTAAAAGAAAAGCCCACCTAAAAAAATTGATATCCATTTAAGTATACATTAATACATTTAGAATATTTTAGCTGGTTTACCTTGCCGTGAGACATCCATTTCCAATGACGAACTGAAGCCATTGTATCCATCTATTCTCTCGCCAAAGCCACCAGACTCCATTGAAAAAACATAAGATTTTACATCACAGAACACAGGGGTTGGTCGTCTAACGCTGCCTCGATCGGTTACTTTGTTTGTGCTATTGTGTGACTGTGGTAAATCTGAACTAACCACAGTCACACAATAACACAAACAAACTAACCGATCGAGGCAGTAGTAGACCACCGACTCCTGTGTTCTGTGAGGTAAAATTACTGGGTTTTTTCAATGGAGTCTGGTTGCTTTGGCGAGAGCATAGATAATGGCTTCAGTTCCCCGTTGGAAACATAGACTGTATAGCTGTCTCACGGCAAGGTAAACCGGCAGTTTGCTATGGACATTTAAAGGGGAACTACGCCCAATTTCAAAATTCATACATGTTGTTTATATGGTCTAAGACAGTCCAAAAATATTAGTTAACATGAACAACTCTCTCCCAAATCCAAAAACTACAGTGCTAAAATGTGTGATGTCATCAAGTATAAAGTCCATAGACAATGAATTGGGAAAGATGTTCTAGATGACACACAGAGCACCCAGCGGAGTTTTCTGTTTCACAATTGGCAACACTACAATAGAATAAAGCTCATTTGGGTATAAAAAAAGAAAACAAACTTTCTGTGGGTCCACGAAATCAGTCTCCCATCAGCTCCAGACTTTATACCCTATGATATCACAAGTTTGAGACTTACTTCTCTGCTTTCTGGCTTTGAGGGAGAGAAGCTTATGTTCACAAATATTGATTGAACTTTCCTAGGCCATGGAAATAACATATTGGAATTCTTAATTTAAATAAATTGGAATCGTGGTTTAATCTTCCTCAGGCATTACCGGTGCAGTTAAGTAACCCAAAACTCACTCAAAAAAGTAATAAATCATCATTCTTCCGATGCAGTGCAAGTCAGAGGTAATCTGAGGAGTGGAACCTTCTGAAGCAGCAAACTCTCACAGAGATCAGATGAACACATGTGACTCTGCGGGACAGTGACTCAGTCAGGGAGTGACGGAAGTAGTGCACACCTGCAAAATAAGAAGGGCTGATCAACAAACTATTATAGAAGTGGAAAACTATATAGCAGTCTATAGCAGGAATATGATTAAAAGCCCATCGCTGGTAAGAAGACATTTATGCACAAATGCCATAATGCAGACAGAGAGAAGGTGGAGAGTGGGAGGAAGAGGCAGACATAGACGCACAGCCAGACACGAACACAGAGAAAGAAATAGAAACAGACACTCAGCCAGCCAGAGAGGCAGCCAGAGATCAAGATATATAGTGAGGAAGAGAGAACAAGACAGACAGGCATCCCGACTGTGACAGGCGGACCGCATTGGCGCAAGGAAACTTAAAGTGCAAATACTGAAAGACAGCAACGCATACCAGCATGAAAATACAAAGACAGAGAGAGGCAGGAGGGAAGAAAGTCAAAGTGTAACTAGAGGGGAGAGAAAAAGAGAAAAAGTGACAGAGGAAGTAGTGTGTATGAGTGAGAGCTTGAGATGATGAGAGAGACATCCATGCTGACTGATAGAGAGTGCATAACTCAGCAGGGATTCTTACATGCTGTAAGGGCAGTCCAACAGAAAAAAAGGAAATACTCCACATGACAAGGACAACTTGTCTTTCCTCCACACTCTCTTTAGCTTGCGCTCCGAGACTGTGAAACAGGCTGCAAACCAGCCTGTCAGATTACCAACCATCCACACTGTAAAAGATGACTGCAGCGAAACCGCCAACTTTGTTGGATTAATAGAGTTTTTACAAGGACATTACAAAAGGGACCGCTCTAACTTCTGCTGGGAGTGTATATGTCCTAGAATGCACTCTTTTAAAAAAAAAAAAAAAATAGTGATGCCACTTAGTGCGGTATTTTCATCAAATGAGATGTTTTGTCTGCCTATATTTTTAGATCCTTCGGAAGCTCCTGGGACAGATGAGTCAGCACAAAATGACAGCGTATTATCAGTCTACCTATAAGACTAAGTTCCTCTGAGACGAGAATAATACAGACCCTTGTCTAAAAGTCTGAAGTTACCCTTTCAAGTGAATGCAAATTGCTACCAGAAGTTTTTCGAGGAGTAATGTTAACATTTGTGGCTGTGCACGGTCGCTGTCACCCGTCGCATTTGCATTTCCGTCTAGCATCATTTCTGTCAGTGTGGAGACACATGAACTGTCGGTGAACTGAGGAAGAGGCTGGCTCCGTGCTCTCAGTGTCTTCTGTGGCACAACAGCATTCACTCACTGTGCGTGTGTGTGATAGGGAAAATCAGACGGAGAAATTAAGTCAGAGGAAGAGATAAAGAGGCCGAGAGGAGGGGGGGAAAAGAAAGATGGAACAAATGGCAAACAGATAGCAAGAAAGGGAGAGAACGTTTGGAGAGAACACCTATTTGCGAGCGACCTTGTGTCTGCATGTCTTTATGCTGAATATCTGTGTGTCTGAGTGGCCGCTGTTCACTGTGTCAGCCGCTCTCATTACCACACACAGCTGAGGACATCAGAGAGCGTACTTAGTAGCTGGTAAAGCAGCCTCTGTCTATCTGAGTACAAACAACAGCAGCACAGAGACCAACACACACACACACACACACACACACACACACACACACACACACACAGCAAACAGCAGGAAACAGAGAGGCTCACAAATGAACACAGAATCACTGATGCACATTAAACACTCGCACACGCTCACACATATGCATACCGTCGAGGCTGTGAAGTGGATTATCTACCCAACCCAACTGAAAAGTAGTCTGACTGGGTGCACGGGGGATTAACTTTGTATGTGCAAGAATATTCAAATGAATCTGAATTTAATTTTAGCCAGAACGAGGCCAGTCAGGTTCCTCTGTGGTTGCCTGAGGTGGTGATGTGAAGGCAGGTAATTTGGAATAAAAGTAAATGAGTCATATTAACGGGACAATTAAGTTGCACGTGAACATTCTTAATTCCCTCTAGGCCAATTAAGGTGTTTACATGGGGCCACTTCAATTTAGAAAGAGAGCAAATTAGTCCTGTTAACAAGTTATTAGCCTGAATATAACATAGCTCCAGCAGTTACTCTAGTTACTTGAGTGTCAATTTAAAGGGATTTTTAGGGTGTTTTGAAGTGGGCTGTACTTATCCAATATCAGTGTATTACCTACAGTAGATGGTGGTCGGCACGCCCCCCAGTTTGGAGACACAGACAGGAGTACCAGCACAGGAGCAAAGCAGCAAATGTACTGCTGTGGACGGGGGCCGGCAGCAAAACGTATTTTAGCCACCTAAAAGAAAGGCCCACCTAAAAAAATCAATATCAGTTGAAGTTTACGCCATATTTAGAATATTTTCACTGCTTCACCTTGCCGTCAGACAGCCCCTTTCCAACGGGGGACTGAAGCCGTTGTATCCATTTATGCTCTCGCCTCTATTGAAAAGTCGATCGGTTAGTTTGTCTGCGCAACTGTGCGACTTTGGTGAATCTGAACTAACCAAAGTCACACAATAACACAAACAACCTAGCCGATCGAGGCAGCGGTAGACCAGGAACTCCCGTGTTCTGCGAGGTAAAATTACTGTTTTTTTCAATGGAGTCTGGTTGCTTTGGCGAGAGCATAGATAACGGCTTCAGTTCCCCATCGGAAATATAAACTGTATTGCTGTCTCACAGCAAGGTAAACCGGCGAAAAAGAAAGCAGAATGCTGCAACTTTGAAAATGATGTGTTCAAAATTACCACCTTCGCCACCTAAAAGAAAGGCCCACCTAATAAAAATCAATAGCAGTTTCAGTGTATGTTATATTTAGAATATTTTCCGACGGGGAACTGAACTGAAAGGGAAACTATTCATACTGTTTTTTGCCAGTGGAGTCTGGTGGCTTTGAAGAGAGCATAAATAAGTTTCACTTTCAGTTCAGTTCCCCGTCGGAAAGGGCTGCCGGCCCCGTCCACAGATAGATAAGTACCTCATACAACCCCACTTCAAAACACCCAAACTATCCCTTTAAAAAGTGAATATGATTAGTTATGAGTAAGCCGATACAGGGATTGTTTCATTTTTGGATGGTTACCTTGAAATTTTCTGGTTTCCAAGTAATGATAACACACCAACAGATTACAGGGTCACTTGCAAGTCTATCCTCTGACAGCTATCTGCAAGCTAACACTGCCTGTCGGTCAGAGAGTGCAGGCTAACAGGCTAATGCATTATTGAAAGCATGACTCATGCTTACTCAACTCATTTCACTGCTGAAGATGACGCCTTGACCTTGTCTGGGAAGAAATTGGTGTCCACTGTGATTCAGCACTGGTTGGTTAGTCTTAATAAGCGCGGTGGCTTAATGTTGAGGTGTTGTGAACATCGCCACAGGCTATACCAAACACTGTGTGTGTGGGCCGGGCTTGCATGTGTGTGTGTGTGTGTGTGTGTGTGTGTGTGTGTGTGTGATAATTTCAGCGTCCGAGATTGTCACACACACACACACACACACACACTGTACAGTACACGCAGTTTGAGTCAGAATCTAATTTTATTCAGCAAGGACATTTACAAGTACCATGAATTTGACCTTGTGAACTGGCGCTGGCAACACGGCACAGTACAGAATAGCTGACGGCTGACGCATAGTAATTAGATGCATAATAATAAGAGCAGGGCATGACTTGGCCTTATTCAGCCACATTCCCACCAGAGATTACGCATTGACCTCATATAAAAATGCCTTAGAAATATGTCGGCCTTCATTCTCCGCCGGATCTTTTATATTGTCTATAGAAAGCCTTAGCTTGAAGTTGCAATCAGGATTTTTTTTATCTTGTACAAAGGGAACACAAACTCACCTTAGTGGGGGATTAGTGTAGGCTATAGGTGGAAATAATGATTGAGTTAGCTTGCCACATGCTAATATAGACAGTATATGCTGTACACAGTATATATATATATATATATATACTGTATAGTATATATAACATATGATTTTTAGGTTGTAGCGGGCTCAGTTTTAAGTTGCCTGTTGGGCTTCAGTTTGACATGTTATGATTTGAGCATATTTTTTATGCTAAATGCAGTACCCGTGAGGCTTTAGGACAATATTTGTCATTGTTTTGTGTTGTTAATTGATTTCCAATAATAAATATATGCATTTACATAAATCATTATGAAATTTATTATTATTAAAAAATATTATTCATTTATTTATTGATTGATTTTAATGCCCGATATTTTAAATTGCTCTCAAATTAAATGCAAACTCCTACTTCACTGTGTTGTGCCATGTTGTTATAAGAACATGGGCTTGTATCCAGCAGTATTCAGCATATACAGGCTGTATCCAGCACGGATCTACTACATTATTGAGAGCGGGGGCATTTACTTGGGCTTATTCAGCCCATTTCCAGGCACTCAGATTATGCGTCGCACTGGACTGGAAAATCGTGTCAGTGCAGATACTTACGGGAAGGCTTTCATAGTCTGCTGCATAATCTGCCTCCAGGAAACCCAACTTTTTACATTAACAATCACATGAGCTATAAATGGCGCGCCCTACATGAAGATTCCCGGACATCATGAATGATGCAGATTATTGTACAAATTTTTTTTTGTCATTTTACGGTATGTTACGCCATCATACAGCAATATAATTAACATGATATCAGCAAAATGAGCATTTGAGCAGAGAAGTTGGATGGTCAGTGTCCAAATCAAGACAAAAAAAACAACTGCAAAACTAAAGTTACAGACTGTATGAACATATCAAACAAATCCTGGTTCAGTGGACATGTTGCTTAGGTCTGGGTGTTGTCTTCATGTGATCAGTTATCTCTCCAAGGAGTCAGATACAGCAATGAGCAAGAGGATGCAGAGATCTTCATCCCACGCTGTAATGTTTGTATGAAAAAATCTCATATTCCTGAATGCAGAGTTGTTTGTATGCATACACAAAGGAAGAAAGGGGTGTGTTGCACCCACGACGACAGAGACTGGGGCAGTTTAAAGTCTGATATCTCAGCTAGTGTTAATCTGATTAACCACACCATATCCAGCTAAACTCAATGATATCTCCATCAAAACAGATCTGATTCAGCACCAGTCAACCATAATACATAGTCCTGACAAGGTGGTACACAGCGCGAAAAAAAAAGAGATATGACACCAGATAATATTTTGGATTAGCTTGCTCAACTATCACTGCCTCGACCGTGGCAAGCGTATAGCGCACAGCATCACATAAATACACACAAAGATATTTTTGTAGGTATTCAAGTCAAAATGCTTCCTGTTTAACACTGATATGTCCCCTCACTATAATCTGACAGATATATCTGAACAAGATTACAGCTTGTCGCAATACCTCCAGGAAAACAGCTCTAAGCTCTCAAATAGCCACATTACCAGGATTAGCATTATACTAGTAGGCCAGCACAATATCAACTTTAAACACGTGTTTTATATTGTATCTAAAAAAAAAAAAAAAAAAGGACGGAAAGATAGAAAAGAAAGAGACACTTCCAGGGCAGCAGCATTGGAGTTTGTGCTCATTTATTGCATCCCTGTTTGGTTTTACATCACGGTAGATTCATCCTCCTGTGCCTTTATTCCTTCATGAAATATTTGCTATTTTGCTGTGATCTTTTTTTTAGTTTAGGTAAAGTCAATATTTTAAACAATTACTGTCAAAATATTGCACGTTCTCGGGAATTCTGAGGATGCCAGCTTCAAACAGAACTGGAGGCGTTCATTTTCCTTTTAGCTTACAGGCTATGGCTGGCAGACGCTTTTGTTTGTGCTTAAAAGGGCTAAATTCAAAATTCGGAGCATTGATATAGCGGGAAAACAACTTTTTGTGATGTAAAGATATAGAGGAGTAATGTCTACCTGAGCAGAAATTGAAGCCACTCTCCTTCTGGTAAACACTGTTAGCTCTCTCAGCACTCCCGTTGTTTGCACTGTTCGTGCTTTGAGATAGAATGGAAACATTGCACAAGTATGAATGATACAAGTCTGGTTGCAATGGTAAGCCGCCCACTCACCAAGGTCAAGGATAGTTCCTACTATGCAACTGCCACGCCACTTCAAACTCATAGCAAAAGAGATGCAACATCTATATATTGGTCAGGGTATCATGGAAGCAGCCCCCACTCGCTATAACGATCCAAGAGACAAGTCACAACTATAAGCAACGCCACAGTCCAAAGGGTAGCGCCTATGTAGGTGGTTGGAGTGACCCCACAGATGGGAATTCAGCCAGACACAGTCCTCATGTGATACTAGAATCATCAGCTACACTACCTCCCACACACCTGCATCAGTGGAGAAGAAAAGGAGTGGAGCCACAAGTTTTAGTGTGGATCACCCAAACACAACAAACCAAGACCAAGGCTATCCTAATCCTCCCACGCTGGGAGGCTTGACATAACACAGTCTGCGCTCACACGTTTGTTCTTGCTACGAAAGGATCAGAAGGATGACATAGCTAGGTCATGTACTCCCACACAAGACTTGACAGTCCAACGGTTCACTAATGGTCGGCCTTACTTCCCTTCAAGTTGATGGTCGAGCTGGGTCTCCATCATTTGCGCCAACTTTGCTCTCTTTAACCTAGCGCTGAAGGCTGGCTTCTCTTTACTCATTGTGGTCTGACACCACAACGCGTCAATTAGCTTGAGACATATTTCATTTCAAGTACAATACAGTACATGACTGAGAGTGCTTTCATTCACCAAGACACAACATGAACCTTCCTTTCTTCTGGCTTTCAAACTGGTAAACATTGGCAGATATTCAGATTTCTCCAAATCTATCCACTAAAGACTAAAGAAATAGAAATAGCTCTTGCAGTTGAAATGTTCTGGGATGTGTCTTGTACACATCTGAACTGACACAATCGATTCTCAAATGAATACTTGTAGATATATAGTAAATGTCACAGAAACTGAGTTTGGGATGTGTAGTCTGGCTCTGCAAGGCCAGAAAAAAGGCCTCCAGAGGGTGCATAGGCACAGACACAGGCATGACCATTTTCTAAATTGATGTTATGGACCGATTGCTTGTTAATCCAAATTCATAAACCACTGATGGAAAATTATGTTAATTAGAGCAGGGGGGTGTGGCAGAAAGTTTGGTGCTGGTGGTTTCTGGCATTAAAAAAGCAGCAGGAGCGGTTAGGATTAACAACTGCTTACACCTAAAGATAACTTAAGCATTTTTCAACCTAGACCCTATTTTCCCATGTATTTGTGTCTAACTGACAGGGACAACAATCTCTGAAACTGGTCCAGTATTGAGGGAGAGCGCTGTAGACGGCAGCCGCTCATGGGCTGCGATGTAATCCTATTGGGGCAAGTTGGCACCATCATTTATATAGACTAAAAGTGCTCGTTTTTGCCATAACAGGATCTGATTGTTATTATATATGTCTGACATTATGGAAAGAGTCTCGCTCAAGGAGAAGTCTCGCTCTCGCAAGGTGATGTTTTGCCGGAAAACAACGGTGGAATTAGTGGAATACATCCATGGTGGAAACGTGAGTGCCAGCCGGACGGTTTGTTGTGTTGGAGTACAGAAAACATAGCTTAGGTGTTATCCAACAGATTTTCAATGTCATGGCTGAATATTTAGATGATTTCAAATTCGATGGCCACCTGTATTTATTTGAGCCAGACTATACGGATGTTCAGATTTCACAACGAGACTTCTCCTTGAGCGGGACTTGGACATAATAACAAACAGACCGGATCAAGCAAAACGTAAGAAAAAGGTTTTATTTTTCTATAGGTTCCTTTCTATAATGCTGTCAGACACTTAATGATCTGAGCTTGTCAGTGGCAAAAACAAGCACTTTTAGTGAACATAACGTTACAGACGCTGCTCACTTGCACTCGCAGATCGTTTCGTGGCTGCCGATTACATCTTTATCCCTGAATACTGGACTAATTTCAAGAAATGTTCTTCCCATTAGTCACAAAAACATTGGAAAATAGGGTCCAGGTTCAAAAATACCAAAATTACCCTTTAAGAGTGAAGACTGTGCTCAAGAATGAGATAACCATAGCCTGGACAAAGATAGCCATTTATGGGAGAACAAAACAAAGAGAGTGCCACAATCTATACATCTGAGATTGAGGCAGCACAATAATGGACTGGCTGTGAATGAAAGAAGATGTATTAAAAGTGTGATGCAAAAACAGAAATAAGTAAGCTGTCACCAAAATGATTTCCTGAGCCTTTATCATAGTATTGAACCCACAGTAAATCACAGTATTAAAGCTCAGCAGTACTGGTATCGCTTAACTGCACCGTGCCTTCAGTATGCAGGCCAGTGTTCATCCTCTAATGACACATATGTGTGTGTGTGCGTGTGTGTGTGTGTGTGTGTGTGTGTGTGTGTGTGTGTGTGTGTGTGTGTGTGTGTGTGTGTGTGTGTGTGTGTGTGTGTGTGTGTGTGTGTGTGTGTGTTTGTGTCTATAAAATCACTGCTTCTTAATCTCCTAACTACCAGACAATAACAGATTTGTCTGTGATAAAATCCTGGTCTTTACACGCGTGTGTGTGTCTGTCTACGAGGCTAGTCTATCGTCATACGTGTGTCTGTGTGTAGTTGCTGTGTGTGTTCCCATGTGTGTGTGTGTGTGAGGAGCAGATTTAGCCTTTGATAAAACCCCAGTCTTTAGAGGGATTATCAGTCCATCCCCAGACAGCAACATGCTGTGCATTTATGGAGGTAATAAGTTGACCTGTAATAGACAGACAACTGGCTAAAGCTCTCATTGTGTTCCTATATCTCTACCTGGGCTAGGAGGAGGAGGAGGAGAAAGCAATATCTTCAGGCGCAGTCAGACCCGCTGAGCAACGCACCGTGTGAGCTCCCATCCAGTGAATTTTGATTTGGCGCTCACCTTTATGGGTTTTCCGACTGATTTGTCACGCTATTGTCTGCCGCTCGTTTTTTTTTCTCCGCTAACATCCCAGAGGGCGAATGTGCAGCAGGCAGAAAGGCACACAAAACAAGACATTAACATTTAAACCCAAACGTAAAAGAACTAAAAAGCAAACTACATCCTCAATCCCCATGTTCCCTCGGAGATATCTAAATCATTGCCTTTCTGCACTAAAAGCAATAACAATTTTTTTTTAGTTGGATTTCAGTCATTGCACTATTATTTAACATTATCCACCAGCTATTTCTCATTGCATGATTTTTGATGTTTCAAACTAGGACAAAATCCCTCAAAAGGTCATACGATGGTGGACGCAGGCTGAATGGTTTTCAGGTCAAATAAATCTGTATTTGCCAAAGCAAACCTTGTTCATGAGCTCATAGCTCATTCAAATGTTACATATCTGGGAAGAAAAAAGACTTATTGGCTGTAAAGAATAAGGAAGCTCTGGAGGACTGTGTGTTCCATAAACTCAGTCAGACATAAAATGCCTTCCCCACTCCACACCACTGCCATAGTGAGAGAATTACTATAAAACTGAAGAGAGGCAGGTATAAAGAGCCCTATAAAGCTTACTGTACGTCTTATTCTTGTCCTTTTCCTCTCTCTTCCCTCTCATTCCTCTGGCTTTCTCTCTCTCCCTCCTCTCTTTTCCCGCCCATCATTCGCCCCTGTATGTCTCTTCCTCTTCTTGCCTCATCTCCCTATGCTCCCTCTCCATCTCTCTCCCTCCCCTCCTTCAAACGCTCTGCCATGTGCGCAGTCATAAAGAAATAATTTATTCCCGTCCCCCCAGCGTGGGTACGTATTAGCATGCCGGCAGAGCACGTTAACTTATCTCGCGGCTACAGGCGCCGAGTGGTAAAACTAAGCTCTGATAGTTTGCAACAGGATGACCACAGAATGCCTGTAGCTCGGAGAATTAGGGCTGTCGTCACGATTAGTGACGGTGGGCCTAATGTTTTACTGCACTGTAATTTACTGTACTGTACCCGCGGTGTAGTGTCCTGTATGACTCGCTGTATCTTATGCACAAAGGGAGCATCAACCCAAATTCAGCTGGTGGGGAGAATTAAACAAAATTTGTTGTTTTTTGAGTACTCATCTTTATCAATTGAGTCTTTTTTTTGTTCAAAATCTGTTTGTTCCAGCTAGAAATCTAGTTGTCCATCTGTCAGTGCTTGTATCAGAGCATCAAACGTTACATGTCAGAGTGCAAAAATCAATTAAACACAATGTAAACACATACAGTAATGGGTCAACAGTGGTTCATGCAAAAACAGATTGGACCTTAACTGGTATTTGTTGTCCATTTTGTTGTTTGATGAACCAGAAAATCTACTTAGTGTACACATCCATGTATTATAGTGATTTCATGTAATGCCCACAAGCTACATGCAATGAGTGGTAAAACTAAACCTGATGGCTTTCCCGAGGCTGACCACGGGATGTCTGAGAGAATTAGGCTTATACGGCAGTGATTGGTTATTCTAGGCCTAATGTTGGAGGCCTATTCTAGTCTAATGCACTTTGCATAACATCAGGCCAGCTCACGGACATGCAGTGCATTAAAGAAATATAACTAGGAAAGAATAACGCAGAGCACAATGCTGTGGGATTGTTGTGAATGCAGTACTTTCTTTTGTGCTTTGTGGTCCTAATCAGACTCCACCAGAAGAAAAAGAATGAAGTACTTTATATTAATGTAATAGCAAATACCGATGGGATGGGAGATTATATGGTGACACAGATTTAGTTGGGCATATGCTGCAGAAAACGAAGATGGTGGGAAACCATTGCCCATTTTTTAATGAGCATTCCAGCTTAGAGGGATATTGAGACTTTGGGAGCTGGAAGATGCCACAGATTGCTGTGCAAATGTTGTCCCGTGTAACTCAATGGATTAGGTTTAGAAGCTCCCACTGGGACGTCTGTATGGAAAAAAATGCATTCTCTCATAAAGCGTCCAGCAAATGGCAAAATGTTATGAAAACTGCACTGTACTTGATAATAGCATTACAGATAAGCAACGCAATTAAGCTACACACAGCGGAGCATACTGTATTGTAGCAGGAACCATGGCTGGGCGATGCCTATTAAGAGCTCAGTGCTGGGCCCGTCACAACGATTCGTCATGCCAAACCTGATGTTTCTGTTTTACTCACAACTTCATTAACTGGTAGTGGACTGAATCTGCACACTTGTAATCCCACAGCAGCAGGTGAATAGTAGCGCAGGGTAGTTTTGGGCTCCAGATGTTATAAGCGGGAATTAATTCGCAGAGTACTTACAAATTAAACGAAAAAGACAAAATTGCACACATATATTATTCTCATATAAAGCTACCTCGCAGTGGAAATTTGTAAAACATGTGCTTAACAGTGCAGACATCGTTCAGTACTATAGTCTATATAGAGAGCTGCAGGAACTGCATTTCCGGTTCCCTCGTCTGGAAGTCAATGTGTTTTTTTTATTTTTAGCTTGATGCCTGAAATAAGGTCCGTGGTTACCACAAGTTCAAGATTAACGTTTTGTTCTACGATATGAGATACGTCAGTAAATATCCCACTCGTGAATTTTGAAGCACTCGTCCACCTTTAGCTTAGTGGTGGTGACGTAAAGTCATGTGACCTTGGTGTAGTGTGTTTATAGCATAACGTTAGCGTTTTTACTTCTGGCAATTGCATTTATGCTTCAAAAATCATAGAAGTGAAAAGTTAATTTGTGAAGATTATCTTGCCGAACAAAACGTGTAAGTATCATAAATGTTTGTTTGCCGCATTTTCCTGCAATAATCCAAATCCAATACGAGAAATCACACTGGCCCAATCCCAATGTCCACACTCGCAGACTTTGAGGTGTGAGCCTGCAAAGTCCGTGAAGATTTAGGGCTGTCCCACTGTCAAATCGTCAAGTCCTAGAGGGCCCTCTCGCAGACCTTTTAAGCCCTTTTATGAGTACTTTCCGTAAGTCCGCATTTCTGCAGACTTTGCCTGAGGAAATTACCCACAATTCATAGCACTGCGAGGTTAAACACAGAGTTACCAGGGGAAGCCCCGTGGCGTAAAAAAAAAAAAAAGGTAAACAAAGAGGACGGCAAATGGTTGTTCAGCCAGGCATATTTAAATGTGCACCGAAACATTAACATTAAGGATTTAAGATGGTACATAAAAAAAACACATGAAATCAGAGTAGTTACTTTATGTTACACACCTGGTTTATTCATCAACCATTCGTCAGTCAAGTCCCTGAGGGTTCAGGGCTTAAGGCCTAAGGGGGGACATTGGGATTGGGCCATTGGCTTTATTTTGAGGGGACCGTGCAATGCTACCTTCGTATTGGCCTACAAAAATATGTCATCCCTGCAGCACTCATACACAATTTCATTTATAACAATCAAACAAGATAGGGGAAATTCAAGAGTTGCTCAAGCAGAAATTAAGTTAAGTGTGACCTCAGCATGTCTTGTGGATGGTCATGATGAAATGCACAGCATGCACTCTGAGCATCCTCTCTCTTTCTCCCTCTCTTTCTCGCGTCCTCTGGCCCTATGTATATGCATGACTCATCAGCACCCATACTCTACCACTGACCTACATCTGTCCCACCTGTGTGTCACAGTGTTGACTGACCCACATCACTGATCCAGTCATTTACAGACTGAGCCTGTTCCAAAAGAGCAGCAGGAGGCCGTTTCCCTCGAGTCTCAAAGCTCCACTGTTCACAAGTGCAGGTAAATCGTCCTTAAGTCGACATGGATACCCTTACAATCTTTTCCCCCTATAAATTTGATGTTTGGGGATGAATTAAGGTAATCTTTTAGAATTATTTTTCTATAATTTAGCCTCTTAAAAGCATAAATTAATTTACTGCCACATAAAAAAGAGAGTATCAGTTGGCTGAGCTTATCAGTAATAATTTATCTCCATCAGCCTGGATGTTGTTTCCTCACATTCGTACTAATGTTTCAGGGACTGATGGATTTTTTTTTTGCTAATCATTAATGTAAACACAAATATGTCTCCTCAACCCTTCAAGTTTTTCCTTTCGCATACGCTTACGGTGATAAACGAGCTATTTCTGAGCGGGACGTGGTAGAGTAACTGTAACATAAGAGCATCACACAGCCAAGAGCAACATCTCTTTATCTCTGCCTCTCTCTGCAGCAGAGTAAAGGCATGGAGAACATGTGATGCTGCAGGACCATGTGGGCTGCCATGCACAGAGGCCGGAGGCGGAGCCTGGAGTACCACTGCCTGCTCTCATTGGCTCTCAATGACATCATTGATAAGGAGTGAGTGTTTCTCTCTCTCTCTCTCTCTCTCTCTCTCTCTGTCACACTCCCATATAGTATACAAGCACGGGTTAAAGGGGCTGCCTGCATCTCTCCTGACTTTTTTTTCCAAGATATAACACCCTGCCTTAAATTAAATGAAGCATAAAAACAGGCTGAATCGTCTTCATTTTAAAGCTCATTCTCTCCCGTACTTTGAGGAAACATTTCTCTGACTGGAGTCAAGTGAACAAGCTGCAGTAACACCACACATCAGATGGCACGTAACACAGAAGAGCTGATTTTGAACAAATGAATTAGGCAAAACAGACTGCACTGGATGAGTCAATTCTGCCAAAACAGAAACTTTGCATATAACACAATGAAGTTGCATACAGTCAGGAAAATGTACACAATCTTTCCAAATAAAAAATAAAGATTTTATATAGTGCATACCAAGAAATATGCATATAATCTATCATTAATCGTCAACATTAAATTATTTAATAATTACGCTATACATGGTGCAGTCAATAGGCTCATGGTCATGTGGTGCCACAAACTTGTGTACGTTCATGAAGCGCTTTAGGCGTTTTATTGGCTAAATGTGTTTCTAACTGTGTGTTCAAGTATATGGCAAGTGTGAAAAGTCAAGCTTTCAAGTTGCGTCTTCCGCTTACAAAACCCCAGGCTGTGGCAGAGTTTCTGTATCATTTTTTTTTTTAAATCCCAGATTGTTGTCCAAACTTAATTTCTGGGGAGCAATGACGAGCGACTGACATGATATAGGGCTGGCCGATATGGAGAAAATCAAATATTACGATATTTTTTGCCAAATACCTTGATATTAATATTACGATGATATATAGAGTTAATGTGCTTTTACAAAATATTCACACAATTAGATCTTTTAAAAATAAACATCAGTAATGTGGATACAATGACTAAGTTGGTAAAGGCAAATAATAGAAGAGGTAGAACAGCCTGGTAAGTTGAGAAAAATACATCACTTTACTGTAATGCAGCCTTTAAAACCAGGAACACTTATGCCATATTACCATATGCAAAATCTAAGACGATATTTAGTCTCATATCACGATATCAATATAATATTTATATATTGCCCAGCTCTAATATGACATGATACGTCGTGAATGACATAATGACATTAGGATAGTCTCCAAACTACCACAGGTTAGAGGGGAAATTGTTTAAGAGTGATTCAGAGCATTGATTTTTTTCTTCTTCTTTTTTTTCTCAAAATCAATTTTTATCAGATGAATCTTGATCTTTTCTTGCAAACTTTGATCCCACATAAGGTATGGCAAGTGCACCATAAATAGCTATGTATAGGGCAACACAGCCTCTACCAAAATTCAACTGATATTGGGAAATAACTGGGGGTTGTGTGTGTGTGTGCGTGTGTGTGTGTGTGTGTGTGTGTGTGTGTGTGTGTGTGTGTGTGTGTGTGTGTGTGTGTGTGTGTGTGTGTGTGTGTGTGTGTGTGTGTGTGTGTGTGTGTCTTGGGGTGGTGTGCTGCTTCCAGGTGAAGAAGACAGCCCTGCAAACAAACAAGAGGTTGAACAAGTGCCACATCCCAGTACAAAGTAATATCACCTACCAATGCGGAGGGCCGAGGAGGATCATAAATGCAATATCCTGCTATCCCGGTGGCTTTGGGCTGCAGGGACCTTGTCTTGTGGAGAGACACACGCTGCACATCTTTATAATCCTCAAAGTGTCTCCATGAGTTTTTCAGATTTCCAAATGTGCCTGAAATGCATCCCGCCTGGCACTGCTGCTCCTGAAGTTTAAATCCTCATGAGATGAGTCTTCACCTTCTCTAAAAAGCAAACTGCACAGTCTCTTAATCCTCCTCTGCGTCTCAAAAGCCGCTTGATAGGTGACTCGGTACATCTTCCATGTGATTTCCACATATTTTTCTTTCCTTAACCTCCAAGCAGGAGAAAACGCTTCGCTGGTTAATCTGGTGTTAAAATCCACCTAAGGACACAGATCCTAGAGGAATCAAGAAAAAGAAAAAAAAAAGCAGAGTAGTTAAAACTTTATTTAAGTGCAACAAATTTGTTAATTTGTTTAAAATTTGTAAAAGAAAAATAAGAAAATGAATACATTGTTTGATGAATGATATTGAATAAGTAACACTTTAGGTGCAGTAATATGTTGTAAAAGTTGGTATTGAGCTGGAAAAAAGTTAGAAAAACGAACATATCCAAAACCAAATGTTTTGCAGAATGCAAAACTAATTTTGTTTCACATAACAAATAAATCCTGTGAGTGCAAATTGTCTTCTATGTTGCCTAATAAAAAGTTGAAGGGTAGGGCTATACTACACAATGGAATGCAGCAAATTCAAACAAGTTGTTTGGCCACACCTTCACGTGATGAAGAAAGTTTAAAAAAATAATAATTTAAACTACATTTGTAATGTTTTAGACACCTAATAAAAAAATGAAGGTGAAACTCTCAAATAAGCCTCGAGTTATAGGGCCTATTTATCATGACGTGCTCCCGGCGGGGTTTTATATATTTAAAAAGGGAAAAAAATGTGAAATAAAAGCTTTTTCTACACTTTTGAGCTCAAAAAACTAAATTAAAAATATTTTGTATCCCATGAAAATCATTTACAAGCGTTCCAGAAAGTTGTTTCCTTGTGGATTTGCGCTCCTTTTCTGCTGCTTTTCTTTGTATGGACTGAGAACAAAGGAGCCTTTACTGTAACAAAGAGGCTGCAGCGACTTACTATACCTGTTGCTCTGTCTCCAATAAAACTACAACAAGTTTCTTACTGATTTTTATTCTCACCTATTTCATGCTCATCTTTTTTGCCCTCCAAACATTATTCCTTATTCCGTGCAACAAGTTTAAATTCCGTGTCACTGTTGTTGTTGTTTCTTGGACACTTTACACCTGATTGCATTGTTCTGAATTCCCTCAGTGCACACTGGCAACTTCACCAGAACACAAACAACCACTGTCATAAAACTCCTGCACGAAAACTGTTTACAAACTATTTAGGAACTATCACTTGTCACTTTTGTCTGTTTTCCAGCGTGCGTAAAAGCTCCTTTTTCTGCGCAAACTTCTGACAGGCATGTTGCTTTGTCTTGTGCGTCGCAAACATCCCCAAGAGACAAAAACACAGCAGCAGCGCAAACTCCATCTCACCTCCACTGATAAAAGCTCTCTGACAATTAATTTACAGTCTCATATGTTGAGTATTATTGCGCGTTATGAAGATGCGTGCCAGAGCATCCCCTCAAGTAGACAAAGGAAAAGGGGACCGCTCCTCTCTCTCTCTCTCTCTCTCTCTCTCTCCTCTCATTCTCTGTGTCTCTCTCTCTCTCTCTCCTGCTTTGTGCTCTCAAGTTTTGGAGCGCTGACGCACCAAACTACAGCAGCAAACTTTTAACTGGTAATAAAATTCGAAAAGCACTCAAGTAAAAAGCAGAGGACAACTCACCTGCAGGGTGTTTTGGAGTTTTTGCGCGCGTCGTTGTGAGTCGCAGGAAAAAGTTTGTGAGAGGGCAACATCCAGCTTTGTGTTGTGGAGTCCCCTCTTTGTCTACACGTGTGATAGATGGATGGGGCTCCTTTTTGGCCGCGCCTAGTTCATTTCGCTCTCCAAAGAGTCCCGCCCTCTCTCAAAGTCAAACAACTCTATGCAGCACAAACAGTAGAGAGACGGACTGTTGGAGAGATGTGTGATTACTAACAGAGGGAGCAGCACGCTGGTTCATTGTCTGCATGGTTTCACATTAGATTTATTTATTTATTTATTTTGTTTTGAGCTCACGAACTTCCACTTGATCAGTAGTTTCCCCCCAGTCAATTAAGTTAATTAATCTATCTGTCTCTCTCTGTAATGAATTTATCTTAATTTAATTCATTTTTATGACATCAGTTAATGAAAAACATCAAGACATAAGTCAAATTTAAAGCTACAATCTCCTCATTTGTTGTCGTATAGGCAAAGATATCTGATGGGAAATACAAAAAAAAAAACAAGTGGCTGCTTTAGATAGTGATGCTGTTAGAAACCCACATGGTCCACAGGAATAACCTCTAGAAATAATGCATTCCTGTACCTTTAACTTATCGTTTTTATTCATTTGCATCTTGCAGGGTTCCCCATTTTGATAACTATCTATGAGTCATCTCTTATTTTAGTGGCCACTAAAAGCAACACTTTAAACTGTGCTTCATCATTTCTTTCTTCTCTCCTTGCTTGTCTTTTTTTCCTCAATGTCAGGTGTATAGCCTACACATGGCACGGCTTAGAACACAAGAACTTTCTTGGATGCATGCAGCGCCTGGAGACGACCATTGTGTCTGGACAGCAGCAGCAGCAGCAGCAGTAGGGGAACAAAGGAAGAGACAAAAGGAAAAAGGTTTCATTGTTTTTGGATTGCACAGGGTGGCACGTAAATAGAAATAATGACAACGCTGCTACAAGGTGAAGGAGGCCTGTGAGGTTTAGAAAAATTTACTTTTTTGTTGATTCTCAGGTTATACTTTTTTTTATGGTTTTACGGAGATATTTTGGTGATAACACTATCATTATTTAATTACTTAATTGTACTCCTTTAATTTAATTATATATAGATTTATTGTTTAAATCCATATGCATGCAAATTTGGTAGTTTTATAAATACTCTGTTTTAATTATCAGTCCAGACTTTTAGGCCTGTGGTTTTCAAAGTGGGGTCCGGGAGACCCCCAGGGGTCTTCGAGGAGGTTCAAGGGGGTCCCCAGCAAAAAGGGGGGATAAATTAATCTCACTATAATTCCATCCATAAGTAACACAATGACGGTATGACTGTTTTGGTCATGGGTTTCATACACTTTCTGTATTATAACATTTAAAACAAAAAATCCTATCAGATGGGGGACCCTGAAACAAAATTGTGGGGAGGGGGGAGGTCCATGGTCTGATTTGTGTCAATTTAGGGGTCCTTGATGTGAAGACGTTTGGGAAACACTGTATTAGGCTATTATAACCTGCTGCTAATTACTAACAGAAACCTGATTGCATCCTAAAATGTGGGAAATTTATAGGTTTTTCTATCAAAAAGTTCTATACACTTGTGGTCGAACTACTTCCATATGCATTTCTGTTGTTTTTATTTAGACAAAGTGCTGTGGATCACCTTTTAGCGAGATCATTTCCAGGTCTATAGTAAACACAAGATGCTACTGGTGTTGGAGTCAGTGGTGGTGGCGTTTTGACTGTGTGTGTGTGTGTGTGTGTGTGTGTGTGTTGGAGGGGAGGCGGAAGAGATAGTAAAGTAGAGTAGACAACAGAGACCTACAGAGGCAGAGAATACTGTAAGTCATAATGTGTCTCCCCTTTGCCAGTTGTAAGTCTTTCTCTTTTATCCTGATTGTAATATTTTCATGCCCCAGATAGAGAAATCAACCAGACAGACAACAGACGTGCAAATACATGCAACGACAGTCATTAGACACACGCACATGTAAAAAAAAATGTGATCCTGCCTGTTATACCGCACTTGCTTCCAACAGACGAACAGGTAGTTCTTCTGTCTCTTTGGCAGACGCACAGGTAGACAAGGCAGACACACAGGAAGTACCACTCTCACCCACAACCACCTGGGTCCTGAAAACAAACCAGACAGACAGACAAACAAACAGGAACTTGTCTGTGAGTTCCAGTCTGCATGATGTTTTTTTCTGTTTGCGTGAAGTGAATGCAAGCCTACGGGAACATCTCAGATGCGTATAGACAGAGCCGGAGTCAGGTAGAGACTAGAGAAAAGTCAAGATAACAGACACCACCACTGTGTCCTCTATTCATATGCCAGACAGATAGAGATAAATAATGAATAAGGGATGTGAATTGAAAACAACAGAAACACGTGGTGTTAGTGCAACAGGAAATATGTTTTAAAAAATGTATAAAACAGAGAGATGGGGGGAAACAGTCATATCCCCACCACCAGCACCACCACCCACACCATCCACCCCCTCTGGGCTGAGCGTACCTATACAGACAGGCCGACATAGAGATACAGTCATGCCTCTCTCGCCCCCCCTCCGGCGGAGCTCTTATCCTCCCTGCTGTGGTTTTACTGGGCCACTGACTCCAGCAGCTCTGCTCTGCTCTGCCCTGGCTGCTGCCTGCATATCTCCCACTGCGGAGTCAGCTGAGCCAGGCATGAGACTGCACACTGAACAGGCTACATACAGCTTAGAGGAGCTTAACACACACAGAGAAACACACATACACACAGACACAGAAGTGCTGGAGCTGTTAGTAAAATTTGCAAGATTATACCACACGCTGAAGATATTATCTCCATGCATGATACATATTTATCATCAGGGGTGTTGGGAAATAAAGTAATATATGCTGGGTATTACAAAATGCATATGACTGAGCAGCTGAAAAGAACAGACAGTGTTTACATTCTGTGCACAGTCAGCAGATATGCACAGCCAATTAAGCTCGGATAAAAATGCATATATCTGCATACTGGTGTGATGCTGCAAGGGCTTAGTCGTAGCAGCTACATAACATCACTTATGGATTAATGCACTAGTGCACACTCACTGTATTTCCTCTACGACTGCAAGCAGAGCTGCTTTTTTGCACACAGAAATGTACTGTATAAAATACAGGCAGTTCCATGTTTTGTGTCTTGCACTTATCTCCTCTCCTGTCATGCTATTGCTGTGATTCAGAGCTCGTGACACACACACACACACACACACACACACACACACACACACAGGCTAATTCCTATACATAATATTGTACGTGGTGACTAAAGCAAACATGATTTTGATGTTAATTTTTTTATGAAACACATACTAGATGTCATGTTGCTTACCCACTCATTACACACAGGCAGTTAAACTAATTTGACATGCACAAGAGTGCTTATTTAACCGGCTTGCTTGCTACATACATATATAATATAGTTTTTTTAATGAAAGCACATGCTTAAAGTGTCGCTATCTTAATGTAATGTTGCATCCAATTACGACATTAAAACATGCATATAGCTCTATGAACTCAAACAACCGACTGGTGTTTACACCGTACATAATGGCTCTTACGCCGTAACAGCTACAGCACCTGTAATTTCACACAACTAATTGAGCTATTATGCAACAGAATAGAATAGAATAGAGCTAAAGTACTGTATATATTGCATATAATACATGCTGCAAGGTTCATACTGCGTGCTGAAGATTCCTTGATGCCACACTGTTACGTTTGTTGTGTTATACCACTGATCCTGATGGAAAATGAGGAACAATTAACAAAAAAAACAGATATTTGTTAATGTGTGAGATAGAGTGCTTGACTGTTATATGGTTCAATTTTATGCATAGAATTTCAACCACACACACACACACATACAGAGACACGCATATACCGTAGACAGACATGCTTGTCAGCCACGCTGGAGGGCCCTTGGCTGACTGCTGCTAAACCAGCCCTTCCCCCACGATAAGGGTCTGTCTGGGAGAGGGGGAAGGGAAATCATGACTGTCTGAACACCAGACAGCCAGCATACAGCAGCACAACAGGGCTAGAATAAAATAGAATCCATTTTTTCCTGGGATGAAGCCCAAGAAGATTTACCTTTTTGTACTGATAATTCAACCAATAAACCGCCTTTATTGCAGCTATTCCTTATCATTCGGCTCAATTAAAGTGACCCCGGTACATGTGCAGCTTTTATTAATGACGCAAATGAGCGACATTTTATTCTTCAGCAGGAACACATTTTGGGCAATTAGACAAACCTAAGCAGGCAACATAATTGGCTAGTCACAGAAGCACATTAGTAATGAAACAGTGTTGTTAGTCATGGGATGGTGGGAGAACTGCTCACCGTCATCACTTCATAGTCTGTTTAATGTGGCCTCTAAGGTGAATGGATGTACGACCTGGACAATGCACAGATGTGTTACGTAGTAGTCTCCTCCTGGGAAGCGTCATCTGGTTGGTACAGGTTAGCTTTTTCGTGTATAGATGAGTCTATACTGACTTTCCAGGGGGTGATGTGAAAAAGGATGCAGGCAGTACGTGGTTATGTGCAGGTGTTCTCTAATGCATCATCTTTTTTAACACTGATTGTTTTGTAATAGGAGGGAAACATCCGTCTATCCATGCATCCATTATATTTATTATGATGTTTTACACTAAACACACTCAAATTTGGTAATTTGTTGGGGATTTATGACAATACACATCTTCAAACCAAAAGATAATCTGAGGTGCAGGTAAATCAGTGTGCTTCAGTGTTGTTGGGATTACAATTTGTGTATGGACTCAGTCACTTCACGGCCATCTAACCATCAGTATGGGACATCCGGGTCTCAGATCAACACTCCCCCTACTAAGATACATTTTGAATGCATGATGTAGACTTAAGCCTTATGGGGGGGCTTAACATGAAAACCTATCAAATATGTGTCACCACAGGGTTAAAATAATCTTATTGATTTGCTCTGTCTGAGTCTATATAAATGCATCTATTTCTTGGCTCCGGAGTGCTGTTATAAGCTTCCCAGAGGCTTTGCAGAATCAAGACCATGCATCCTAAGTCTATAGAGAGGAGGGAGGGGGTGTGTTGCTATAAAACTCTCAAAATCAGTCCTGCCTATTGGAGTGTAACTGGGAATAAAAGTGCTGTGTATGTGTGTGTGTGAGTGCTTTTTCATAGCTCAGTGATGAGCTTTACAAGAGCTTGGTGGTCCATCTGTGGGCCATTTACACTCAATGTAGAAAACATTGTACAAAAAAAGGCTTAAGAAGGATGTGCAGACATGGACAATACTCACTTAGTGTGAAACTTTGAGAAACAAAGCCCCTTTTTTTCCATAGTTGGAGATGTTTGCAAAACTTTATTTTTCATAATTAATAACTAAACAAATGCCTGCAGCTATACAACCAGTATGCTGCTACTTCAACAACACTGCACTGGTCACTTTATCTCGTTTTTATTGCTTGTCTTGATATATATTCTGCTTCCACTGTTATTTGTTGATTTTAGTTATTGACTTATACTTTTATGATGCATACAGCTGAAGAACTGCAAAACATATTTTCATTGTTCTTAGCACACTAACAATAAAGATCTATTCTATAGAATATGCGATCTTTTCATCTCACACTGCAGTCCCAACAATCATTTTACTTCCCTCTAAAGAAAGTGGTGATTGGGGATGCAGTATGTTGTCACACAATTGGAGTGGATTTTCCCAAAAGCTCTTCCTAGTCATTTCTCAGCCCATGTTTGATGGTTATTCCATGTTTAGCACTTTTGGGAACCAATCCATATGGTAAAGTTTTAAAGAAAGCAGCTGCAATGGTAAACCGTCTGTTCTTGCTTTGAATTCTATCCTTTTATATCTTTTTGGGAACATTACCAAAGGATCATATGGCATACTAATCAATGCTCAAAGTTGGTAATTATATTTACAAGTTGATATTAGCCATTTTATTTATCATTTACGGAATATAGTGTACAAACTTGTTGTTTTTTGTGCTTCTGAAAGTCAAAGAGGGAGGAAAAAATAAAGAAAAGAGTTGTAGAGTTTCAGTTCCAGCTGATATTTATTTCCTTCCTTGAAAAAGTTCTGTACACAAGTTTATATCAACAATCTGACAGGCAGTGAATGGACACAATTTAGCTGGCATGAGTTCCCCCCCTTTCTCTGAGTCTCAAAGAAAAGGGCGGTTCCTTTGTTTATGGCATGATTAGAGACAATAAAATGATAATTCTACACAGCATATTGCACAGGATGGATGAAAAATAAAGTCAATATATTTAAAAATGCTTTCATATATATATAAAAAAAGAGTCCTGAACTGACCACCTTCAATGTAAGTAAGGATGTGTAAAAGATAGCAGTTCTAGACAGTGCCTGTCCTCGATAGCAACAACGTACATAAACACACAATCTTTTTGCTTTATGATACAGTCAAATATACAAAGATCGAGTTCACGTTTCATCGTTTTTCCTCATTTTTTCATTTTTTTCTGAAAAACACAACAGCTAATAACCTGAATCTGAAATACAAATGCTATTCACCATGCCATAAAGATACTAAAACAATTATTAGCTAATAGTTAGCCGACAAGTAGAAAAGATTATATATTCAAATACAATGAGAAACGCAGAACAAGTAGGTGTTGCGGAACTCAAGTCAGAAATTTGAATATGCTTGATGTTGTCACCCTTTGTTGTTTTGCTTGCTGTATTGAGAGCCTGTTCATCGGCAAAATGTGACATCAGTTAATGAAAACATCAAGAAATAAGTCAAATTTAAAGCTACAATCTCCTCATTTGTTGTCCTAGGCAAAGATATCTGACGGGAAATGCAAAAAAAACAAGTGGCTGCTTGAGATAGTGATGCTGTTATAAACCCACATGGTCCACAGGAATAGCCTCTAGAAATAATGCATTCCTGTATCTTTAAGGAGCCTGCAGACTGGCACTGTAAACGTAGAAGGTAGGCAGATACAAAGGCTGGTGCTGCTTTCAAGTGCTGTCGGGAAAATTGTAATTGCATCCTTATAACTGGGTTTTTACGTCTATCATGTCACTTCTGACAGTACAAGATGTTCAGGGATCTTGTCAGTACGTGCTGGTAAAAGTTTAAAGTTTGCCAAATTTGTGAATTAAAACACCAATTACACACCTGATTCATATTAGCCTATCTCCTCTGCTCAGGTCACTTAAGTAGAAAATACCTTGGTGCCTTTAAATTTCTAAAAATCAAACAATAGGCACCACAGTGATAGAAGGTCTATTTTGCTGGCTGTCCTTTACAAAAGCCTTTGAACAGGCGGTAAAAAATAAGTACGAGCTTGCCATGAGCACTTGAAGGCAGCATGAAAACCAGCCTGCCTGGGGTATTATTAAAAATTCGGAAATCCAATACAGCTGTATTAGTAGGCTACACACACCGATTGTTGTTGACTTCCCCCATTTTCTATATAGATTTGTACAAAAATACACTGAGAAAATAATCAAACTGTTTCCTCTCTTTTTAAGTGTCCAAAAAAGTGTGTACATTTAAATATAAAATCAAAAAGTTGTGTTGTTTTTAAAACTCTAGCCCTTCGCCTGAGAAGGAAATGTGACAGACATATACTGACAAACAAACCGTGTTAAGAAAACAAAAACAGGACTAGATCATGAATACAAGAAATAAAAATAAAATTAAAAAAATGCTTGGCCCAGTATATAAATACAACATCCCATATAAAATGGCATCTGAATACATGTACAAAAACAAAAGCTCAGAGGATGTAAAACAACAACAAAAATCGGTGAGGATTTCTCTATAAGCTATCATCTGAAATGAAACAATTTTGGTCCTGAATCGTAGAGAGAGAACACGTGTATATATAAAGTTCAGCACAGATTTGAAGTTGAATCCTGAAGTTTGAAAAAATTACAACAGCTGGTGATTATTTCAATGTCCTTTTTTTTTTTTTTTTTTTTTTTCTTTAAAGAGAACAACCGAGAAGCGAGCTTGCCACCTATATCCATTTAAATAACCCCTAATACTAGTTCTCAAACTGCTCGACAGTCTCACAGGAAAATCTCAGCAACAAGATAGTGAACAAAAAGTAGGCTATCATGCTTTAACATGTTTTTTTGCTTTTTGAGAAAATATTTCCACTTTTTAAAAAACATCAACCCCCAACTCGGTTTCATTAAAAAATCCCTCTCGGTGACACACACCACAATAAAAAAAAAAAAAAAAGTCGCACACGACAGTCCTTATTTCTGTACCTTTTTTAGTGGTGAAGTTCACTTGGCAGATCGGTAAAAAGTTGTGAAATGTCCCTTTTCTTTTTTCAAATCAGCAATAACATTGATTAAGTGAACGTGCAAATCAATCACAGTTAAAGTTGTTCAGTTCAAAAAAACAGTTCAGGGACTGTCAGAAAACACAGTCTCTCTTTCTCCCTCCTTCCTTCTCGTGTTTGCACTGTGGGTTGAAAGTCCTCCTTGTCCACGCATCCGAAGAAAAGTACAAAAAGCAAGTTATTTGCTTTAAAGTTTCCCAGGTTTTGCAGCTTCTGGACGAGAAGAGACTAGTTTCAGTCTGCTGTAGGCTAGTAGTTATAACACAAACTATTACGCCCACTGAACCAGAGAAGACTCCTGTTTCTGTTTGTGGTCATATTTTGAGCTCTGCAGGACATTTTTTTACCTGTCGCCTTTTAGTACGTGAACACCAGGTTGGAGATGGTGGACTCCAGCCAGTCCCCGGAGATCATCTCGCTGACTTCGGGCGTGCAGTAGTCGGGGAACTCGAAGTGGGAGCCTCCGGAGCCGGACTCAAAGTTCAAATCCAAGTCCCTGTCCAGCACCGAGGAGCCGAAGCTGCCCAGCGACATGCTGTCGAAGCTGGGGCTCGGGTTCATGTCGAGGATGTCGTCCTCGAACTCCTCGTCCTCCTCCGAGGAGGAAGAGGACGAAGAGGCGGAGGACGAGGAGGCGGAGGAGGAGGAGTGAGAGCCGGAGGGAGTCGGCGAGGAAGCCCGCCGACTGCTGCTGTATGTGTGCCCGGCGTGGCGCTCCGAAGTGCCGCCGCTGCTGCTGGGAGAGTCTGCGGCTCCTCCCTCCTCCTCTCTGCCGCTGCCTGCCGCGTCCTCGTACAGGCTGAGCGGGTCGCTGGAGTCCGCCGAGCTGCTGAGCGTCGGGCTAGCCGGGACAACCACGGAGGACGCCGGGCTGACGCTCAAGCTGCTGCCGCCACTACCGAACACATACACCCGCTTGGGCTTCTTCCCATCCGGTATCTGCTTGGCTGCTGAGGACTTGGACTTGTAGAGAGAGTTATGGTGGTGGTGGTGGTGCTCTGATGTGTGCTCAGAGGCAAACGGTGATGCTTTGGTGCTACTGCTGCTGCTCCCGAAGAGTGATTTGTGGGGTTTGCTGCTGCTGCTGCTGGGTGATTTGGATCCGTTCTTCCTGGAAGATGAGGATGTTTTAGTGCTGCTGGTGGTGTTGTTGTTGTTGCTACCGTTCAGTTTCTCTCCCTTGTTGTCGCCAGGTTTGGAGGAGGTGCTGCTCGACTTCACCTTCTTCCTCGGCCGGTACTTGTAGTCCGGGTAGTCCGCCATGTGCTTGAGCCGGAGCCGCTCCGCCTCCCGGATGAACGGGATCTTGTCGCTGTCTCTGAGCAGCTTCCAGCGCTTCCCCAGCCGCTTGGAGATCTCCGCGTTGTGCATGTCCGGCGACTGCTCCATGATCTTCCTCCTCTCGATCTGCGACCACACCATGAACGCGTTCATGGGTCTCTTGATGTGGCCGCTGGGAGTTTTGCACCACGCCGGGTTCTCTCCTCCTCCGGCGGCGGTGCAGGAGGAAGCCGTGGAAGCCGGAGAAAGAGGCGAGGCGGCCGGGTCCAAGTCCATGCACGCCCCGGAGTCGGAGCTCGAATCCCCGGCAAAAAAGGAGAGCGCCTCGGCGGTGCTCTCTGAGTGGCTCATTTTCTGCACCATGCTTGCCCCAAGTTATGGGAGAGCGGTGTGCTTACTCTGTCTGTCTGTCTCTCTCCCTCCTTGGTCCTCACTTTTAAAAGCAAACTCAGCTCTTTTTTTCTCTCCCCTCTCTCTTCACAGTTTGAAGCGGAGTAAAAAAAAAAAGAAATCACTCCTGAGATGATGTGCAGTAAAACTCGGTTAACAGTTCAGTCCAGTGTAGCCTTATAATAAAAAAGGCTGGATGCCTTATAATAATAAAGGCTGGATGTGTAGAAAAAAAAAAAGTTTAATTTCCAGGTTTCTGTAAGGTGTTCAAACAAACACAGGACAGTATATAAGCCCACTCTCCACTGAGCAGATCTCTCTGTCTCAGTCTCTTCCTTCTTGTGTTATAAAATCAATCTGAACATAGTCTCTCTATTGCAGCTGCAGAGCGCAGACTGAGAGTGCCACACTACTGTGCGCACTTTACAAAGGGCTCCCAAAGTACAGTGTGTATAATAAGGTAAGTGCTTTTCCTTTTCTCTCTCTGCATCAGCTCCGTCCTCCTCTCCTCTCCTCTAGTAGAAACAAAAGCCATGCATGCTGGTGCTGGGGAGGAAAAAAAGAAGCAGCCTAGTGTTACACTGTCCTACTTCCATCTGCAGACCGAGTTTTTCAAGCAGCCCTCCAGTCCACCGGCCACCCTTTGCTTGTATTTATCCCTTCCCTGAGATACAACGGCGATAAAAATCCACCAATGGCACGCTGTCGCTACCCTGCCTCCGCGCCAAACTCACGCCCACCTCGGCTCCTATTGGACAAAAAAGGAATCTAATAATAATCAGCGCGTGCAATGAGGAGCCTCGTGTCTGACCTCATTCCAGTATACAACAAGAAACTTCAATTTTTTTTTCAGAGAGAGAGAGACACTGGCTTATGTTATGGAGACCCCCTTTTTTTACTCTCTTTTACCACCGGCCCATGTGTGTACCATTAACATATAGAGGAAGCTAAGTTACCATATGGAAACTTTCTAACACTGAGCACAGTTTGTACCACTTTGTGTTGCCCTGGGTGATACTGAATACTGTAATATGTATCTAATATTTTTATGTGCTGGTGTTGTGAATGGTGCGCACCTATATATCCTCCAGGGAACCGAGTAAAAAAAAAGTCTTCCAATTACTTTTTTTGTGTGATTTCCTTCCTATTTAGGGTTAAAAAAAAAAAAAAATCTTACAATTTAGGCTTTTTGAACTTTATTTTTTATTTTACAGCATGTCCACAGGACACAGTGGACCACAGGACCGTTTCAGTGTGAAAAGACTTAAAAAAAAAAATTAACAGATTATGGCTGTAGAGTGATATTTAACCAAGAATACATTCAACTTGATTAAAAAAAAACACATGCCATATCACTGGAAAGCCCATGATGTCCTTTTTACAATACACCAGGGGTTGATAGAATAAGTTAAAAGAGTAAAAGGATATGCATGTGGACAAAATGTCCACTACAGAGGACACATGTCAATCTCAGGAGGATAACACTGAATAGAGAGAATCTGGTCCACAACATGTGCCAGCGCAATGCAGCTGATGTAATTACGCATTACCTAATGTTTACAGTAAAACCAAACAATATTATCTGATGTACTGTGTATTATGAAAAGTGATCTCTTAAAGGAAAGATTTTATTTACTAATTGGTATCTGATTGGAGTGTTGTTTTATTGTCCTACAGGTGGTCGCTGACCAGGTCTTGCATCACCGACACGTTGTGTGAAACAAGAGCAACGCTCAACAGTTGAGCGTCTCTCTCTCACTGACGCGCTTCACAAACAGGGAAATGTCTCTTGGACACATCATGATCGTTAAGCTGGTGTGAGAAAAGACTCCCGAGCCAAGCTGTATATGCTCTGCGCTTTCACCTCTCTCTCTCTCTCTCTCTCTCTCTCTCTCTCTCTCACTGCGAGGCGGTGGTTGGGCGGTCCTTTGTCACATAACACACATCGAGCCAACCCCTTCTCCGGCGCACTACCAGACAGAGAAAAAGAGAGGGAGGTGAAGAAGAAGCAGGCGGCTGTGTGTGTGTGTGCAAACTGCCTCCACGAGCGCGCACACACACACACCCGCACACCTCTAAACTGACATCGAGTGCAGTTTTTCCGCGGAGTGACACAAACAAGAACGGGTGACATAAATACAATTTTAAAAAAGGTGCGCTTTTACGCACACGTTCTCCATTTTACGCACGGAGGAAAATCGATCTAATTGAATAAAAAAACAAGAAATGTCAACTTTACACTATTCGAGTATTCATAATCACTGCCAATACAAATTATTATGTCTATTTTGCTTTGCTTTTTTTTCTTTTTTACATATTTCTGAAGTAAACAACAGTCTCTTTGTTTCCATGCAGTTTCCCTAACAAAATAATGAGTAATTTATTTCTCTTTTAAATCAAGAACGAGTCCAAAAAAAAAAATGAAGGGAGAAATGAGGAGGGATACAAGCAGAGAGGCACAGTAGTAGGTCTATAGAGGCTATACAGTGCGTGTTGGACGGCCGCTAGATGGCGTCGCAGAGCCAGAGAGGAGACTCAGCTGGGCTGTGTTGCAGAGAATTTAGGGAAGGTAACAGAGATCAAGACTGAGCATCCAGAACAGTTACCAGGGGTGAATTACATAATGTCTCTGTGCGATGGAGAGGCATCCAAGCGATGCTGTTGTGCAGTGTGTGTGTGTGTGTGTGTGTGTGTGTGTGTGTGAGAGAGAGAGCAAAGTATGCATGCCTTGACTGTGGTAAGGGAGAGCAGGCAGTGAAATAAAAGAAAATAAAGCACTTCTTTGGAGTTAGTACAAATCAGCTCAGTTTGAAATCAGTCACCGCTGTGATGATTTCACCTTCCAAGAGAGCACGTTTCTGCACATGAAAATGCCATCAAAATAGGAAATGAATAGGAAATGAAAGTAGGTCTGCATGTGTGTGTGTGTGTGTGTGTGTGTGTGTAATAGAGAAAAAGAGAGCTATAGATGGTCAGGTGCTCTGTGTCTAAATGAAAGGAGAGTCAGAGGTGACTCGGATCACCGCTGGGAAATTAGTATGAAAGTACAGTCACCAATGTTACTGGATGCATTTCACTAGGTACAATTATATTCAATATGGCCTCATATCTGCAGTGCATCCAAGTAAAGCAACGGGTAATTGGGCTCCAATTTGTGTGTTCATGGAGCAGAACTGCAATGGAAATAAGAATGTTAACTCATAAACTCGCACCGCTCCTCAGTTCCATTTTTAATAAGGACATGCAGGAAAACATTACAGCGTATACGTCTATGCTATAGAAGTGAGTGTGCCTTGATGGAACAGGACTTATAGCCTTCAGGAAAGGGTACTTTAAATCATAAAAAGATACTGTTCACATTTGAAGCAAAGAATATGTTTAGGTCAGTATGAACACAGTAAATCCCAGATTAAAGTCACTCAATTTTCAAATATAGTACATCTTCATACTTTTGTTTCACTCCTCCAACAAACTCTTAGTGCACCTGGAGTGACAGCTGGCGGGCTCTTTAAGCTCACACCTTATTCACTACCTTGAGCAGGTGTCCTCTATTCCATTATATTCTATTCCACAGCCCAAAGATAAATAAGACCTTTCACCTAGTTTTGGCTTCACAGTTAACTTGAATACACGTCTTTTTTCTTGGCTGCCAGTACGTCTCTGTCTCTCTTTCTTTCTTTCTCTGTCTCTGTCTCTCCCTCCCTCCCTCTCTCAGTGCACACATTAGTATGCCACACACACACCCAGACACACACACACATGACCTGAAAGGATAAGTAGTGCATTCAAACTTTCCTCTCGCTTTCTCCGTCTCTCTCTTTTACTGCCATTGTTCCAGTGAGGTGCAGCTGCCACGCGAGTTGGAGTGGGTCGCGTGCCAACCCTAATCTCAACAGGTGTTCTTTTGGGTGTCTCTCGCTCGCCCCCCCCCCTCCCTCTTCTCCCTTTCTTTGTCTGTCCTCACTCTCTCTTTCTCTCTCTCTCTCTACTCTTTCACCTCCCCCCCTCAACCCCCTGTACTTCACTTTACTAACTACTTCTCTTTCTCTCTCCATCCCAATTTCAAATCAGCTGCACTAGAATGACCATAATTAAATTCACTTCTTTTGTACAAGGTTTACAATGTAAGTATCATATTGTAAGAAAATAAAACAGGCTGTTCTCATACACCGTTCGTAGTTATACCTACAAAAAAGTGATGCACTGTAATTTGTGTATATCCCACGAAATGTGTTTAATCCACGTAATCGTGAACCAGGAAGTATAAAGAACAACAAATGCCGCATCGGAAGCAAATTTTCATAGTGGCCAAATGGTGGAATTACAACTTCCGAGTCGGTTATGTGTTGCCAATGGGCCCAAAAATACTTTTTTCCATAGACTTACATTGGACAAGAGATGTCTATAGATCAGCAGAGCATTTTTTAAAGTTAAATCAACTTCCCAGTATGAACACTTGAATAGCCCTTATTTAAATCATTAGTTCCTAAAAGTTGTAAAATGCACTAATAGCCAAATCCAGAGTTATTTTCTTGTTGCTGTTCGTGTGAACGAGCCCAAGACTGAGGGCTTGGAGGCGGGGTTAAAGGTAACGCTACTGCGCTTGCTCTAGTGGCCCAATGGATGCGAAAGATCGCCGGATGATCCGCGTACTTTATCACTCGACAGTCGAGCCATTTTTTATTTTCATGCGCCTCTGAGCAACTTTCATAGGAATGAATGGGAGCTCGCCTCTAACACTGTAGCCAGTTCTGTTTATACATCCATGGTAGGGAGGATGGGTGGGTCAAAAAACACTGGACTTTTCCCAGAAGACCGATGTTCATACCCTGTGTGAAACCAAAAGTCGACAATGGTTTGTCACATAACTTCCATCTTTAAGTTACATCACTTCCGTAGTTATTTTAACCCAAACCACGATTTTTTCCTAAACCTAACTAAGTCGTTTTGTTGCCTAAACCTAACCAAGCTTTTTCCAGTAAAGATGGAAGTTTATATTGAAAAGACTGGAGCGAAAATAGCCATGTGCATCATGTGTTCTTGGACATGCATAGGAAAATGCACAAAAAAATAATGAGGAATAACTTTTCGTAAGATATACTATATGAACCGTTGTATGATGATACATTGCATAAAGTGATTTCCATATTATAACACTGTATGCACTGCACAACTATACTACACTGTTCCATACAACATACAAAGAGTTAGTTCAAACAAATCAATCAATCAAAAAGAGGGAGCACATGTTCTAGGAGCTTAGTCCAGTTTCCTTGTTTTCCTTCAGGCTGTGACATATTTTGCTACTTCCATGGCCATGTCCGTTTATAGTAGTAAATATTGAATTTTGTTTTGGTCTGAGAGTTTGTCAAACTCTTGGTACGTTAGTTTTATTTTGTAAAAGAACTTGATCTATGGTGTAGCAGGAAGTCTTGCTCCCTCTCTGATCTCTTCCCTCCTTCCGACTGTACTCTCTCTCTCTCTCTTCTCACCCGTCTCTCATTCGCTCCCCTGTCTCTGCTCTCTGCCTCTCCTCTCCATCGCTCAGCTCTCGCTTCAGTTTAGCTTGTTTTATTGGCATGAATGTTAGATGAACAGTGTTGCCAAAGCACCCCCCCATCTCTCTTTCTCTTTCTCTCCCCGTCTCCCTCTCAAGATAAATCTGATCTGAGGTCATCTGTTATTCAGAACACTGACACCATATGGTCCAGCCACCCACTCAGAGTACATCCAGTCAGTTTCATGAAAACTTAAAATCTTCCCATATTAAATATTGATGGGGCTGTATATTGACCGGCTGTCACAAACCCTGCTTAGAGTTTAGCCCGCAAGAACTTTGAATCACAAGTAGCTTATCCATTACAGAAGATGTTGACCTTAACAAGTCAACTTTTTAAGAAGATATTGCTAAAAACAAAAGGTTTTAGTCAGACATAAATAAAATAAAAGATAAAAAATGCAGGAAGGAAAACTGTTAAATGAAAAAAAAACGCTTTTATTAAAAGGGAAATGTTTGCCAATGTACTTGACAGCCTTAACAAAAACCAACACATTTATATTAACAATTATGATTTTGCTCTACAGCATCATGCTGTTCATCACAGCCACAGCAGGTCGACCTCTATTGCAATTAAAAATGTGATGCCTCAGGCGCTACCTTGGTCAGACCCGTTAAAAGGAAACAGACACGTGCAGCGGTTGCCCCTGCTAACCCGGTGTTGTGCTATCGAGAGGATTGGTAGGAGCGAACTGTACTAAAAGGGTGTTGGTGATGCAAAGAAGCGAGAAAAGTCTTAATTGTTCAAAGATTTTTTCTTTTCATTGAACTGATTGAACTCTGAGTCCCCGTGCATCCCAAGGATGTCCACCATCTCTAATTATTTTCACTGGCAGGCTGTGTAGAAGATATACAGTAACGTAGCTGTGTGATGCACATACACGCAGACATCTACGTGGCTATTTTGCAACAGCTTGGTCACACAAGAGTTAATCGAGATAACCGGTGGATGTGGTGTATATAATCACACTTTGACAAAGCCTGCCACTCAAATGAGAGACTGCAGGTGGACCACATACCTGCCTCCTTCAGACTGTAAAGGGATTTAATCAGCATTCATATATGAAGACCGTGGTGGTGGATTACAGATGCTGGTGAGAATCTAAAGTCTTTACTCTGACTTCACAGCATGACCGCCATAATTGGAATTTTTAAAAAAAATGGCGTGTGGTCAATTAGAGGTGTCTGCTGGTTGAAGACAATAATCATATTGAAAATAGAATAAAAGGGTCTCCTGTGACTTTGGAAAGGTGTATGTGGATGCATACTTTGTACGGCAGCTGGATTTTTGTGATGTTATAAGATCACCTGAGAATCGCAAAAGACCCAATCATGTGAAACCAACAATGTGTAGCTGCCTTTGTGTTTCACTTTCACTTTTGAAATGTGGGTATTTTAAGCCAAAACTCTTACATTCTTCACTAAAAAAGGGTTTTTGTTGCCTGAACCTAAAAAAGTTGTAGTCTTGTTGTCTAAACCTAAAGAAAACTTTTTGTTTGTGTTCAAAATGTGACGTTTCATTCAGTTTTACAACATGTTAGAATGTGTTGCTTTTAAAGGACCAGTGTGTAACAATTAGGGGGATCTATTGGCAGAAATGGAAAATAAAATGAATAAGTATGTTTTCTTTAGTGTATAATCACCTGATAATAAGAACCGTTGTCTTTTTGGCACCTTAGAATGATCCGTTTATATCTACATAGTGAGCAGGTACGCCGTGTTGCACCGCCATTTTTCAACAGTAGCCCAGAACTGACAAACCAAAAACTGTTAACTCTTCCTGTTTGGGCCGGAGTCGATAATGTTATTGCTCCCGTTGCTGCTGCTCTCTCTCTCTTGCTTCATCACTCACTTCACACATTAACACACACTCTACACACTGGCTCAAATGGCTCTAGATAGGGCCATTTGCATTTTCGCGTTGGCCACCGTAGCTCTGCAACACTCTTGGCACACAGGAGAGGCTTCAGTTGGTTGCAATCTGCAACCTCACCACTAGATACCGCCAGATCCTACACACTGGACCTTTTAAGTTTCGCTTTTACAACGTAGTATGTGTAGTAGGCCCCTAATGACCCACATCTATGGTGCTTATAGCGACCGATAACGCCCATTTAAGGACCTGATAACAGTCATGCATTTGTGTCCGGCAAGCCAGATCACTGAACAATCAGCATCCTGTGAGGAGCTACGGGCAGCTACAGGTGTGGCTTAGGTGTGTGTGACGACATAGAAAGGTGACTTTTCGATGGAAACATCAATGGCGGCTCCTGAAGAGGTTCGCATAGCTGCTGCAATAGCATCAGTTATATCAGAACTGGAGAGTATTTCTTCATTGAAAGAAGAGCAATGAGCGGCACTGAAAGTTTTTTTTCAATGGAAAAGATGTTTTCTTCTCCTGACTGGCTTCGGCAAGAGTTTGATTGACAGATGGTTCATCCAATAACCTGCCAAAGTACTTTTTGAAAGTGCCTGCCCTTTTCCAAACAGTTTCCAATGACGGCTCCTCAGACGGTCCTGTGTAACAAACCATTTGGCTATTCAGGCTATGTGGATGCACCTTCACCAATGAAAATAAAAAGCCACAGGTATACTGTGCAAAGCGCACTGTTAACCAGGTGGATGCAAATCACTCACACCAAAATTGCAACGGGTGATTGGATAACTCTCTACAGTGGGTTTGAGGCGAGGGAGAGAAAAAAAAGTACTCTACCTCATGAAAACAATAGGGCCCTATACAGCATGTATCACTAAACTAAAGTACATACAATGAAGCTCTTTGATTTATTGTATTTTTACTGTCATCAAAGTCAGTGTTAACAACACAGTCTTTTACAACCCTCTATAACAGACAGATGGCTAGTTACTGTATATATGAAATGTATTTATTCAGTCGTATTTCTAAAGCTTTGTTTGAACAGGTGTTTTCAGGCACAGATACAGACAAAGATGCAGACATAAATACACGCACACAAGAACGCACACACACTCTCAGCAGTCACAGTCTTATCTTATCCAGAAAGAGCAGCTGCAAAGTATAACCCTAGCTTAGCTGTTAATGATTGGTGGTGTGTGTTTGGTAGTGTGTGTGTGTGTGTGTGTGTGTGTGTGTGTGTGTGTGTGTGTGTGTGTGTGTGTGTGCGTGTGTGTGTGTGTGTGTGTGTGTGTGTGTGTGTATACTTATTTTACCCCCGCTATCTCTCCTCTTTCTCAACTGACAAGAGCTCATTATTAGTGGTCCAGCTTTGATTTGTGAAGTTCAGCAAGGTGAATTTGAACATCTGTCGCATTTCAAGGTTGTTTCTGTAGTAGGGGAGAGCAAATACAGGCTGGGGGCCTGAACTACAGAGGTAGTGATTAAGTGGAAAACACACACACACACACACACACACACACATTCAGCAAGTAAATGTGTGTCAAAACCATTATGTATGATCGCTGCATCTACACATTTATTTTTGTTTATTTGCGCAATGTTATGAGGTCATTTGATATCAGTTGAACTGACTCTTTACTTTGAGGGAATATGTGCAAAGGCACTGCTGAATATTTAATGACTATATTTATTCTAAGAGTCTGAGACAAAGTTTCAGCATCAGTACAGTAGGTCTGTACATTATTAAAGTGTTTACTTCATTAGTTTTTACTTTTGCAGCACCATTTTACTGGCCCAAAATGTACTTGTTGCATAGCAACAATGCCAGCTTCAGAGGCATGCGTATAACTCTGTAGATACAATCTGTATTTCTGTCTCTATATAAAGAGATGGAACCTGGGTGGCATAGTGACATATTCCATACGGCATGTCAGCAGCACACAATTACTAATATTTAAGATATTTAAATAGTCTGCTCCATACTGATCCATACTTATAGCTTACTTTTCTCAGACATAAAAGAATAAACAGTATTAGTGGTTTGTCATATTGTCTTGCACAAGATTGTATGTCATATTGGATGGTTTTCAGCACGGTTACCTCTAATTACATTTAAACATTTCCTCAATTACAATGTCATGTCATGTAATGTATGTATAACTGAAACGTTTGATCCTAAAAGAGCGACACGGGGGCATAATGAACAGGCTGTAGCAGGGTGTGAAAGGCTCAGGTTGCCGACAAAGGAATAATACTCTGGCTGTCATTCTGAGAGTTAACAGTGCCACACACTTCATGTGGCACATGCATATTAAAGTACTTATGACACTTGGCATCTGATCTCCGTGTGGAAAGTGCCACAGTGTGAGACACCATGTTCTCTGTCATTGCAGTATAGGTGACTGGTCACCGCGGCGACTGCTTCAATCTTCCATGCGAGGTTGTAGAGAAATGAATGTGTGAACAGTTCTGTGTGCATATCGCTGCATTTAGTCCATCTGCACATTTATATGTTTGTGTGGGTGGGCAGATGTGTCAAGTCTGCATGTTTGTGCATGCTCATCTGGGTGTATTTACATATATATGTGTGTGTATGTGTGTTTGACTGTGTGTGTGTGTCCAGTCAGAGGTGACCAGTTGTCACCGAGCTCTGACAGAAACCAGGTATCAGAGAGACATGGTGTCACCTTGTCTCCTCCAACCTTTACTCCGGGGAGCCCGTGTGTGTGTGTGTGTGTGTGTCTGTGCGTGTAAGTGTGTGTGTGTGTGTGTGTGTGTGTGTCATAACTCTCGTGAGACTCCTCCTAACCCACCCCGGGCAGACTGCATGGATGACACACATGGAAGGGTCCCAGGAGCGAACCTCAGGTGATGAGGCGGCAGCGTGTGTGTGTGGTTCACATCTCTTGAGATTCACTACCTCCTTTAGAGAATGGATGGCAGACACACACACACACACACGCACACACACACAGATGGGTTTGACATAATGAAGGTTGAGCTCTGCTCGTTCAGGGGCTTGATGGTGCAGTCAGTCAATATCAGGGTCAGGGTCAGAGGAAGGGGGGACTAAAGAAAGAAAGATCCTATTGAGAAGAGACAGAGGAAAGCAAGGATATGAAGGAGTGGAAGTTAAAAACAACTTTAAGTTTTGGAAGAAACACCAGACCTCAGTTATTCTTATGACCAGTAGGTGCAGTTCAGTATGATTGCTGAGGTTCTGATATGGCATCTTGGTGCTACAGATAGGCACTCAATGCTCCTTGCAGGATGCAACAAACTCAATAAACATTGTTGTACATTTTTAATGAGGTGATTCTACCATTGTTTTATCATTGTGGACAATTCAGTGACATGTTACATATTATGCACACTGTCAAAGATATAAAATAGATCAAGGGCCATATTGACAAAATATTGTGGCTAAAATAAGCTCCTGAGTTAGGGGAAACTCTTAAGATAATTAAATAAAATAATAATAATGAATGAAAATAAAGAAGAAACTTAAGAAATCCAAACTTTTTGGTCTAAGAGTGATGCACAAATAATGTTAGTGTTAGAAGTGGGTCCTAAGTTAGAGGCAGCCTATAGAGGACTGTCTCTAAGACCTGTTCACAATCAGTCAAATGCTGCAGGTAATGTGCCTCATTGCATCAGTGTTTTGGAAAAATACATCAATAATGAACTTTAAAAAGCATATTTTGATGGCGGGTGAGTTAATAAGAATCAAATCAGCTCACCAGCAAATCAAAACAATACAAAAAAACACCAGATATGACAGTTTGCACAACTCGCAACTACTTGGACCCTGAAAAAATGCAGTACTGATGAACTTGAAATATCTCACCCATCAGTGACAATGATTTCTCAAACAAAAAAATCTAAATAATCAACAAATTAAATAAATTTGAAAAAGCTGATTCCACGGCCATCGGCGGATTACCTGTAGAATATCTACAATTTTATCTATAACTTAATTTAATTTTAATTTCTTTTTTAAAAACTTTAAAAAAAAACTAAATTTAAAACCTAATTTGATTTTCATAGTCATAGTCATAGTTAATTTTATTGATAACGTAATGTCATTTTAATATGATATTATTATTAGATTTATTTTTTAATTATATTTTTAATAATTCTATTAATTTAAAGTTTAATTTAATTTAATTCACTTATATTGTGTTTAATTTATTATTTTATTTTATTTCATTATTTCATTACAACTTTAATTTAATAATCTAATTTAATCTAATCCAATCCAGTTCCTTTTCACAGTCCTATGCATTGATGAATATTTTGTTTCATATTCACTGACACAGTCAGGTCACCTGTCAACCGTTGCTACACACTGTCACACCCAACTCGTCTAATACAGAGGCTGACCAGTCAATGTAGACTAGATAGTGAGTAAATGAAGTCAGAAACATGATGTCATTCATAGCAATGGGGCAATTACAATTAGTGAATATAGCTGAATGTATGTGCGAGGTGTGAAAGTGTTTCCTGTTGTGTTTTTACTAATTAGCATTATGTGAACCATGTAAATAGTATGCAATATGTATAAAAGCAAAGTCTTTGGCATCAATTCAATAGAACATAAAATTTGTATACTTCATAATTTGTAGATAGGGATTGCTTGGCGTGCTAACAAATATTTTGATTATTTGTCATTATTTCTAAATGAGCAGTTTTGTGAAATTAGGGTACAGTATATAAAACATGCCAGTCAGAGAGGGAATTGCATTTCACGTTGTTTTTCACTTTTGGAGTTCGCCTCTGGGTTTCTGTAACAAGGAAGGATATGATTCTATTCTCTGTCTCCCAACATATTAGAAACATATTGGATGTAATCCATCCTCTATCCAGCAGAGTGACAAAGTGCTTTCTCACCAATTACCGACTGCCATCTCCCTCTTCACACCTGGCAGGCAGAGGATGTGGCTGACAACGCGTATGTGTGAGTGACAGAGGGAGAGCGACACAGACAGATTAAGTCGGAGAGAGAGGTTTTAAAGAGGTTGTCACTTGTGTTTACGTTTCCTCGGTCTTCATCAGGTGAATGTCATATCTTCGTCTCTGTGATATCACACTGCTGTAGTTAACCCTCTATTTCCTGCTCTAATCTTGCTCTCTCTTTCATTCTACAGAGCTCTACGGCAGAATCAGCAAGGTACGACTTTAAATTGTTATTTCATAAATGTCTACTTTGCTTTATAGAGATTCAGCCTAGTTTATAAAACTTTAAAATCATGCGTTCATGTGTTAAACACTACCCTGGTGCAGAGGACTTTTAAGTTCAGTAGTGTCCCATAGTACTGGACATGTTTCATTGGATTAAACCAATATTGGATTAAACACATTAAACATATGTGGTACAGGTTAGTTAACACAAGCAGTGATAGTGATTATAGGTGATCACAGCACAGGAAATTATAGGGGAAAAAAAGAGGATTGCCCGCACAGTTTAAAGGAACAGTGTGTAACTTTTCGGGGGATCTATTAGCAGAAATGAAATATAATATTCATTACTATGTTTTCATTAGTGTATAATCACCTGAAACTAAGAATCGTTGTGTTTTTCGTTATCTTAGAATGAGTCCTTCATATCTACATAGGGAACGGGTCCTCTTCACGGAGTCCACCATGTTGCACCGCTATGTTTCTACAGTAGCCCAGAACGGACAAACCAAACACTGGCTCCAGAGAGAGCCTATTATGTTGTTATGTTACTTGAAGGCCACCATAGTTCTCGGACACGCTTGTGAAACTGCGGTAATATGAGATGCAGAGTGCAAAACCGTGGTACCGCCAGCCGCCGTCTGACTCCCGTTGCTCCTAAAGTCGTGTTATTATGGTAAGGATGGCCTCTGAGCGAGGCGAACGGCGTTACCACAGTTTTGCACTCGGCGACTCACGTTACCGCAGTCTTGGAAAGGGAGGAATGAGCAGAAGGGTAGTCAGTTGGTTGCAATCTGCAACCACACCACTAGATCCTATACTTATATACTAATAACATATACCAAATCCTACACACTGGTCCTTTAAATACAATGCAAAAACACCATGGCTGTGACTGTTTCACACTCCACTATCACACCGAACAAGAATGGTACGGATTAGATACAAAGCCAAGACCCACTTCTATACATATTTTATAGTCACAACCTCAGGATGAGAATATAAGTTTGCAAAAGTTCTTGTGATAAAAATGAATGAGTTGCACGTCCAAAAGCCTGGAGCACTTGAAAAGTAAAATCCTGTTTTCTCTGTATTGGTCTGAAAGCTGAAGGCCATGTGTTACCAGTGGGTGGACTGAGTCGTAGTCTGTTGCTGTTCGACCAGTGAAGCACCATCCATCTGTCTGCCCTGAGAAAACACACACATATATACTCATACACATCTAGACGGATATGTACTTGCACTGCACATACATTTGATACACATATTGGGTCTCATGCAGCAACATTCTCTTAAATGTCTCTTATATCTTTTCTTAATTCCCTGTTAAGTTATTTTCTGTTTCTGTTAATATCAACCAAGGGGATTTTATAGTCTTAATTGGATCAATGGATCAATAGTATTTCGTCTTAGCCCACAAATTTAATAATCCAATCATTATATTATTCTCTAAAACATATAATAATCTAAATGTATTTATATGATATTCATGTGTTTTTTTTATATTCCTCAAATTTTAACTTAACTTTTGTGTCCTTGTGTTGGACAACCAATTTGTGGACTGTGAAAACCTTTTTTTTTTGCTCTTGGCCACTCGAAAAATGTGCTCTTACCTAAGAGAAGAGCAAAAATAAGGAAATATTGGTGAATCCCAGAAATCAATGGCTGCTAACAAAATAAGAAACAAATCGTGGAACAAAAATAAGAGGGAATTTGTTTGTATATCACTTTCTGCATGAGGCCCATTATCTCATAAATCATTACACATACAAACAGAAACAAAACACTCTTAATCTCACATGCTGTTTGTAACAGACTATAGATGACTTCCTGCATCAGAAGACTGCAGTTGCTTTTTTCCCATATTATCTGTATGTTTCTTGAGATGAAAACAGCACTCTCAGTGCAAAAAGTGCAAAAACACAGTTGTGAAAACCTTAAGTTGGAGTGCAGTTGGGTATTGTTGTCCTGTAAATAAGCCCAAACTGCCTCCCAGCTCAGGTGTGCACACACTTAGACAAGGCTTCCCTGTCACTGAAGAAGACCCCAGGCCGGCTTCAACGGCACCCTCACCAGATAGGATCTCAGCAGGATGGAGAACAGGAAAAGATTTTACAGAGAAACAGGGATAAGAACAAGGTGGACAAACAAGAGAATAATTTGATCAGGAAGAAATTCGAAGAGAGAGAAGAAGAAATCATCTCCCTTTGTCAAAGATTTTGACACAGAGAACAAAAAGACAGAAGAGGGCTGACAAAGAAGGAAAATCAGATCACCTGCCTTCAGAACAAATTGCACATTTTTTGATGGAGGAAAATGACAAGATCGATGCCGCCTGGAAGGAGGACAACCATAGGATGAGAGCAGCCTTGGAAGAAGAAGTTAAAGAGGTCAAGGTTGAGTGGGCCACCAAGCTGAAGGAAGTGCAAGACAGGTGGGAAAAGAAGGTGAGCCAGCTTGAACAGACAGTGAAAGAAAAGGAGACCGAGATCAGGAAGCTCGCACAGCATCTGCATCATTATCGGAGCATCTGCAGACTTTGGCCCTGCTGAGTGTAAATCTGAATCAAAGTGAGAAGCAGTGGTGGCGGTCTGGAGGAGAGCTTCAAAACGGAGCTAGTTGTGAAGGAGAGCTGGGAGAGGAGAGGTCAGGAGCTGGAAAAAGAAAAGAGGGAGCTGGAGGAGATGTGGCTCATGAAACAGGAGGAATGGATACAGAGGGCGAGTAAGGCATGAGGAGGAGATCAATCTCCTGATAGTGCAGACGAATCAGCTTCAGATATGCTGCTTCATCTGCTCATTTTGCTTTGCAATAATGGCTTGTTGAATTCTAACGGACTTCAGAACTAGCCTTTGGGAAGTAAAATAAAAATATATTTTCATTCTTCTTTCGAGTGCCCCGGGAAAAAAGGGGGTAATTGGAGCTGTAAATAAAAATCCCATCCAAATGGAACCAATTCTTGCTGTTATATATAAATATCCTTCAGAGTTCTGTACTAAAAGCTGAGGAAGAGAGAGGAGATGAGAGGAAAATAACAGGCTTTGTCTCTACGGTAGATGTATGACTTCATCCCCGCTGTCCTTCTCTCTGTTCGTCTCTCCATGCTGGACACTTGAGAATCAAGGGTGAAGCAATTATTATTTGTGTTATTTCACTGACACGAGCGGGCAGACATGGTAGTGTCTCTTAGAGACAGCTCTTTCCATCTTTTGAAATAAGGTTATTTTAAAATTGCATAATTGCCACCAAGATGACGCAGTGTAAAATGTTACTCTTGGTTCTCTAATGGCTCAAATAGCCGACAAAAGGACGGCGCAGTCGGACATCTGCTAATGAACCAGGTAAACATGGGTCTATAGGCTAAGGTGCACTATGAACACCTGGAACACCGACCGTCTCTATAGAATAAACTCTCCAGGTTGCTCTGCCATTATCCCTTCAGTCATGAATTTAAAACAATTAAGACACGGTGAGGTAACGAGAAATTACATATTTTGGGATTTCATATTTGGAAGGTATTCAGGCTGTTATAGAAAGAATGATTAAGCAAGATAGTTGGGATTTGAATGTATGACTGTATTTTCATATGGCTGTGCGTGTGTGTGTGCATGTGTGTGTGTGTGTGTGTGTGTGTGTGTGTGTGTGTGTGTGTGTGTGTCTGCACTAATACCCCCACTCGCCATCCCACAAACACACACACCGCTATTTGTATGACCAAAGACTGCGGGTGACAGTGATTGATAGTTGATTGATGGCCTCAGCTGATTGCTGTACAACGACACTGCAGCCGGCCAGCCAGCTACACGCACACACACACTCACACACACTCACACACTCACACACTCACACATCCAAACACTTTCTGCCAGTCTGCCACCACAGAGTTAGCAACAGTCTGCGTTTTGCCTCCCTCACTTCTCCAAGCCAGTCGCTCTGCACTGCGGCAGGCAGGGGAAGCAGACACACACTCTCACACACACACACACACTCTCTTCTCTGCTCCACTCCCATATTTTTTGGAAGGGAACAGACGAGGAGCGAGCAAAAGCAAGACAGCACGGCGTTTTTCGTGTAATTTTTTTAAACGGAGAGCCATTTCAGGGATTTTTGTTTTTCCTGCCTCGTGCTGAAAGTTGTTTCGGAGTATCGTCATTACGAAAGGAATACGCACAACTCGACCTGCCAGCCGAAAAGAAGAAACACACACACAAAGTGGAAAGAAAGAAAAAGGAAATTTGGACCTATGTGGTGGATTTTTGCAAAGCGAGCGAACATGCAATGTTCCAATGGGTCTTTCCTTTTTTTGGACGGGAGTGAGAAGGCAGGAGCGGTGCCAAAGGTTTCTCCCTGCTCTTCTATGAAAACAACTCTTGCAGCAGATGACCCCTTTGGTCTCTGACCATCCTCAAGTCTCCACCTGCGCGTTACTGCTGATAAAGCGATGGAAATCTCCCATCTCCGTCTCTCATTCCGGGATATAGATGCAGCCCGGGCCTTGTGATTTTGCAGATTCTGCACTCTCCGTATGCAATATAAATCATATCCAGTACAGCGGTATCCAGCTAGGCGAGCTGTCCAGCAACCGGCACCCAGCCCGGAGAAATCGCAGCCCCGATGGAGGAGAAGGAGAGGCAGAGGAGAACGGTGGAATGAATGAATGGAGGGATGGGAGAGAGAGAGAGAGAGAGAGAGAGAGAGAGAGAGAGATAGAGAGAGAGGAGCTTCCAGACAGGGTGACCTACATTCAACACTGTCTGGAGTCAAAGACGGAGTGAGAGGGAGAGGGAGGGAGAGAAAGAGAGAGAGAGCCAAAGCGAGAGGATGAGACAGCAGGAATGAAAGAGGAAAAACCAGAGAGATGTAGAAACAAAGAGAAACAGAGAAGAGTAGAGGAAGCTGATCCGCAGCCGATGTCATCTATTTCTTACTGCCTTTTTCTCTTTTGTACATCCACTCGTGCCCACTCGTTTCCTCCCTTCCTCTTCCCAAATCCCCTTTCTCCTTCTACCTGCTGTTCTGCTTGCTTTTTTCCCCATCTCTTACCATTAATCAACCATTGTCTGGGCTGTCTGGGGGAATGCAGCTGCCTGTGGTGTAACCCCAGTCTGGGGCGAAAGAAACAGGCAGAGAAGTAATCATTGAGGATAGTCACTTTTCACACTTTTCTTGTTTTCTCTCGTGCTCATCATCCTCCTCTACAAGCTCTGTTTCCTTTGTCTCTTCATCTCCCATTGCTTTCCTCTCTCCCCTCCTCCCTCTTTCTCTCTCTCTCTCTCTGCATCCCATTCTTTAACCCTCTTTCCTCCATGTCCAACCACCTCATAACCCCTCCCCATCCACATTTATCTCTCTCCTCCTTCTCTTCCTCCTCTGTCAGCGTTTATCTATCTCTGGGTAGCTCCAGCAGTATTTTTTTTTTATGGTGGATTACTTTGTCTAGCTGCATGGTGTTATCTAGCGTCACTAGAGAGGGGAGAACAGTATCAAAGCAGCAGCAGATCTATCTGTCAATCTGTCTGTGAGCCTTACTGGTGAGCTTCATGTCGATCTGATTGCCTGTTGGATGGAAGGCTGTCTGTCTGAAAGCTGGTGGCTTACAAGTTGGTTCTCGCAGCCTTTTTTAGCTGAGCGTACGTTGGTTGGTAAGGTGGTGAATTCAAGTGTGACTGCCTGCCTGACTGAGCATTTGTCCATCTGGCTGTATGGGTTTTATACTACTGCAAGGCTTTTTGACTTAGGGATGACTTACTTATCTTCCTGGCTGTCTTGTCTATAAATCTATTTATGTTTTTTTGCATACAAGCAAAGATATTATTGCCCGCTGTAACCATTATTTCTCCTCAAACTTGTCTTTTTCTATCTTTCGCCCCTCTTTCTCACGATTTCCCTCCTCCCTCCCTTCCTTCCTCCTTCGCACTCCATCCCTTCCCTGCACTCGCATGTCAGTCCTCAGGGATCAATGTTAAGGACATGAGAGGGAATTGCAGTTGAAGGAGAGGAAATGACATGGGTAATGGAAGAGGACACACAGGCACCTGTCAGGGAAAATCAAGGGTGGAGAGGGGGAGGACATGAATTATTCATGAGACAGAATCACGCTGCTTTCACCTTCTTGAATGAGCTTGATCAGATTCCTGTGTTTCCTTAAAGTCTTAAAGAAGCGGAATTTCTGTCATTCATTTGGCAGCTTTCGGTGAAGAAATTTCAAAATCATTGAGATATTATTGCTGGTTTCATTTCCAAAAATTTGTACCCCCCGTGCTTCCCCCAAAGACATGAATACTGGAAAATTTTTCACACATTTCATATTTTTAAAGAAATTATTGAAATGGCAAAAAAGTGAACGTGCTACAAACATTCATTCATGATGCCGACATCAAACTATGCTCTCTTCAATATCCTTCTGGTTTTGCTCATGCAACAGCTACTAGGCACAATGTTCACACACCACTGACTTAGCACTTGATTTGACTGTTATCAGGCCATTAAATTGTCGTTATCGGTCGCTATAAGCGCCATAGATGTGGGTCAGTAGGGGCCTACTACATTGTAAAAGTGAAAGTGAAACTTAAAAGCGACACATTCTAACACGTAACACTGCATGAAAGTATATGTTTTGGACAAAAACAAAAAGGCTTCTTTAGATTTAGGCAATAAAACCACTTAGTTAAGTTTAGGGAAAAACAGTGTGTTTTGCCTTAAAATAACTGCATTTCAAAAGTGAAAGTGAAACTTAAAGGGACTGTTTGTAACTTCTTACACATATAAATCAATCCGGGTCGGTGACCCATGTGCGCTCTCGTGTGGCTACGCTGTTCAGACTCAGACTCCAACACAAACTACACGGAAGCACCAAAACCATAAAGTTATATCTAGTGAAGCCCGTCTGTTAAACAGTGTTGGCCGCGGTCGGAGGGTCTCCAGGGCCGGAGTCTCTGCAGTTCTCTGCTCCTCTGCCTGCCTGCTTGCCTTCACTCACACAGCGCGCTCGTTCTCACTCGCTCAGCTCGCTCCACCTCTACACATGCATGCGCGCACACTGCACACTGCACACTGCAGAAGAGTTAGTTTAGCTCTGAGAATATCTAGTGAATGTACAGTGGACGTTTGTGCAGAAATAAATGCTGCAGCTCCTACAGACCAACGAGGTTTTCCGTGTCTTGTGAAGTGACGGGGCTCCGCAGCGAGTTACTTTATGTCTCCCCTGTTCCCTCCGGCCGCGGTCGGGAGGCTGAGGCAGGAAAAGCCGACACTAGGATCACCATTGATTCATGGAGAGACCTTTGTCTGGTCAGCTAACATTACTGCCAAGCAGGTGAAATATAGAGTGATATTGTGGTTTTAGCTGACGTGTGCCGCCTCACTGTTTTGACGGATGCTCGCTCACATTCAGGTAGCGCGTTCACACAGGCGTGAGCAACAGGACGCTGACTTTTGTTGACTTAACGGCCACAGGTGTCGCTGTTACAACCAATTTCTGATTCTTACAAACAGTCCCTTTAACACTTGTGAACACAAAGAGAACTACACATTGTTGGTTTCACACGAGAAGCAAACCCCAGCCTCCTGGAAGAAAACCCTGTGTTTTGTGTCTATACGCCGTCTATACTACAGCGCCTGATTTCCGCTTCTGCTCCTGTCATAATTACTAAGGTCGCTTGAGGTCATTGTCGTGTTCTTTTATACCTTCTTTCAGTGATCAACCATATGAATTGATGATAAAACCTACTATTGGGTGGAGTAGGCCCCTATCGACCCACATCTATGGTGATTATAGTGACCGATTCCCTATAATCTGTACAACACATATTACTGTTTTAAAGGTGCTATTGATAACACTGATAACATTCAGCCACAAGATGTCGCATTCTCCCTCCCCCTTTCCATTGCATTTACTTCACAACAAGTCGTTGCCAGGCACTTACTGTCAATCTCAGCCATTTATCTGTGTTTTCCACACTAACTGATGACCACAGACACCATGTGATACCAACGTTGTTGTACCATTGGCTCACAAGTCTTGTTAGAAGTGTGAACCAAACATCAGATATCTTCTTCACAGATAAACAAAACATTGATTTTGGACCCGCCAAAATTTTTAAAATTAATAATTCACAATCACAATCACAATTTACTGTAAGTGGCAGAACGTAAGGGAAATAAAGTCAAATATAGAACCCAGTGTATTGTTGGGAGTGTAATATGGGCAATGTCATTACATTGCATGTATATTGGTATCAGATGAGTAGTGACCAACACCAACAAGCAAACACACAGGCAGCGCAACTACTGCTACTACTACTACTAGGCAAACAACAACAGCACATTAATCATACACTTACTTAACTTATCCACATGTGAGCATTCATATACATGTGTATGCATATACATTTTAAGCAGGTGACATGACGTTATTCATTATTATTAGTTATTAGAGCCACCTTTCCTCCCTAATGTGGGTTATTAGGAGATGCGTCTGTGCAAGACTTTTATATTCATCAGTACAGCTTTTACTGCGTTCACAAGTACCGCTGCTCTCCGAGGTCAGGACAGTGCACACTTTGTCCTGCCCCCCACGTCTCTGATCTCACATCTTTGTTCAAGAAATTATGTCAATTTTTAAATGGAGTGCTATTTCCCCTTTTTGTAGCACTCAAGTAGCCTAAATCATCGCTAACTCTGCCTCCCTCCGCTCACTGTAACCCTTACAGATACTTGCTTGCCTCGGTTGACAAGCTTGTTTATGCCACTGTGCTCTTTTTATATCAACATAATAAGGTTGACCTTTACATAAACATGCATCCAATGAACCAGTAGCATCCCCCCACTTTTCACACCGCCGCCTTCCCACATCATATGACAGGTCCATTATTTGTAAATGGCAACTACACAGCACATCCCGTGCTTTAAGCCACTTACAGTGAATCGCATCTATTTGTGTATGGTGTTTGCTGTCTCTCCATGTGTCAAAATTCCCCCCTATTGTATGCATTAACATGTCTGCCTCTGTCCTTCTGTTCTTCTCTCTTATATCCTGTCGAAGCCTGGTTTGTAAATGTCTCTAAAATCATGGACAAATTGATGTTGATTGGAGTTACTTCAACATTATACTGTATAGTGCATTATCAGTGGTTGGGCTTGTTCCCGTTGTAAGGAGAACTTGGCAAACAAAGCCAGCTGTCAATTGCAGTCCAAAAAGTGCTGCAAAATTGGAGATTCTCTGCAGGACTTTGTAGAAGATGGTGAAAGCACTCTGCTTTGCGCCTCTTAAAGTAAATGGCATCCATTTGTGGAATGGCGTGAGTGAGGTACTCCAGCATCCTCACCTTATAGCTCTACATGGTTCCTCGTAACATCATTTTCTAAATGACATTTTCTCAGTGAATAGTGGAGGCATTTTTTTCTTACATTCCCTTTGCAGCCTTTATATCTTCTCTATTATTTAAAAATGCATGGTTGTCGGCTTGATTTTTATATTTTTCCATTTCTGAAAAGCTGACATTTTCAAATGATAAAGTGTTCACTTGGCAACATGCTGCATATAGTAGGCTATGTTAAAAAAAAAATTTGTATCTTGGACCACACTGTAACTTTTGAGGGAATAATTCAAGCTCCAAAAGCAAGAAAAAAAATCTTCCAGATCCAATAAAAAGTAATAGCAGAAGCATTCAAAAGTGTAATCTCTTGAAGCTTTTGTGTCGTCTTTTACAAACTGTCTGCTGCCTGTTCCTTTTTAGTGTAGCTCCTTGTTGAATCCATCAAACACATTCAAAAGGTAGATTTCAAGGTGAATAGAAGACATATTCATGCCCCCAGTATTTAAAGTGATTGAATCCTAAATGCATCAATGTCGTGCGGTTTAATACATGCCATTAACCAGTTTTAAATAGCAAAGTATGTTTTACATGTTTTAGGTCAATATGCCACATTTCTTTCAATAGACCTTTAAGAGATGAATTTGACTGTTATCAGGCCATTAAATAGGTGTTATCAGTTGCTATAAACACCGTAGATGTGGGTCAGTAGGGGCCTACTTCACCTACTAAGTTGTAAAAGTGAAAGCAAAACTTAAAAGCAACATGTTCTAACACGTAAAACTGAATGAAACGTTACGTTTTGAACACAAACAAAAAGGCATCCTTAGGTTTAGGCAACAAAACTACAACTTCTTTAGGTTTAGACAACAAAACCACTTAGTTATGTTTAGGGGAAAACATTGTGTTTTGGTTTAAAATAACTACATTTCAAAAGTGAAAGTGAAACGGTTGACGATTGATTGTCACGTAACTACGGAAAACACCTCACAAACGTCAATAAAAATACGTGATGATTTTTTTATTGACGTTTGTGACGTGTTTTCCGTAATTGTGTTACGCTGTTTCCGTTCGTGTTTTACTTTGTTTACTTACTTATTTTAAGCCCAACCATGTATTTTCTCCTTACCATAATTAAGTAGTTTTCTTGCCTGAACCTAAGTTAGTGGTTTTCTTGCCTAAACCTATCTGAGGATGTTTGCCTGGCAAAAAAAAATGGCATGTGAAAAAACTAAAATGCGTATTCACGCACAGAATGTCCGTGTAATTTTGTGGTATTTATACGCCATCCCGTGAGACCAGGTTGTGTGAATAGATGATAAAAACCTTATATTTAGTGTAGTAGGCCCCTATTCACCCACATCTATGGTGCTTATAGCGACTGATAACGCCTACTTAATGACCTGATAACCGTCTAGTCGGCTGTTTAACAAGCACCGTGTCATCACTGGAGACAGTACAGATTGCAAAATGTGCATTTCATTTTTTTCAAAACGGTATGTTTATTCTCTTTAAATAACATAGTTATAAGACATATACCTTACACAAATGTAGTTGCATTTCATGTAACATTTTTTCATTGTTGGATCAAAAAGTTCAAACAGGCACTCTGAAAGAGTTAAATTAATCTAAGTGTTGTCATCAGTGACAAAACGTGACATAAGGAGTGTCGTCCTCCTAATGTGTTATTCATAATGTCACATTTCTTCTGGGGTTAGAGGAATAACCGGCACCCCGGGGTGTTAACTTTGGCACAGTAATGTTCATGAATGGAATCTACGCTGAACTGACTGTTGAACATTACACTAATAAAGCAACAATTTCCTTCTCTTTCATAAGTCACGTCTTTCACATTAAGCCGCGTTTCCTCCCGGTGTTTGATACATCTCTATTCTCAGTAGGTGGCCAAGTGCTGTATTAAGTCCTCATCATTTTCCTTTCCATCTCACTCATCTGCTTGTAATCTAACAAATTTCCCCTCTTAATTTCATCCTTCCTACTCAGATGTGTGAGTGGAGATTGTTTTATTATGTGAAATGTTAGACAGTGACAAGTCTCTTCACACTAAATGAGAGGAGTTATTCTAAATCTATTTCAAATGACGACAAAGTGGGGAAATCATCTTTTTATCAATTGTTCACAGATCTCCTTCTGCTGTCTTCTGTTTCTTCCCAGTTATGTTTGTGAAAGACCTACATCTGCTGTGTGAAATAAGAAAAATGCTGTGATGGATTATTACAGCGGCGCAGCCACTTTGGTCTTTAGCTACGAAGTGACGTCTGACATGTTAAACTGGAGAACAAAAATGATACTAAGGTCTTGTAACGTCATTTCCTTCATTCAACAGAGCACAAGAAGAAAATCTCTCATTAAGCCATTTAGATTTTAACACAATTTGTCTTCAATTAACAGCCAATACTTCTAGTGAGGCGAGCACTGAATCACAGTGTACCATGTAAGTGGTTGTTTGCTCTATTTTGCACACAACCAAGCACATCCAATTGCAATCTTCTCTTTGTTATATAATTTGATCAATTTGTTATTTTAATGGATAAATGAGAAGAATTGTACCAAGTACCTGTCTCAGGATCTGTGAAAAATGCAATCAATTAAAAAATGATTTGACAACATTTTGTCAGTGATGTTTTTGTCCTTCTTCTTCTGCTGCACATGAAGACGAGAATAAATGACAGTGAAAGCATTGACAAGATTAAAACACCTCTTTATAATCATGTATCAAGAATGCCCCGTAACAACTGTAATTATGAAATAGCTGAAAGCCTCACACTTCCTTGACTGAAATAGATTTTTTTCACACATTGATTTATTCTTTTTTATGTTATTGCTGCCTTCCAAATGAAACATCCAACAAATTTAAAAGTAGTATGCTACTAATGCAGAAGCAGACTTGTTAAAAAAAAAAAGTTCCCTGAAGATCCTCTGCGCCATACAGTTCATGTATCAAAATAGTCACCTTAAAGTTTTGATGCCCTACAGACAAGAAGCCCTCTTTGTTATTGTTTCTGCAGAAGGTGAGAAGCAGGTTTCGTGTGACAGACGGGTCAAACCAGCTTTAAACCACTGACACAACTGAGTGACTCACACATTATGTTGTGTCAACAGATAAAAGAGATAGCACATTTGAACTCAAATGGAAAAATGTGCATACAGACACACACACACATACACACACCTCATGTTGTGAGTGGGGTGTACACGTTATCAACAGTGTGAGACACATGACAGATCTGTTTGTTCACAGGAGTTCAGTTTAACTGATCTAACTGCTGCATTCCTGTGTACTGGTGCATTTAAACTGCAGCCTGCTTTGAAACTTTTTTAATTACAGCTCACTTTTTGTTTGTATATATTTTGGTTGGTTGTAAATATTTTTCTATATTTAAAGAAATGGGTAAAAATGTAATTTAAAAAAAAAAGGAAAACTTAAAGGAACAGTATGTAACATTTCAAGGGATCTATTAGTGATTACACACTAATGAAATATAATATTCATGACCATGTTTTCATTAGTGTATAATCACCTGAATATAAGAATCGTTGTGTATTCGTTAGCTTAGAATGAGCCCTTATGTAGATATCTATATCCGCCATGTTGCTCCGCCATGTTCTGCTCAAACCAAACACTGGCTCTAAAGAGAGCCTTTTGCATTTTTTCGATTACCTAAAGGCCACCATAGTTCTCCAACACATTTGTGAAACTGCGGTAACGTGAGCCACAGAGTGCAAAATCGTGGTACCGCCAGCCACCGTCTGACTTCTGTTGCTCCTAAAGTAGTTTTATTATGGTAAGGATGGCCTCTGAGCGAGTCGAATGGCGTTACCACGGTTTTGCACTCGGCGGCTCACGTTACTGCAGTCTTGGAAAGGAAGAAGTGAGTGGAGGGGTGCTCAGTTGGTTGCAATCTGCAACCACACCACTAGATGCCGCCAAATCCTACACCCTGTACCTTTAAGTAATTTCTTGAATACCATTTGCAGGAAAATGCCTATTTAATCAAACCTTTATTGTTTTATTGAAGCATTTTGGCTCAATACAGACAAATACGAGAACAAAAATTGTAGTGAATTAATAGATTTATTAAATTATTACTATTCACTTTGACAATACAGGTGGCTTAAAGTTATACCTAATATTTCCATAATGCCAACCACAATGAACAGTACTGGTTACAGAATCCACTAGTGAGTGTATGCTTGTTTGTGTGTGTGTGCATGCTGGTATGAGAGCATGCAGGTACAGTAGGTAAACGGTTGATGAATCTATTTCTTTTTCCTCCTAGGGGGCATGTGTGTGTGTGTGTGTGTGTGTGTGTGTGTGTGTGTGTGTGTGTGTGTGTGTGTGTGTGTGTGTGTGTGTGTCTGTGTCTGCCTGTGAACATGCCAAGTCTGAGTCTGTGTTCTTTTAGCGCTTCTTATTAGCAGAATGAGTGTGAATGCAGCTACACACTGACACGTCGCGTCCCGGGGCCACTGGCAGAGGAATCGGCACGCAAACGGCATGCACACATTCAGTATAACATGCCTTAATGATATATAATCTGACTTAAAGACGCGTATGCACACAGAAGGAGGGCATGCAGTCAGGTAAGCACGCCCATGGCATATTCCTGCGAGAAGACTACGTAGACATACTTTATGTTGACAGCTGAGATGGGATACAAATCTGCATGCTTGTGAGTACACTGCAGAAAAGTACAAACACATGTTAAAACCACACAAACAGCCCTGGAAAACAACCTGATCACGTACACGGGTGGTTGGCAGGTTCACTGAGTTCGTGGCAAGTTTCATCTTAACTACGCTCTCAAAGCACGTTGTTCTTTCTCACATACAGCAGGGTTTTAACTCTTAAACGTACGTGCACACAACATCAATATATACAGTACACACCGGCTTTCATGGCCAAACACACACTTATATACACACACACATGCACAAGCACACACCTCTCCCAGACAGTCTCATATGGACTCATTAGGGGCCAGTCTATCGCCACCTGTGCACTTAAAGGCCCAGCGGACCGGCTTTGACACTGACAACGGACAGGAGCTGTGCAGGGAATACACACGCGCACACACACACACAGGTGTAAGTTATATCATGCACGCATATGGACACACACACAAGCATGTGAACACATACAAGACAGATACACACCCATTCTTGGAGGCAGGCAGGGACAGCTCGGGGACACTATGTGCACTAGCTTGAGACTAACAATAGAGAGACTTCACCCACTGAGTTTTTATGAAATGAAATGTATGCATATGTCGTCTTATTAACATAATTAATAAAGAGAAACCTATCTAATCTTATAACAAGAAAACTAACTTTTGGGGCCTGCGTCCCGTTCACTTACATTTAGTTGGATAGAGACCTATGAGCTAAATGTACAGATAGATAGACAATAAAGAATACAACAAGAACTCTGTTTGGATATACAGAATTGGAGTTCTTCATCTTGAATAACTCAAAAAACAATGTGTGAAATACAACACATGCTAATGAAAAATCAATGATGGATTCAATTCTACCCTCGGTTGAAGTTGAACTCAGCTACCGGTGATGATGCCTCGAGTCAGTGGCTGGTAGGAAACAGTGAGTAACCTCCGGGTCTGAAAAGTGAAGACAATGTGGAAGTGCATTAAACTTGCATTCTTTCTAATAGCCAGCAGGAGGCGACTCCTCTGGTTGCAAAAAAGAAGTCTGATTGTATAGAAGTCTATGAGAAAATGAGCCTACTTCTCACTTGATTTATTACCTCAGTAAACATTGTAAACATGAGTTTATGGTCTCAGTCACTAGTTTCAAGTCTTCTTCAATACAGCATGATGTTCATTTAGTAAGTTATGGTCCCATTTAGAGTCAGATAGACCATAAAGCAGGGTATGCTTTAGGGCGCGGCTACCTTGTGATTGACAGGTCGCTACCACGGTATTGTCCGTGTTTTCATCTTACAACTTAAACCCTTTCACAGTGTGTTTTCAGTTCATGAAAGTTAATCATAACATTCTTGATCGCCTAAAAATGTCTCATTAAGAGTTCGGTTATGCTTAGCTCCACCCTCTCGTGTCACTTGTGGTTGCAAAAAAACAAGATGGCAACGACCAAAAAACCAAGACGGCGACGGCCAATATGCCGAACTCGAGGCTTCAAAATAGCAGTCCATACACCAATGAGTGATGTCACGGGGACTACGTCCACTTCTTATATACAGTCTATGGGAGGAACTTGTTAGCTCTTTTGTGTCATCTTGTTAATTTGGTTATGTGTTCACATAATTTTTAAAACCTGATGAAATGATAAAGAACTGCAGGATGGATACGTACAGGATTTAACAAAAGGAGAAGAGAGCAGATGTAAAAGAGAACATTCTGTTTCAGTCCGTTTTCTTTGGCTCACTGCTGTTCGTCTTCATTACAGGAGGGATTGCAGGCAATCAGTTGTGTCAGTGATCCCCCAGGATTCGTAGCTCTGGGAAAAACCGCCATCCTGACGATCATATATGTGAAACAAGTGGCTGACCGTATGTGTAAGCCTCAACAGTCACAGTCTTAGACTTCTTTCCAGGGGACATGATCGACCTGCAAAGAGGGTAGAGGTTCATGTCTGTGTGTGTCTGTATGCACGCTTCTCAAGTTCTACACAATCACACCTCTTGTCGAAGTGGGAGTGTGTGCGTGTGAATACTCCCATCGGCACGCTGTTGAGTGTCGAAAGAAATTCCAGGGTGCCTCTTGAGCTACCTGCAAAAAGGGGTGTGTGTGTGTGAGAGAGAGTGAGACGAGGTTGGGGGAATTAAGGTGGGTGGGGTGAACGTGTGTGTGTGTGTGTGTGTGTGTGTACTGTATATCAGAAGAGACAGGCCCTCTCTGGAAACAGATGGTCTTGTTACCATAGTGTGCTTCGTATCAGGCTGATTGCTGAATTATGGCTGAGGTTGAATTGGATTTGGATCTAGGAGTTTGTCCATTTTAAACACGATACATTGGTGTAGAGTAGTTAGTATGCGGGTAGAAGTAGCAGCATTTTTAAGTCTGCCACTTTATGGAAGTAACTACATGTCTCTCTCACATCCAAAAGATCTATTCCAGTGTTTTTTTTAGATCTATTATCTTTTCTGCATTTACCATCCCTTTAAAGGGACTGTTTGTAACTTTTTACACGTATAAATCTACCGGGTCGGTGTCCGGTGTCTCGCATATGCACGCTCGCGTGTGTCTACGCTGTTCAGTCCGCTCCTCTGCCTGCTTGTCTTCACTCACACAACGCGTGCGTTCTCGCTCCACCTCACGTTCATGCGCGCACACTCCACACTGCAGAAGAGTTAGTAGCTCTGAGAATATCTAGTGGACATTTGTGCAGAAATAACTGCTGCAGCTCCTCCAGACCAACAGAGGTTTTCCGTGTCTTGTGAAGTGACGGGGCTCCGCAGCGAGAAACGTTGTCGTCTCCAACCGGGTGCCGGTGTCTCCCTGTTCACTCCGGCCGCAGTCGGAGACGATAACGTTTCTCTTCCTGCTTTCCTGCTTCAGCCCCGCTGCTTCAGCCTCCGGGGCTGAAGCAGCGGGGCTGAAGCAGGAAAAGCCAACACTAGGATCAGCATTGATTCATGGAGAGACCTTCGTCTGGTCAGCTAACATTACTGCCAAGCAGGTGAAATATAGAGTGATATTGTGGTTTTAGCTGACTTGTGTCGCCTCTGTGTTTAGAGCGATGCTTGTTCATGTCAATTTAGACCAACCAAGCGCGAGAACGACGCTGACTTTCGTTGACTTAACGGCAACAGGTGTCGCTGTTAACAAGCATTTCTGAAAGTTACAAATAGTCCCTTTAAAGGGATAGTTAAGGTGTTTTGAAGTGGGGTTGTATGAGGTACTTATCCGTAGTCAGTGTATATTACCTACAGCAGATGATGATGAGATGGAGGAGCAGACAGGAGTTCCCGCACGGAACCAAAGCAATGTACTGCTGTGTACGGGGGCAGCAGCAAAACGTATTTTAGCCACCTAAAAGAAAAAAGAATCAATATCAGCTGAAGTGTACGTAATATTTCGCCAGTTTACCTCGCCGTGAGACAGCCCTTTCCGACAGGGGAATTGAAGCCGTCATCTATGCTCTCGCCAAAGCAACCAGACTCCATTGAAAAAAACTGTAATTTTACCTTGTGTAACAAACATACTAACCGAACGAGGCAGTGGTAGACCAGCAACCCCGGAGTACTGCAAGGTAAAATTACAGGTATTTTAAATGGAGTCTGGTGGCTTTGGCGAGAGCATAGATGGATACAATGGCTTCAGTTCCCCATTGGAAAGAGCTGTCTGACGGCAAGGTAAAGCGGTGAAAATATTCTAAATATAGCATATGTTTAAACTGATATCGTTTTTTCAGGTGGTTAAGATGTGTTTTGCTGCTGCCCCCGTCCACAGCAGTACATTGATTTGGTTACGTGCGGTAACTCCTGTCTGCTTCTCCAAACTGGGGGCGTGTCAACCTTCATTTTACTGTAAGTAATACACTGACTTTGGATGAGTACCTCATACAACCCCGCTTTAAAACTGCAACTCTTTTGCACTTTAAGAGTATATTCTTTCTCTGTGCCATAGACATTTAAGATATAAGGGTATTAATTCTGCTTTGCGCTCGCAATGTCTCCCTCTTCATCTAAAATAAATGTTCCACCCAAAACATTTTTTGCACATATGTTCTGCCATCTGTCAATCACACTCCAGTCGAGCTACAGCAAAACAACGTGAGACACATTCAAGATAGCGCTTGTATCCACATACAGTATTTACTTTGAACTCAACTAAGACAACAGCTAAGAGACTGGAATATGATTTACAGAGATGCCAAAGATTTTTTACAGATGTAACCAGTGCATTCACACTGAAAAGGCACAAATAATAAACAAATAGTAAACCACAAGTCCTGAATGCCACCAGGCGATCACATTCAAACAAGTCTCCACGTTTAATGAAGGCAATGAGATGATCTTTACAATCTGACAAGCTTTCACCATCAGTCATGATGCCTCCGCTGCTTTGCTCCTGCCTGCTATACACGCCGCTGTACCTGCTGTGGAGTTTATTAACATACTTGACGAGGCATATCTTGTCTTGTGCATTCTGGGCTTCCCATATCTCAGTGAGATGTGTCTGTCGGAGTCTGGTGTGTGTGTGTACAGCTCTAGGGGGGGTACTATTGTGCGTTCCGTTGAATCCTGCACTGTTACATAAACTCACTTGCACCCTAAGTAGCAGATATTCCACCAAATGTAAGTGTTAAACCTTTTGAGCAATTAATGATTCTATACCTGTTGCAGTGCGAGAGAAAAAACTATTTAGGAAAGAGGATTATTGAGGCTCATCTTGATGACTCACACTGACTGTATCCGGGCCATTCAATAGGCGTTATCAGTCACTATAAGCACGAAAAATGTGGGTCATATTTGTCAGTTTAGGTGTCCTTGATATGAAAAAGTTTGAGAACCACTGTTCTAACCTATTAAAACACAGCAGCAGTGAAATATACATGATCTGTCAGACTACAATACGCTCTCTGGCGCTGCCCACCACCGATCAGAATAGAGTGACCCTTCAACCAAGTTGCCCACAGCGTGAACGCAGAGTTACATGTTGTTAATGACCTGTCAAGGTCATGTTCTACTTTGAGCTGTTTCTCCGTGTTTCCATACTTCTCGGGGGGGGGGAATAGCGTTGATACTTCATCACAGTAGGTCACAGCCACACCACCGCTCCCCTCAGTATTGCACAGGGTTACACCTCCCTATCCCTGTCAAGGTAAAAACTTTAACCATTCACATATATGCATGCTGGTGTGTTCACACATGCACCAAACCTAATAATAGCCTAACCTTTATGGCTGGATCAGTTACTGATGTCTTGGGATATTTCATCATGTTGAAGCGAGGTGAAAGATCTCGTTCTCCGACTGCTCTCCCTCTTTTGCTTCTGCTCTCTCTGTGTCTTTCTCCCTCCCGTGTTCCCCCCTCCCCTCCCCCCCCCCCCCCCCCAAAACTGGCCTTTATAAGTGAACTTTTCTTGACCCTCTCGCGCTAATCTGCCACGCTCTGGGGAAGCCGGCGTCAAAATTCAGAGCTTTAATAGAGTCTGGGAGCTAAGGGCTAAAGTAACACAGAGAGTTAAGGGAATAAGAGATGGCTGCTCGTGGCATGGCTAATGCCAGGCTCAGTGAAACGCTCTGAAAGGGCTCTATAGGCTGCCGTCTTTTCATCAACTCGCCTCAAGGTGAAAGAGACCTCGTCATTTTCAGTGTACAATTAAATCAATTTCACTTGAAATTTTTGTGTTAAAGCTGTTTTCATAAACGTTTCTCAGTCTCTTTCAGTGCTGCTCCTTGCTTGGCTTTACTTGTAGTGGACTCCTCATATCTGATGTCTCTCTGTCCTTAATGTAGAATTTGTTAAAACAGTATTGTACAAATGCAAAATAAAAAAAAACTGATGGTTTGGCGACTTGTCCATACTTTTTGGGTCGCACCTGTGCCAATAAAGTCCATCCTAAACAGAGCCAGCGGACTGGAAGCGACGCAGTTCACACCATGTTTGTATTTTCACGCGTCAAAATCAATTTAAACCCCGTGCTTTCACACTCGGCTAGCTGGCGCGTTTTCCAGGTTTTGCAGTGGCTGTTTTAAATAATCAGCAGGGGTTCCTTCTCAAACTTTGCACAACTTTGCCGCAGACGTCTTTCCGCCTCAGAGGGCAAACACATGCGGGAGGTTACACATTTCAGTGGGAAAGTCTGTAATCTCACCTCGTCCTTATACACTTTACGCCACCTTCTTTCCATCTCTTGTTCCCTCTGAGCCGCTCCTTTCATTAGACCCCCACTAGGAGAGTCAGAGCGAGGGACGGCTGAGATGGATGAGGAAGAGGGACAAAGAGAGGAGACAGGAGGGAAAGAGGTACTCAAAGAAAGAAGCTTTTTATCGCTGCTTCCATTTTTTTCCGTCGGTTGATTAAACTACATTTTAAAGACGTGAAAACTCACTCCAATCCCGAGCTTTTCAAATCTTTTTTTTTTCAAAATTGAAAAGCATATTTAGTGATACATATGTGATCATTTGGCACAAGTCATGTTATTTTAGAAGCTTTTCACTATTTTATCTACTGCGGTGCGACCTTGGTCATATCAATCATTGTATTCATCATACAAATAAATATATTAAACAAATCCTAACTGCACTTATAGGCTTCACAAGGTCTTGAAAAGTTGCCTTTTATTGAGTTAAATTTTTATTTCAGAGTATTGTAAGGAGGCAGAAGTCAGTCAATAGACGAGACTGTTGAAACATTACTTTTTCTTCCCCACAAGGAAAAAACTGATTCAGCACAGTTTCATCTTTTGACCTCCGGCATAGTTACCTGAGGAAAACAGATACATGTCTCTAATAGAGAAGTGTATGAATAAACCCTCATGAAACGCTCTCTTTCTTTTCAGCCCATTACGACGGATGCTAAGCTTTTCATTTTTTCCTTCCTTTTTCATACAGTTCCGCTGCCAACGCATTGACGTGTTTGTTTTGCACCACTTGTACATAACCCCTAACATCATATTGTTGCTGTCCCTGAACTCGCAATCTCCCATCAATTGGTCCAGTTAAAAACATCCATTTGTAACCTGTGTTCAATGTCTATGTTTTGTTGTTTTTTTCGCTCTTCACTTTATTGTATGTTTTTGTCTAGCGCTTGTCTATGCTTGAGACAACCTATACTAAATAACTGTATGCCAATGACAGAACGGTGAAATAGAGTAAACACAGCCAGACAAAAAAAAACACACATCTCAAAGATAAGTATGTTTATCAGTGGTATCATACACCAAGAAACCACCATTCATTATGTGTTGTCAATATATTTATGATTTTCAGTAATATACCCTATTTCATTTGTCCATTCATATTCATGATTTCATCTGAATAGAAGAAAGTATGATAGGGACACCAAGATCATGTGCTCGTATCAGTCTCAACCAACATGTCAGCGTCATCTTTTACAGACAAATTGGGCCCATGCTAAGAGACAATTAAAAATGCATTGCATTATGAAAATGCAACTTCCTGTGTGTGAGGCAGGTTTCACATCAGTAATTTCAATTAATCTGGGGAAAAATGGCAAATTAATGCTGCTTAAATTTGTGATGAGATGCTATACTCTTACTTTCCAATTTAGGCTGCACACAGATGTAGGCTTGTATTATTATTATTTTCATCAAGATAATCTCGATCTTTGTGAGATTATTCATCAAAAGGAGGCCTGAAGGTGGAAAGGTTTGGCGTAATAAAAAAAAAAAGTCAAGATGATAAATATGTACGCAGAAGTACAGACCCTCTGTGAGGTCATAAATCATTGGTTTACATTAATTTTTTTCAAGGGTTGGCTGTAACGTTCCAGATTGGACGATGAGAAAGTCTAAATGTTAGTGTAACGCCGGTGCACTCCTTTAAACATTCATGCAAATACAATCTGGAGAGCTTTGTACAGTCTAATTTGCAGCTGAAAAGCTTTTAATTGCGCGTATCAACAAGGTGCTTGTGTGCCCCCGTGTACATGTGTATGTACATGTGTGTAATGTCCTGGTGCACTGCCAGTGACTCAGTCATTAGCATCCTGCCTACGCACACACACACACACACCAAGAGCCAAACACACATCCAAATGCAGACACACACATACGACGCCAGCCAACACCCCAACACACATCCCTTACGCCCCCCCCCTCCACTGAACGCACACATTGTTCCTCCCATTTACACACACATCCTGCAAACACACACACACATACACACACACATAACATCCCATTCAATTTCACACATGTCAGGGGAGACTCCCAACCAGGCAGTCATATTAAACCAGCTCATTATTTATGCAAGGGGAGAGATTGCCAGTCCCCGATTCGCCTCATAAAATGTTAATATATTCATCGGGAAATTGTAGTCTTTTAATCTGCCCCACCAGAAAAACACTTATCTGCCACTACAGCACCATGTTTTACAGTAGCTCGCTCTTTCCCTACACCCTTCTATATCTCTCTGTTTTTCCCTCTCTACCTCTATCTCTCTTTTTTCTCCTCCATGCAAGAGGTAGCTGGTAGAGATCATGTATTACATTTGGGATGCTAATTCCTATTGTCTTCTTCTTATTTTTAATCACCAAAAATGTTAAATTACAGATTCAGCATGTCATTGCTCCAGACTACAATTTTCTCTAAAATGTTTAGCTACTGAGGGAGACACAGTATTTCAGGGATATTTTTGTTTTGGCGAAAACAAAACAAAAAAAAGAGTCTGTTTTTATTATTGTATTACACAATTAATATTGTGTCTGTTTTTGAATTTCATGGGTCTTGAAGGAAAGTAGAGGACACGTGTTAATGTGCAGTGATTCTATTATACTATCAATAGCTAACACCAATGTGTTACTTGTAACAAGTCATTTCATCCACGGTAATGATACTGTATTTTATCTTTATACTGTATTTTGAATATTTTATTGAGGTGAGTTAATTATTCTAGACAAGTTAAGTTCAAGCCGAACCATTGTATATTTTTATCAAAATCAACATATTATTGTTAAATTATCCTCCATGGTTTTTTTTCTTTTTCTTTTTCCTTCCCCATTTTTTGCTCTCCACGGCTGGCAGACAAAAATATCTCCACTCCTCCTGTTTTATTAAAAAAACATTTCTATCACCTAAAATGAAGCAGTGCTAGCTGAAAATTACCTCGGTTGCTATGCAACGGCAGCATCCGCGCAAAGCCCTGTCATTTCCCAAGCCAAACTAATATCCCATAATAACCTCAAATAAGCCTTCCACTGTCTGTGTGTGTGTGTGCGTGTGTGTGTGTGTGAGAGAGAGAGAGAGAGAGAGAGAGAGAAAGAGAATGAGAGTCTGTTTGTCAGTCTGCATGAATATTGTGCTTGTGTGTACAGTTGTGCCTGCATATGTACTGTATGTGTATGTCTGTGGGCATAGCTGCCTTTCTGTCTTGAGGATAACATTGAGCTCATTCCAAAAAAAGAAATCAAAAGCGAGGAACCCAAGGGAAAGTACATTTTAAATTAGTCTATGAATTTATCATCATTAAAGTATTGACGTGACTATTTTTACATGAATATGAATGTTTTAAAGGGACAGTGTGTAGGCTTTGGTGGCATCTAGTGGTTGCAGACTGCAACCGAGTACCCCTCCGCTCACTCCTCCCTTTCCAAGACTGTGGTAACGTGAGCCGTCGATTGAAAAACCGTGGTAACGCTGTCCGCCTCGCTCAGAGGCCATCCTTAACATAATAACGCTAGTTTAGGAGCAACGGAAGTCAGACGGTGGCTGGCGGTACCACGGATTCACAAGTGTGTACGAGAACTACGGTGGCCTTCAGATAGCATAAAAACACGAAAGGCTCTCTCTAGAGCCAGTGTTTGGTTTGTCCATTCTGTGCTGTAGAAACATGGCGGACTCCATGAAGACGACTCAGTTATGTGTATTATATTCCATTTCTGCTAATAACTCCCCCTAAATGTAACACACTGTTCCTTTAATGTACTCAGAAGAAAAGTCATTATCAGTGGAAAAAGTGTTTTACGAGTGATCTCCAGGATGTGTAGAGCAAAAACACTGAGGCTTGGCACAAAAGAAAATATCTCATTGCTATTGCTTATGACTGAATTACAAACTTACTTATGTCCAAGTTAGTTTTTATAGCATGATGTCTTGCTGTGAGGAAAAGAGCAATGCAACAACTACATCAATCAACACGAACAATAACACTGTGACTTTTGTGTCAACTGATCTGGGAGCTGCTGATACGTCGCTTAGTATGAAGACATCCTGACACCAGTGTGGGCGGGCCATCAGTATCTGACTGCAGCACGGTAGCCTCGCCGAAATTTATCACAAAGTGTTGAGTGCGATGACAAGTTGTTGCATGTGTGCCATTTGCAGGATGATGGCTGGTGCTGGTGCTCGTGCAATCCACTCCACAAAATGGTGTAGTGAAATGAACTCAGGAATGAAGGTCATTTCAAAGTCCGTTGAGATATTAGAAAACTTAACAGGGGAATGAAAGACGGCTTCACCTCTCACCTTAAAGGTGCAACGTGTAATACCCGGCCATCCGCTCAAAAGAAATAGGGGGCAGCATTTCACCTCTACTACTGAGCCCATACAATCTAAAAAAATCAACTACTAACTATCAGCAGGGCAATAATAGATACAATTCAGCCAAACTGTTGAAACTATGAGATCAAATCAAAATAAAACTGCTATCTTATAATCTTCACATGAGGCGTTGGCCAATGGTTTAAATTAGCCATCTTTGTATTAACTGTGACACTAACCGGGGGCTGTATGGTCCGTGTAACGTTACGTTTTAATAGTTTGTTTATTGGCTTGGGTCTGGGGTGGCAGAGACAAGGGAACGACTTGTGTTTTTGATTCGTCCTCCCCGCCGACGAGTGACTGGCTCGGAACCAGACGCTCTAAACTGTGTAACGTCAGCAACCGAAAGTTGGTTGATCCGGTGGGGAGTCGGGGCTAGGGATGTCATGAGAACCGATACTTCGGTACCAAGTCGGTACCAAAATTAAAAAAATGTGACGGTACTCGTTTTCTTTAGTACCAAAGGTACCGAACGATGCCTGTATTGGTCATTTGATACCGGAGCGGAGGTAGGTCACTGGAGATGCGATTCTTCCGGATCTAATGGGGGCAGTATACGCTTACAAGTGTTCTCATCTGCCGTGAAATGAAGGAAGAAGAAGAACGCCGTAACAGCACGGAAAAAAACAACAACACGAGACGTGAAAGATGGCAGCTGCTGCAGGGCTACCTCCTCCTCAACGCGTTGAGAAAACAAATAGCAAGAGTCGGGTATGGAAGTACTTTGCGTTCAAGGCGGATTTACAAGGATTAAAAATAGATTCACAAAAACCAGTATGCGGTGCAGTAACGGTGCCGTCGTACTTTTCGTTCCAAAGGAGGAAATACTTCCAATTTAGCAAAGCACCTCAAAAACAGACATCCAGACAATATTATTTGATTTAAATACTTGAGGGCTACATGCCTCTGTTCTGTTTTGCAATGTTAATAGACGTTTCTTTTTATTTATTACTTAAAGGCTACATGCCTCAATGTTTTAATAAAGGAGTGCGTGTTGAATTATATGGGATTTATTTATTTATTTATTTATTTTTTACCGTGGTATCGAATTGGTATGGAGAATTGTGTAAATTCACTGGTATTGGTATCGACTATTAGATTTCTGGTACCGTGACATCCCTAGTCGGGGCAGCAGTCCCACGGGATCAGAGCCCCCGTTTTTGGGATTTGCTCTGGCTGAAATCGAGCAAACAAACTATAAAATGCACACGGACCATGGATGTATTAATGACAAGCCCTCTGGGCAGCTCTTCGTTCTCTGGACTGAGGGCAGACTGGCGCTACAGTGACTCACTATTGCCTCTCGAGGAACAAGTGGTATTACAAGACACGATCACAATACATAGACGTCTTTGACGTAACATCAACAATGTAACCTCTCCACATTCGGTTGATAATGTGAGTTCATTTTTTAATGTTTTAAACAAAAATTCTGGCCATATCTTACACATTGCACCTTTAAAGCCACTACTTCAGTGCCCTTTAGCAAGCCATTTGATTGTCAATTTGTATAACTTTACCCTATTTCTATTAAATGTACTGATTAAAGCTAATTATCAACTTAAAAACCAAACCGCACATACATCTTTTGCAATCCAGTCCAAGTGAGCTGCAATAATAATGATTATTATGTCAAATTTCATTGAAACTGCTTTAGAGAGCTTAAATGTTTAAATGTGGGTATATTTTCTAATGTTTTGTTATTTTGCATTATAATGTGAGGCTTTTCTGTCATTGAACATAATGACACATTGAGTACATAATGCCTATGCCCTATTTTTACTTTTAAGTCAACTACTCAGGTCACATTCTGTGGAAACCCAGCATTCCAAAGCTTGTGTGTATTTTGAAAAGCATTAAGCAATCAAAATCATTTCCATGCATGAAAAACGCTTGCACCATACTGTGCATTTTTCTTGCGCCACATGTTATGTCCTGCCTGGACTAAATGTATGGATTTTTATGTGTGAAATCACATTTAAACACATGGCCATGTTAGATAGGCATATAAACCTGTTCCATCTTCTCTGCAGAAATAAATGAACCCACAGTGTAGGTCAAAGACAAGTTATGGTTTACAAGAAACCTCTATTCCTTCATTCAGCATGTGTAGCGTGGGTTAATAATATATTTGTCCAGTGCATATTCGAATCCTATATTTCTCCTTCAGTGAGAAAAAAAAGGGTGCACTGAAATGCTTCTGGTTTAGCTTCTTTCAAAGGAAATGTCTGACCCTAAAAATGTTGCACAGAACATTTTCAAATAGAAATGATGTCTTTTGATGTTCTGCATTATCTGCTTTATAATTAATGTAAACGACTTTGTACTGGAAGCAGTGCATTCAAAAGACTGCGTTGACAACACCACTCCCAAGGGCAGAGTTCATTCTGACATAAAGAACAGACAAAATTAGGCATAGTTGAGAAAGGAAATATATTAAAATTATCACTTAAGGCTAGTCATTTCTATACTTTAAATTACAAGTCGCCTTAAGAGCATATCAAAGCACTTTCTTGTCTGTATGTGCAGGAGTTTGTACAGGATTTATCAGAAAAAAGGGAAAGAATTGGTACATCACACTCCCTGCACTTCCAGGTGGTAGTCTTGGGGTATGGGGTATGACACATGCGCAGTGTAACTGAAGCTGCGGTCGTGCGTTGTGATTGGCTCAATTATGGCGAGTGCAGGCAAGATTACCAACATGTACATGGGGTACATGTGTTGTACCCCAAAAATATGACGTGTTGATGACGCGTGACCCAGCCTCTTTCAATAGGCCTTGGTGGTACACTGCTTCACCTGCTTGGACTATACCTGCGGTGCACACAGGTCCTGCATCCAAAGGAGGCCCTAATTATGTATTCAGGGCCATGAAGCTCCTTTAATTCTGATGTCACTTCTTGCCCATTTGTGTGTCAAGAAGTCAAATAAATCTATTTATGTTTTATTTATTTGTTTCTATAATAATAATTAGAAGAAGAGCTATTATTATATTATTATTATTATTATTATTATTATTATTATTATTATTATTATTATTATTATTATTATTACCTTGCATTTTTCTTCTTTTAAAATTTAATCTAACTTAATTTAATTTTCATAGACTGAAGTAAACGAGATCCTGTTGTACATACTCCAGTTGTGTAGGTGGCGGTATATGCACCTAAAAGTTGGTGTTGAACTCCGCCAAAAAATGCATAGAAGAAGAAGTAGAAGCAGCATGGAGGAGATGTCCAAAAGTCGTGCGTTGCGATTGGCTCAATCTCGGCGAGTGCAGGTGAGATTCTACTGCGCATGTGCAAAACCCCCGGAGCTATGACGCGTGGATGACGTATGACACAACCTCCTTTCCATAGGCCCTGACGGGAATACACCTGGCGCTCGGTAGGTCTCAGCTAACGGCTAACTAATGATAACAACAACAACTCTTTCAACACGGATAAGTGGATAAATAACCACAGAAGACATTCATTGGTGGATGTATCAGTTTTATAAAATCTCTATAAAAACTGTTAATTGTTCCATGCTGGATTATAGAGCTTCTTCTGAGAGGGATATACGACCGCACCTGAGTCGTTTAGGACAAAGTGGAACAATGTGGGTTTTAGAAAGCTGCTTGCTGTTGTGTGTGTAAGCACAGACTTTCTTACACAATATATGTGTCACTTTTTACTCATATTAGACACTGGAGGAGGACACAAGTTTCACACACCAATACTGAACAATTGAAGGCAGAAAAACAGCCACTGTAGCAAAGTCACTACAATAAAATCTTTAAATGGCTTCACCATTAATTAACACTTAAAGGTTTTATGTTTAATACAAATTAAATTGCAATTAATTGTGAATGCTCTCAACGCCTGTACACTTTACTGTTTGTTTTCTATTGATAAAGACTGAAAGTGATTAAACTGGTGTAATATATATCTACAAGTCAGTTTTGTAAAAAAAACTTAACTTCTTTGAAGTAAGTGTTTTAGCAAATCTGAACTGTTCTAAAAGTGTCTAAAGCTTTTACTTTTGCATTGTTTTCTGTTCCTAGCGAAAGCCTCCGAATACACAAGAAAACCATACTGGAATATGTCAGCCTGCTTTTGCCAATACCTCTGATCCAAGTGTTTCCAAAGAAGTGACAACAACATCAAGCCAACAAGAATGACTGCACTGTACAGGTAAGAGTCTACATTCTGCCTTTCCTGTTTGAATCAAACCATGTACAATTGACATAAAAAAAAAAAATTGGCTTTGAAAAGTCTTAGTGATTTAAGTCCAAGTTGCACTTTGAGTACAAACTTCAGTCTAAACTTTCTTCAAAGAAACAACGTTGGCCCTGACAGCATGTAACAGCCTGACCTTCTGTACTTTCCAAATATCAAAAGACTCATTTCAACACCCATTCATTCACTTTCACACATTAATATAACACATTCCCTGGTACAATAGGCCAACATACAAACACACGCAGATGGCAGGCGCTGGGACCAATCCAATGCGTGTGTGTGTGTGTGTGTGTGTGAGTGTGTGTTAGTGTGTGACTGTGGCTGTAGGAGGTTGACAGGCAGTGTGTCTGTGATTGTATGTCCAGTCCAATTCCGTCTACGCTTGCCTATGTGGTGGGAAGCATAATAGCTGAGCAAAAAACATATATGTGTGGGGTGCCCGGGACTTTGTGAGTGTATTTTAAGTGTGTGTGTTTAAACAGGGCAACGCATGCAAACATGTGTATTTATGTGTTTAAGTGTAAGAACGTCTGTGTGCAAAGGCAGAGACAGATACAGAAACAGGCTTTACTCGGTTACTCAGTATTTCTGGCACGCTGATAAAGCTCTTGAAGCCATCAGAGTGAATAATATCCAACAGACCGGGGAGGCCTGCTTAGATTCTCCAGCCAGCCCTCTCTGGTTTGATAAGATTGTGTTAGCCACCACCTCGCACCGCCTCAGACTTCAAACAGTTACATATTGCTCTGGAAATGGTCGCGGGGAGCACGTCAGGCAGATAAATTCATTTCTGATCTTACATCTCGCTCAATGTATTTATAGTACCGCCAGCCAGCTAGGCAGGAAGCGGGGATGAAGGAGGGTAAGAGGGACAGCTGGAGTGAAATAAGAGAGATGGAAAGATGGAGAGTGAGATGTATGAAGGAAAGAGGAGTAGTTTCACTCATGAAAGCTCTCCACTCTCCTCCTCCTCCGTTCTAATCCTAGTTTTCCTCCTGGTCATTCCATCCTCTCACCCCCCCTCCCATCATCTCAAGTCATAGCTGAGCACACAGAGACTTTGGTCACAGCAACATGCAAAAGAATAGAATTATAGCAGGATAGCATCTCCATAGTTTACTTCATGGTACCATTTTGCCGCACCTGTTTTTTTTTTTTTTTGCTGCTTTCTGTGTAATTTTAGCCTCATCAGCCAGATGAGTCTTGCAGATTGATCACGCTGCTCAACACATCTGGCCCCGCTCCCCCCCGATAGAGGGCCTTTTATAGGAGAAGATTATGTTTCTGTTTTTACTACCAGACTGCTAGCTCTGTTAAAGTAAGGCACAGCGGGAGAACCAGATACACATATTTGTGTCTCAACTGGTTGAACTCAAGGAAAATCAAATCTCCTGATGTGCAAAACAGTGTATTACCATTTCTCATATATATTTATGGAAGTTGCCGTATTTTTTTCATTTGCCTGAAAATCTTGATAGCTTTGTGATTAATTGCAGATGTGCTCATGTACAATTGATCATGAAAATGTAAATGAAATGACTGTGGATGGCGCTCAAAGCTCCGCAAATGGTAAATAAACTCTCACGCTTAGTTACATAATATTGCTAGTTAGTTAGCCAGCTTTGTGGCACATTGTGTCCATATCATTACGTTACGTGATGTCATTGCTTTGAACATGTAAATAACACCAGGAAGCAACGGCCCTGAGTAGAGCTGTAGCAGTGAAGACATTTCCCCTGTGGTGATGATGATTGGCTCAGCAATATGCTGTAATAATGCCTTTTTTTTTACAAATGACTTAATTTATTTTGATTATAGTGCTATATATATAGCTTTATTGTTAGGCTATTAGGTATATCGTTTTTTTTTAAATGACAAAGATGACTTTTAACACTAATTAAATACTTTTTATATATCATTTTTTAATGCAGAACACAGAAAGGCAACGAGGTGCAGCGTTTCTTTCAGCTGAGACGCTTTGGTTGCATGTGGTTGCTATGATATGGAATATCCGCATAAGTAAAAATGTTTTTCCTCCATTGTTTGTTGTTCAGCACTTGTAACCTACGTGTAGGATGTGACGGTTGGCCTTTGTGGTATTTGTTCCGCCCCTTTTCCATTGTGACCGGACGGCTGGGTAAAAAGTGACAGTGACGAGCGCAGCATTTTACGTTTAAGTTGAACATTTTGCAACTCTCGGCAACCTGAAAAAAACACCACAAGTGCAGCGTTCGGCGCAGAATAGACGTTCAGCACCTCATCACGCTGCTGGCGTTTGTAGCATAGTGTAAATACGCTGCGCTCCCATTGCAAAGAATTTCAAAAAAGAAAAAAAACGTGAACATAGCGGTTGTGGCGTTTTCTTGCCATCCGCTGCGGTTGGCTTGCCAATAGTGGGGTATTGCTATATTGCAATATTGCAATATTTGTGACAGCCCTACCACTGAGTGAAATCAAGAGGAGGGACCAAAGCAGTTTCTCACAGTGTAATCAACACATAAGTCTTGTCTGGTTCATGAGAGAAACATTTACTGAACAATTGAGCCACATTAGTACTTTCCATTAGTACTTTAATTTAAAAAAAATGTACTGTTCTCTGTAGATACCTGCAGTATTATAATGCAAGCATCTTCATAAAATGAACCACATTTTTTTTTAAAATTTCAGCCTGTATCATGATTCAGTCCTGTTTTCCAAATGTAGACGTCCGTGCACTTTGTTTTTTGTTTAAACACTGACGTCTCCTGATACTTGTAGTTTTTACAACATCTGAAAAAAGAAAGAATCTCATCCTCTCTGCTCCAACATATTTTAACAAGGTCACAGTATCGGCGAGAGAGGAAACAGAGGAAAAAAAACAGTCATTGACAGCATGCCTCACAGCTGTGTATGTGTGTGTTTGTGCAGAGAGACACCTCATCAGGTGGTTGCGGTGTTCTCACAGTGCTCTGCGCTGACACCCCTGCTAACTTCCTGCCTCTAAGTATTTTTAGTCCCGCTGTCTCACCACTGCTGTCTCGATTATGTGCACACACATGTCCCTATCTCTTATATTTAGACAAAACAACATCATTTCAACCTCTCCAAGCCTCTCAGGCACGGACATTAATTGTGTCTGTCTTTCACATTCTTGGTATGACCCTTGAAAAAAGCCTTTTACCAAATGGGAAAGCCCTGCACTCTCTCTTTCTTTCTCTCTCAGCTGCGGATGCGTGATGACATTTTTATGATCATTATTCTTCCACCTCCAGGCTGACATCAGAGGTAATCAGCAAGGGGACAGTGGTTGAGCGTGAGATTGCGTGCACCGCGTGTGAATGTACGTACTGTAAGTGAGAAGAGAGAGAGAGAGATAACATAACGGGCCTTTTATTCTGAGTTAAAATCCAGCTTGTTGAGTTGTGTGTTGCTTTAAACTTTATAGTGGTCCTTTATGTGCAGAGAAAGGTTTATTAAACTGGGACCGTGGGACTGAGTATGTGAAATGCAGATGTTTTCCTGGATTCCTCAATAGCAGACAGGTCTGTCTTTTAAGATGTGCAGCTTTCGACAGTGGTGATTGTACTGTATTTGCACTGGAATTAAGATTAGACAATTAGAAACTTGGGCAAAATGTGACACTGTATTACTGTAATCTCTTTTAGGAGAAAACACCTTCCTATAAAGGTCAGAGGGCAGACTCAGGCACAGAAAAGCAACATCTCAGATAAAAAGATATATTTATTTATGTTAACAAATGAAAAAGCAATCACTGTATTTCTTAAGATAAACTTAATGTGTTCCTTAGTATTGCAGAGTAACTGAGCCGCTTCAAAAGTGATGACATCTCTCATCCAAAGCCAGTTTAAACCATTTTTAACTACATTGGTGAAGAGCAAAATGTACAGCAACCACTCTCTCTTGATCAGGGCTGCAACTAACGATTATTTTCATCGTCTACTACTCTGTTGATTATTTTCTCGATTATTGGATTAGTTGTTTGGTTTATAAAATGTCAGAAAATGGTGAAAAATGTTGATCGGTGTTTCCCAAAAGCCAGAGATGACGTCCTCAAATTGTCCCCAACTCAAAGATATTCAGTTTACTGTCATAGAGGAGAAAATAAACCAGAAAATATTCACATTTAAGAAGCTGGAATAAGAGAATTTTCACTGTTTTTTTTTCTTTAAAAAATTAACTCAAACCGATTAAACGATTATCAAAATAGTGGGCAATTAATTTAATAGTTGACAACAAATCGGTGAATGCTTTTGAAAAGCTTTTGAAATGACAACAGCATAGCTTAAATATCTTTCATTGACAGTCAACAAGAAGATGCAGCGCTTTATACAGACCAAAAACCGTAATAGGGGCACCAAAAGATCACTGATTTGCATGTGCCATCAGCTGGAGCATAAAGCAGATCCCAATTCCTGTACAATTACCAAATTTCTGGTATCTACCACGCTGTATGGCCTAATCATTTATCAACTAGTGTGATGAACCACTGTCTCTATCAGATGTGCTGGGAAAGACGGCGCTTGCAGCTGCAGTCACAGAGGGAGAACAAGCACAGAGAGTGTGTGACACGCTGACAGCTTCCAGGACAGACAGTGACAGTTACGTCTGCGCATTACAGCTGCAAACTCTCACTTGCTCCGTAGCGATGGCACCTTGACCTTTTCAACATTGGATGTTATCCCTGCAGTGCAGGTGACAACGCAAGTCAGGTGACAAGTCAGGCAGGCAGCCCACTATATAGGTCTAATGATGGAATTAATGAACGCTTTATTAAGGTGAGCTGCAGTGCTGACAGCGAGAGAAAAGACAGACAGCGAGCATATGCTGAGAAAAAGTAGCACTGCTTCTAATGAACTCTTTTGACTTTGTTAATGAACCTGTGTTCAAATGCAGTTAGCCCACGCAGTCAGCACTTTTGGTTTAATACTACTACCTTGTTACTGTGGTAGTGTGGTTCAAAAGCTCTTCAAAAAGAGACTTAACAGATAGAAATAGATGTATGGAAAAAACGTATGAATGAATACATAACTGAAGTAGATAGATAAATTATCAAGGGAGCACTTTGTGAACACATACCTCCACGAAGGCTGCATTAATTGCAGCACCTATTATAGAGGTAAATAGTATCATATTTTGCCGGATTGACTTAAATTGATATGAATATGTAATCTAAATGTGGTTGCAACTGCACAGGAGTACTGATGGAATTGTGTTTTTGAATTAAAAAATGGTGGAAAAAAGAATTAATCCACCAAAAAAAGTAGCCTCTAAGCCTCTCAAATTACCAGTTTTAAGCAAAAGCCTGAAGTGCTTCATAACTGGCTAGATGGTGGCACTGTGTGCACCAGAAAGCAACCCATATTTGACTCATGGCTTAGTATTTCATCAAAGTTTATTGATATCTTTAATGTTGTGTTTGAGAAATCCTGCTAACTAAGAGACATATGCCCACTTTATGATAATCACATGCAGTTTGGGGCAAGTCATAGTCAAGTCAGCACACTGAAACACTGACAGCTGTTGTTGCCTGTTGGGCTGCAGTTTGCCATGTTATGATTTGAGCATATTTGTTATGCTAAATGCAGTACCTCTGAGGGTTTCTGGACAATATTTGTCATTGTTTTGTGTTGTTAATTGATTTCCAATAATAAATATATACATACATTTGCATATTTGCCTACTCCCATGTTGATAAGAGTGTTAAATACTTGACAAATCTCCCTTTAAGGTACATTTAGAACGGACACAAAATGTGTAATTCATTTGCGATTAACCGCGATTACATGTTTTAATTGATTGACAGCCCTAATGAATATATTTTTTAGATAGATGTAAGATATTTGTACTTACTGGGGATGGAATTGTTCATATCACATCTGGCATGGAAAATATTTTCATTAAGTTTTGCTGGTGGCTCACAGAGTGAGAATAGGGGGAAATAAACCAAAACAAACCTCTGGGTGAAACTCTTTTCTTGTCTCACTGTCCGGATTGTTTGTTTCTTTCTCTCTCACTGAGCTCAGTTTGGCAATTAAAGATCTTATTTTAGCTTTTTTTGTCAATGGCCACTTGATTCTTAACCACTCGGTGCAAACATTTGAAATTACAGCCGACTTAAACTTCACTATCGAACTGATGGACATATAGTTTATCCCTGGCATTAAGGTATCTCCCATGCAAACAATACCTGCACACAATACTATGAGTTGGTCTCCACGTTTGTCGCGTTGTCTTCTCTCTGGTGTCTAGGTCACCATTCAGTAGATGCTGTCTGTTTGAGTGGGATATATCCACAGATGAGCAACGGAATTGATATGTAAATATTAAAAAGAGATGGACAGGGTGTCGTATGACAGGATGGAGAGGGGAGGAGGTGGTAAGAGGGTTGAGGAAGGCCTGCAGAGGTTGTTAATCAGTTAGTGTCAGTGGGAGATATGGGGGTTGGGAAGCAGGTAATGGGTGCATGTGAGGGATCGCACTAGTGATGTGGATGAGTTAGAAAGGCAGATGCAAAAAGACAGGGGGTCGTGTTATCAGGCTGTACTGCATCATCATGGGGTAGCATGTAACAACACTTTGTCCTGACTTGTGTGTTTAGCCTCTGACCGACTGAAAGTGACTCGCGTAAAGAGACCTGTTGTCTCCTCTTCTAACTGCAGAATACTTGACTTGCCTCTCCCTGAAAAAATAATGATGGGATGTTCTAAAATGTCTCATTGGAAACATAAAATCATTTTGCTGGACATTACTTCTCTGCCAATGCTAACTGTTCCTCCGCTACTACAGCCGATGGACTAAAGCGGGGTTTACGCTCACCGTAGTGTCTATGGCGCAAGGGTGCGCAAGCCATAAATGACATCATCACGTATTGTGCATAAAGTGCAAAGGCTCCGCAAGCTGTCGCAGCGCTTCGCTATGCACCTCTAAATTTTTGTAACCAGGCGCCCGCTGGGCTCGCGGGGAGCTTTGACTGCCACAATAGGATAAAAGCAAATCACTGAAATTAAGAAGTAACATAATGAAATAGAAAGACGGCTAATTTTGTTTGAGCAAAATTATTTATTTTGTTTCTCGCCTTAAATGTTTACAGAATTATCTTGTAGTGCACAGTTTAGCTGTAAAATGAGAAAGTTTGAAATGTGGTGAAGGAACGGCAAGTTCCGGTCACATGACTGGAAATAGGCGTTCCGTCACCAGATTTTTTAAAGCCTGAGAACGGAGCCATGATGAGGTGCAGAAGTCTAGTTATCTCTCAGAACACTTGAATTACAATATGCTGAAAGATTATTATGGAATTTTTGCCCAATGATGCCAAAAACATATACTGCCTACTGCTACTTTAATAAACCAGAATGTATTCCTTTCCTCCCTCTTAGTTTATACTATCATTCTCTCCACCTGCTTGTCATCCCACACCCTTTTCATTCAGGAGAGATTCCATATAAGAGCTACTGGATCACGGATCTCATGGATATGAGATGCAGCATTTAATCATACTGATGTTAAAGAGATTATCTATAGAGAGCCGTGTCTATCTATCTCTGTGTTATCTAACACCACCCCACTTAGCATGCTGATAGCGCACAAAAGGATTTGATTAATATCGGAACTGACATCCGTACACTAAGAAACCGGATGTTGGAATATTGTATGTACGCAGTATGTATGCAAATCTATATTTGCATACATACTGCAGGTCATCCTGGAGAATGGGGGCAGAGGAAGAAGATTGATTAGAAAAATAAGCCTTAAGTGCTGTTCTGAGACCGTAAAAGTTGGGTTATGTGCTGTTCTCCAACCTGCGCTTTTACCTCACAAATGCCATTTATGTCCGTCTTTGTCAGGAAATGGAGAATTTGTGACTCATCATCTTATAACCATGGATAATGGTTTCATACAGCACTCTTGTTACTAATGTAGCTCCATTCACTTTTGTTTTGTGAAGGTTTTTCCATGATTACATAAGAAAAATAGTCCTCGAATCTTTTAAGAGGTGTGTACTACAACATGGAAGTGGGCAAATATGCTTGCTTTATGAAAACTTAGGTATATATTTATTATTAGAAATCCTTGAACAACACAAAACAATGACCAATATTGTCCAGAAAACCCTCACAGGTACTGCATTTAGCATAAAAGAAATATGCTCAAATCACAACATGGCAAACTCGAGCCCAACAGGTAACAACAGCAGTCAGTGTGCTGACTTGACTATGACTTGCCCCAAACTGCATGTGATTGTAAAGAGGAGACTCGTAGGTCCATATAGAAACACATATTTATTCAGATATTTTGAGGTCAGAGGTCAAGGGACTCCTTTGAAAATGGCCATGCCAGTTTTTTCCTCGCCAAAATTAAGCGTAAGTTTGGAGCGTTATTTAACCACATGGATTCATTAGGTTTTCTAGTTTCATATGATACCAGTATCTTCACTCTAGCTTTAAAACTGAGCCCGCTACAACCTAAAAACTATAAGTTGTGTTAATGCGTTGAAGAAATTTGTTGCGTTAAAACGAATTTGCATTTACCCGTTTTTATGGCGTTAACTTTGACAGCCCTAGATGAAACAGATGAAAGCATACGTTCTTCTGTCATTATTATATCCCGTCTGATGCAAAATATCACACAGTGGGAACATAGAGAGGAGAGGAGAAGAGAGATTTTGTCCACAATAAACCTTACATTATTAATAAGGGCATCATTATTGCTGCTTAACAATGCAGCATCCATAAAAGGGCCTGAGTCATTACTGTCTGAGTGCTGACTCCCATGAACAGGACATAATACATTGTTAATCACCCTACAGTGCAGCTCTTACTGCCTCAGGCAGCTTGTGTGTAGCTGTTTGTCCATCCTGTGGAAGAAAATCCGATTTTATTGTTTTACACAGTAAACAGTGAGAAATTATTTACCTTATCTAAACCAGAGTGCTAACATCAATAGTTACGTGAGATCAAGATACAGTCAGGTGAGATGGAGATAGAGGTTCAACATCTCATTTATAGTAGAAAGTTGCCTAACATGTGGCCCTGAAGCCGTAACTGGAAATGTCAGTGAAAGACGAGCGCTTGCTCTGTACGAGGCATGATGGAAGAGAAAATATGAAAGGAAAAAAGAGAGAAAGTGGCGCCTTAATCACTCACTCATTCCTCTCTCTCTGATTCCCCCTCTCTCTTTCTCTCTCTGTGTGCCTTCGGAGACGCTTTAGTCACTATAATCCGCTGAGCGTTGCTTTAATCACATCTTCGTGGGTCTCCACTTTTTAATTAAGGCCCGTGTTTCAGCTCATTTCACTGCGCATATTTAGCGAGCCGGTGGGACGCCGAGGCATTCATCAGACAGACAGTCTGACAGAACAGCATCAGGCCGCTCCTGAGCACGGATTTTAAAGACACTGATTGGGTTTTGAACCAAGGGCAGATGAAGGCGCACACACGCGATTATAGACACACAAAGATAAATGCAATAAAACTCTTATTTGAAATATATTTCCACAGGATACATACCGTTTTTTCTTACCCATTCTTACATACACAATACATTGACTGCAGTGCTAAAAGGGCACCTCTGACTCTTGGCTCTTTTTAACAAGCCAATTAAACATTCCCTCAAAAATAACATTCTCTCTGTGTGTACAGCATGACATACCGTACCACTGATGTTACTTTAATTGCTTTTTTGCTCCTGATTTTAAATTGTTAAGTGTGGTCTAAATAAAATGTTATTACTTTAATTACTGCCTGCTTCTCCGTGTAGCTTGCATATCTAAATTTCAAATTAAATAAGGTCCATGTGAGTCTCTTTCCCCCGCACACAGAGCAGTGGCATCAAATGCTCTACAAGCAAAGGTCAGATTGACACACACACACACACACACAGAAGCACATGGACGTGCCTCTGCAAGCATATGCATCTGCACAAACATGATCTCAGGCTTATTTACTTTTCTTAAAGGGGACATATCATGAAAAATATCTTGTGCTCATTAGGGATGTTCATTTTGAAAAATGTTCTTAACCGATAACCGACCCTCGTTAACCGATTATGTATCCGTTAACCGACAAGATTTGTGCCTTGCATGCAGCGGCGGCGTACCAGCTGTAGGAGCACAACAGATATTCGTTGACGGGAGTCCCCAGTTCACCCGTACGGGAGCGTTAACTTAGCAGTGTAGTGTCGTGGACAAGCAGCCACTTTCCCAGTAAAAGTCTCCACCGCACATTTAGTTTAGTTTAGTTTAGCAGGTTGTCAGCTGTGTGTCTGCCCGGCGTAATGATACTTTGTCCGCCCGGCACAACTTTAGCAAGTGTCCAACAGTGTGTGTATTTGTGCTACGTTAGCAGCTCTAGCATTGCCGGAGGCTTCGTGCTCGCCGCCGCACATGTAGTCTGCGTAACTTTAGCAAGTTTCCAACAGGCCGTGTGTTGGCGGGGAGTGTGAGGTTGTTTGGTGGCGTTATAGCTGTGAACGTAGGTGTAGAAGTGTGTGTACAGTGTATTTGTCGGTGAATAAATACTACGAAACTACAACTCTTTCGCTCTGCTCAAGCGAGCCAGAGACCGGAGCCGACATCCTGTATCCTGCAACTCCGGCTCTGCCTCTTAATGTGGGCTGTTAAGGTGGACCAGTTTTTCTCCTTAAAGTGACGAGCCGCTCCTCTGAGCCGCTCAGCTCTTGAGTTAATTATTAACATTTCTTTTAACTGTTTTAACCGATAGCGTTATTCGGTTAAAACGCTTAATGCCGGTTAACGGTTAATTATGGACATCCTTAGTGCACATACATTTGGGTAGATTACCTGGAGTGCCTACCAACCCACAAACTGTGAAATAATAGGCCTTTTCCATTGGCACTTTTGGCTTTTCCATTAGCATTTCCATTACCAGTTTAAAGGGATAGTTCGGGTGTTTTTGAAGTGGGGTTGTATGAGATACTTATCCATAGTAGGTGTATTACTTACAGTAGATGACGGTCGACACTCCCCCAGCATAGAAAAACAGCCAGGAGTACCAGCACCGGAGCAAAGCAGTGCAGTGTTGTGCACGGGGACGGCAGAAAAACGTATTTTAGCCACCTAAAAGAAAGGCTCACCTAAAAAAGTTGATATGTTTAAGTGTACGCTATATTTAGAATATTTTCCGATGTTAAACTGAACTGAAAGTGAAATGTATCTATACTATTTTTCTCATCTGAGCCTGCTGGCTTTGGAGAGAGCATAGATAAGTTTCACTTTCAGTTCAGTTCTCCATCAGAAAGGAGAAGGAAATGGCTGTCTGACGGCAATATAAAGCAGTGAAAATATTACATATATAGCGTACACTTGAACTTACTTTGATTTTTTTTCAGGTGAGCCTTTCTTTTAGGTGGCTAAAATAAGTTTTTCTGCCGTCCCTGTCACCAGCACTGCATTGCTTTGCTCCAGTGTCGGTACTCCTGTCTGTTTCTCCAAACTGGGGGCACGCCGACCATCATTTACTGTATATAATATATTTACTATCGTTAAGTACCTCATACAAGCCCACTTCAAAACACCCAAACTATTCCTTTAAGCACACCAAGTTGGGCTGATCCGCTCCCGTTATGGACCATCTCCAGAGTCGGTCCAAAGTGCGCCCAACCCGCATCCAAGCAGTCTCTTGTCTCTTGCAGGCTCATTAGAATATATTGCGCCCTATCTGAGTATCTCCACCCACAGCTTGAGAACTACCTTCGCAAAGGTGCACACTTCTTCCTTTTTTTTGCACGACAATCAAAGCAGACTTAGCTTTTTCTGGAGAAGGACTTAAAGAGACTAAAGCACTAAAATAGAGTGTTTCAGACAGAGTGTGAAAACAGGTATATTCAGACAGACAGTATGAGAAAAATTGTGTTTTTTTGAACATTAAAGCATGTAAACATGTACTAGTAGAAACCCAAAATACAAGTATGAACCTGAAAGTGAGCATGATATGTCCCCTTAACTTATACCCAGAGTTCCATATTGATGTTTTATTCCCTTATACTCACAATTCCCTTTTAGTCTCTTTATCTCTTCCATGTCTCACACATACACACACACACACACATACACCCACGCACACACACACATCTCCACCCATTGCTCCATCAGTGATCATCACACAGTCTTCCATTAACTTCGCAGCAAGCGGTTTTCCATCTCCCTCAGATTGCTCTTGTTTGTCATCCTAAGCTCTGCCTTCAATCATGTTTGCCCACGCCTTTACAGCACATTGCCCGTTTAATTGGATTGAGAACCCCGTTTTGAATATGTAAGAGCAGGAGCTGCATAATAATCAGAAATATTCAAATGAAGGACCGTGCTGTTAATTGACATTTCTGGATGCGTTAGAAAGGACAGAGAGTTTTTTATATGGAGGGTTAACAGTGTTGGCTTTGTAAGAGGTTTGTTACAGAGCAAAAATCAGATGGAAAAAAACATGTAATCAGAATTTTTTCTCTTAATCTTAAATGGAATCTACCGCTGAACTTGTGTAGTCATATCTCTTATCGTTGTATCACCAAATTATCAACATTATTATATGGCTAAATTTAAAATCTCCTTTTATACACAGTTTTAAAAGGGCATTCGTTTCCAGCATTTTGTGTGTGTATAGACGATTCTCACACTTTTTTTGCTGTACCTTTCAGCTCAACACATGCAGTCAGGAACATAGCTTATACCGAGCCGACATGTGTTCCTGTTAACACATCGTTAACACTTCAAAATGCAACATGAGATGAGATCAAACATTATTGATCAGTGTGAGCAAATCGGGTCATTGCTGCAGAAATTGACTTTGAACACGAGGGGCGGTAGGTATAGAAACAAAAAACGACTATGAAATTAAGCAGTAAAATGGCAATAAAAAAAGGATATAATAATGCAATAATGCAAAATACAATATTTACAGTTGTAGGTTTTATACTGTACTAACAAAGGGACCATGCCGACTATGTGGCTGAAAATTATGGGAAGTGTGTGGAAAAACTGAAAACCTAAACAGGAATTACTTTAAAGAAAATATGTTGTCTTTCACCTCCACACAACAATATGCTAAAAATGACTCATTGATCTGAATAAACCTACACACCAGACCTTCCCATTTCGTCCAATCTGGGTTCAAATTGTTCTGTTAATTGCTGAATGTTGATTATTGACTGTCTTAGTGAAAGGCTGAATATTGACGTCCCCTACATCAGCGACATGTTGGAGATGGCGGGTTTAAGGTCAGGTCCATGGAGTCAGAGTTCACACCATAGTGACATGAGACCACGCTTTGCTGAATAATGAAAGAGAACTGTCACTGTATTCACTGGAGGAGAACTAAACAGTTCCCACTAAATGCCCAAAGGGTAATGGCCTGTAGCAAGGAAAACAGTCCCATTATGTGGCGAGGAAGTAGATCAAATGGATGGATGGATGGATGGATCATGGATGGATGGGTGGATACATACATTAAACAGAAAAAGATGGATGCAGTCTTTTTCCACAGTCTTTTGATGTTGCGGTAAATCGACTGACGGCAACGGAGGCAGTACGTTTGCCTCAACCGCACCCAGAGTCAGGATCACAAGGCGCCGATGCCTGCGAAGTGGAAGGAGATGCAAAGCTCGGATCTTTCCCATGTGTTTCTACATCAAACACCTGTTAATGGTGATTAGAGCTTCAAGTTGTAACGAGACCACATGCATAGACCTTGAGGGAGAGGTGTATGTCTGTATGAACACCTGCTGCCCTTATTGCCGTAATTACAGTATATCAAATGCACCTTTTGGTGTTATTATTTTATCCACCCAGTAGTCTTCCCACAATAGGAGAACCCTGGAAATGTATTGATGTGGAAGGAAGACAGTTGGAGTGATGAAACCAGAGAAATAGATAAAGGGTAGTGAGAAGCAGAGATGGCAAGGGCTCAAACGGAGAGACTATGCAGACGGCGTGAAGCAGTGACTTATAACAAAGTGACAGAGTTCAAGGCTAGGCTGAGTCCTCTTGTCTCCTCATTGCTTTCACCAGGCACACACACACAGAAGGGCTGACAGAGAAAAGGGTGATTCCATTTCTCTGAGCTGACATAAAGATCAGTGTTCCGTGGCTCAGGGGGCCTACTGAGCGCGCTCACTGTCGGCTCCGACACTTCCCCGGCACCGCTGCCTCGGGGACGAGAAGAAGACCCTGCCTCTCATGGTCTCACACACATAGAAACCACAAAGACAAAAAAAAGGCATTTTTTGTGTATGTTCTGCAATCTACTCTTGTGCGTGCACCTGTGTGTGAGTGTGCACACTTGCAAACTCAAGCTTTAAGTATGTGTGTGTCCGTCTATGCTCGGGTGCATGAGTGTGTATGACACTGCCCTTCTGCCTCATCGGCAAATGCCAGCAAGGACCAATGTGTCAGTATAATGTGCAAATGCCAGTCATGATAAGGGAGAAGGGTAATTACCCCTACAGGGCTTTGGAGTTAGACAGCTAGTGGCTTTTGAAAAAATAAAATGACTTGAAAAAGACTTAAACGCATTAAAAGAAACATTTAGGTTTTTATTGATCCCAGATCCTCTTCTGTCTGGAAAAACGGACCTAAACAAATAACAAAGTTAACCCTGATGTGACTATTGAGAGCTAGTTCTGAGTGACACTACTACCTATTAGGTAAGCAGAATTCAAGCCCCCATAATTGATCCTTCGCTAAGTCCCGCCCCTCAAACACAGACTGGCAAATCATAGCTTCGACCAGGGTCTGACAACTATACCAAAGAGTAAAGAAGCAAAAAGACAAAAATCAGCCGCTGCTGCCATTTTGGACTGAAAACGCTTATTATATTTATAATATTTCATTACTGGCGTCCGGTAATCGCTTTCAGTCCAAAATGGCGGAAGCGTAGCTTTGCTGCTGGGGCACTGATGTTGCAATGGAACGAACAATTGACTTTCACTTCTTGGCAATATACGTTCTTTGACTATACAGCTCTGCTCCATAGACTCTCATGCAATCCTATTCAGGCTTGTTTTGTGAATTTTGAGCTAGTCGCGGTTAAACGTGCTTGTGGCACGTGTAATAGTGATACTTGGAAGCAGTTATACGATTCTAAAACGTTACATTTTCTACGTAAAAACCTGTGGAGCTAACATTAGCAGAGTACATTAGCACATTATTAACTAGTGTTAGCACTTCTATCCTATGCAAGCTACTAAAGGTAGGGTCAATTGCAAGCGTTCACCCCACTGTGTGAGCATGATATACTGTATGAATTTTTGTTTGACTACCACTAAACTGACTAGACTAGCATAACATTACATATGCATACATACATATATAACATTGTGCAGCTGCTGCACTGAGGGAGAATGGGAAATCAGGTTTGTTGGAGCTATGATTGTAAATGTAAGCAAAACATGTTTATCCATATTTAGGTTTAGAAGCTTAAAAAGCATTTCATTGATCAATCTGCTTCCAATTTGAATCCAGCTTTGTAAGAGATTTGCTTTCATCGCGGATATTTGAGATCAAATTTCCCCAGTGGGAAATGTGACTGGACCTTTGATTTCATCTTACCACAGGGACATCCAATGCAAATGCTAAATTTCTACTGGGAGTTGTCTGTTAGGATTGATCTCAATACAAAAAGCGAAACATCCCGTCCAAGGTCACTGCTTTTAGTCATGAAAGATGTTTATGCTTTTGGTCTCAGGAATGCCTATTATGAAACAGATAAAACTGTCCTATTGTACGCATAAGTGGTCTACCGGTACTTTACTGTGCACCAGAAGAAACAAGAATTGTTCAGAAAACCTTGTGAATCACTCGAATGCAGCTTATTCACAAAGTTGAAACTTTGTTTACGTGAATAGCATTGTTTGTATAGTTTATTCATGAACATATGCGTCCCCTCAAGGCTTGTAACAGGAAAATCTAGCATTCTGTTTGAAACATCTCTGGTCAATTGAGTTGACATGTGAGGTGCTTTTAGGCTTGTTATGGTGTGTGATAGTTTGTTTATCAGTGTTTTCTTCTCAGCATGAACAAAAGAGCATATCCAAAGCTTTTGGAGCGATTCAAATGAGGTCTAACGTTTCTTTGAATGCACAGTTCATACAGTAAATGTATGAACATCTTTTAAAGTGGAAGTGAAACAGTCAAACCAAGTTAAGCTGGTTTACTAAATGGATTTCCACTCTAATGAACAATTATATAACAAACACGACAATTGTAAGCATTTAAAAGAAAAAATGAGCTTTGTTTCAAATTGTTTTTTTATGAAATAGACTGAATAAAACTCATCTTTACATCCAGGAACAATACAATAGTGTCCCCTCTTTTGTTTTCTGCTGTACTGTGTCTCCTCAGTCTCCGTCTTTCACAGTCTCTACTTTTTTTTATCTGTGTAACTCAGCCGAGCCAACCAACCTTGTGATGTCATAGGCTAGAGTACTGCAACGTGGCGGCGCTCTTGCCACGAAACATGAAACAAAGCTTCTTTTCTTCATATAATGCTTACATTTGTCATGTTTGTTCTATAATTGTTCATTAGAGTGGAAATCCATTTAGTAAACCAGCTTAACTTGGTTGACTGTTTCAGCTCCACTTTAAGGCTTTCTGCACAACACAGCAGCACTTTGCTCAATACTGTAAGTGTTGGCTTATCTGTGTGCATGTATGTACACAGATGTATGTCTCCATGCCTATATATTTATCTGTGTATGTATTTGTGTGTGTATATGCATGCCCATAACATGTGGATACACAAATCAAATGGGATTGGGGTCACCAGTGTAATGAGCTCCCCACATGGTCACTGGGTTTCCGCAAAGGGCTAAGCAGACGGACACACACACACACACACACACACAGGTCCCCCTGGAGCAGCGTACATATAGGCGACATGTTGGCACTGATGAGGGCAGACAGCTCGCCCCCTACACATAGACAGGCCCAGACAGGATGGTGTGGTGCCAGCAGCAGCAGCCGAGGTCTGTGTTTGTGTGTGTGTGCATGTGTGTGTGTGTTTGTGTGTGTGTGTCGGCTCTGCCCGCCTCAAGTGTCCTGCTGGGAGTTAGGCTGCACGTTATAAACAAACAAGCGAGAGCAAATAGGAGATGGGAGAAACGGAAAGAGAGAGGGAAACAAAGAGAGCGAGACATATAAATGTCCATTTCTGGTTTCTATCTATCGATCCGTCGTTCTTCCCACGTAGTGTCTCCTTTCTACAACATGATCGAGTGCAAAACAACACCGGATAAATGAGAGAAAATGAAGGGTGGGACTTTACGCCAGGTTAAGTCACAAGTCGAGCACCTTCTCTCAACCATATGCTTCATGGGGAAGTAAAGGTCTCCTGTGTGTATGTGAGTGTGGCAGTCTCCCAGATCCCACACCTCTGTAGGTGTAAATGAGACTCAGGCAGCAGGCAGAGGCCTACTTCTAACTAAGACAGAGGGAAAGAGCAAACGAGGGAGAAGACTGACATTCTGTCTCTTTAAAGCTCTTTTCTCTCACGTACACACCTCAAACAGAACGACACACACACACACACACACACACACACCTACGTACTGTACGTGAACCACACAGACCCCTGCTGTTCACGGCACTAGCTAGTTATGCTAATGTGTCTCCTCACTAAGACTGTCAAGGCGTGGAACAGGATTAGCATAAAGTTGATTTCAAAGCGCGCACACACACACACACACTCACATACACACAGACAGGCATCTGGGATATTTAAAATAATCACTCCTCAGACTGAGTATGAGTAATCAGCGTAGGGTGTCAGGCGTTAAAAGAAAAGAACATATATGATGTGTATGTAAAAAGCAATGTCTGCAATCATGACATTATGAGTCTAACTTCATCTGCATAACAGCATTCTTTTAAGTGATTTGCAATTTTCCTGAAACAGGGCTCTGAGGCCAGAAGTGGTAATATTGGATTAGAAGAAAAACATACAAACTATCTGAAGAATGTAAATGTTATACTTACAGCAGCTAACATTTGCAAAAGTTGATCACAAAATCAATAGTCTCAGGATAGTGAAGCACAACCCATAGAGCTTTATAATGTTACATTATAGTTTTTTTGCACATTATCTGTCTTTTTTTGTAGGGATGCTCCGATACCAGTATCGGTCCGATACTATGCTTATGTACTCATAATCCAATACTACTTAACGCCAACGTGACATTAACCTTTCGTCAGTTGAGCAGGTAGGCGGAGGAGGAGCAATGTCAGCAGTTCTTAAGGTTTTTTAGATCAAACAATTCCTCTCATGCATTTTTATCGCATTCATTGAGGAGGAGGACTGGGTCGAGCGAGCGACCGGCTGGGTCAAGTATAGCAACCCACTGGGTCGAGTATAAAGACCGACTGGGTCGAGCACCGTGACCCACTGGGTCGAGTATAGCGACCGACTGGATAGAGCGGGGGACACCAGTCAAAAGCACGCACTTGCAGCCCATGCAGTTTAAATAGATAAAATAGAATAGATAAATAAAATGTTTGCCATGGGTCCTAATTTAAAGTATCCCACACTATCAGGGGGGTAGGGGCACTCTGTCAGGAGACAGACCCAGATGCAGCAGACACAGATTTCCTCATGTGCTCTGTCTATTTTCATTATACACAAAATGCCAATTAACTGTAACTTTCCTAAAATAATAATAATCTGTTCTTTTTTCTTCAGTTAATTACATAACTAATAATATTTTGAGAAGAAATAAGTTAACATTTTGCTATGGTAGTTGTTTCTTCTAGTAGTTTATTCTCTGGGTATCGGTAGTCCTTGTATGTTAGATAGGTTGGTAGGATGAGGGTTAAGTGACGAGCTGCTCCTCTGAGTTTTGCTCAGCTTTTTTTTTTTTTTTAAATGTTTCAATATTCCTTTAAACTGGTATCATAAATTGATGAATATTCGTATTGTCGGTTAAAGGTTAATTAGTAACATCCCTACTGCAAACTGTGCTCTGTTTGGAAAACACAAAGTTGAATGTTAAAATGTCAGCAACAGCATCATGTTGTGTATTTCATTTGTTACAGTCAGAAAGTGAGGAACATCTAATGAAAATAAAACATGTTTTCAAAGTCATTGTTAGAACTGTAATGATATTATTAAGTACTCTTATCTGTACTCGATATCGGCAAGCACCCAAAAAAGTGTGGTGCATTCCTACTTTTTCCATCCATCCATCTATCCATCTTTCTGCAAATGTTGATAGTTGGTCTTTGTATCAGAAGCATTTTGTTTTATTTCCTGAATTTATATCCCCAAAACACATATTTTAATTTGTAATGCTTTCTTTACCTCACAACTACTTTATTAAAACTTAACTAATAATTACTTTGGTAGTGCACTGGATAAATCAAAGCATTGAGTCACCAGGATTATGTATCTGTTATCATAAAATTGTAAACATCTTCTCTCTCTTTTCTTTTCTCTCTCTCTTCAATTCATTTTTGATTTGAGCAAATAATACAGAGAAAGTAATGTTTGCATTAAAAAGTAGCGATACACAACACATGGAATGAAATAACTAGTTATTGATAACTGGGAAAATGAGAAATACTCAAAATCAGATAATGAAAGAGAGAAAATGTTGTATATTACAGTATATAATACTGAGTCTAAAAATGCTCTCTCACATACACACACTGCATTCAGTATGAATTGTTAAAATCTATTATTGAAAATCTACACTCGAAATCTCATTAAAACCTCAACACAAAAGTCTGTGGTGAGAAATGATGCATCTCGCATTGTGTTAAAAGCTGAAAGAAATGGCATCACAGCTTCTCCTATACCTAAATCACAAGTCCATTAATTATATCCTTTCTCATACATGTGTGTGCGTGAACACAAGACTCGCATCGACAGAAGTGTGCACACGTGCACATGGTCGCACGCACACACAAAGTGGCCACACTGCCGGGGCTATCAGCTCCAGCACACCATCGTGGGTTTCATCAGATGTTTCACTTATTTTTTTCTCTCCCTCTGTTTTCACTTTCCCAGCATCTATGGGAAACGACAGATGGATGGAGAGGAGGGGAGAGCAGGAGAGGGAGGGAGGGTGGAAAAGAGAACCAACAGTGTTTTCTGCTTTCTCTTCTTTCTTTTTTTGAATCTAAACTAAATCTGAATTCGGTGCTGCCGTATGCTGACCTGCAGAGAAATGTGCCATATGCTCAGAAATTCATCAAGCAATACCGGAGGCAAACACTGAATGAGACAAAATTTTAAGTAAATTCAAAGAGCACTGCCAGAGACCTTCGTGCTACAGCACTGCTGGTGAGCACGGCTGCGAAGCTGTGAAATAGTTTTTCGTAAAGTGCTGCAGCAGGCAGATGAGGATTAATGGGAGAGATTAAACTGAATATGGCCTTGTACATAACTGTCAAGGTGAATATGTGAAGTATTAGAAAGAGCAAGGCCTTCAGATGCTCCAATAAATGAACTCTATAAATGAACTAAGTGATGCTTTTAGTGGCTTCAGTAGATATTGTTTGGGAACACCACCCATGTTTTCTACCTTCATTCTCAAAACGCTGCTTTTTGCATGTACCAGAAACAATTATAATGCAAAAGATTCAGGCGCTAATCTACACTTTACTGCTCAGAGCAAAGATTTGAGTCCGTTAAAGTCATTCGCTTCATCACAGTTATTAAAGGGGACGCATCATGCTCATTTTCAGGTTCATGCAGGTATTTGGGGTTTCTGCTAGGGCTGTGTATTGGCAAGAATTTGGCGATACGATACGTATCATGATGAAGGGGTAACAATATAGTATATATTGCGATACTGTAAGCAAGGAAAACCTCTAATTTTAGGAAAACTGACACACAACCATATGTATAAAGTCTGAGTAAAATGGCTACTATGGGGACTAACATCATTACACATGAATACAGTTGGACTCATTGGATCCACAAGAGTCTCAGCTTTCCAGTCATACCCAACTTATGCAATTCTAAGACTGTTTAGGGACCCCAATATTAAAATACACCATTTTAGAATAGGTGGAAATAAATAACATATTTGTACTGCATGCAAAAAACAATGTGGTTTTTGCCCAAAATTGCATGGACTTAGCATAATAAGGGGAGACTTGTGAGTACCCATATTGAACCCATTTTCATTAACATATCTTGAGGTCAGAGGTCAAAGGACCCCTTTGAAAATGGCCATGACAGTTTTTCCTTGCCAAAATTTAGTGTAACTTTGGAGCGTTATTCAGCCTCCTTTGTGACATGCTTGGTATCAATGGATTCCTTAGGATTTCTAGTTTCATATGATCACAGCAATTTCACTCTAGCTTTAAAACTGGTCCGCCGACGGGCTGTCGGATTTTTAAGAGGTTAATTAAAAATCGATGCAGCATTTTTGAGAATCGATACAGTATCGCAAAACACAATATCGCGATACTCATGTGTATCGATATTTTTGTACACCCTTAGTTTCTACTAGAACATGTTTACATTCTTTAATGTTCAAAAAACATTATTTTTCTCATACTGGCTGTCTGAATACACCTGTATTCACCCTCTGTCTAAAACGCTCCGTTTTAGCACCTGTCTCTTTAAGCCCCCCTCCCGAAAAAGCCCAGTCCTAGTTCTCAAACCGTGGGCGGTATATTCTAATGAGTCTGCATATGACATAGGAAGGGTAGCCAAATCTGAATGGCTTGTTGAATCTCATATTTTCAGATCCAGGCAGCTCACAAAAAAACCCCAACTCTGTTGTCTTATTTCACAGTTTGGTGGTTGGCAGGCACTCCAGATACCCAAATGTATGTGCACTGACGAGGTGAGCTTTTCATGATATGTCCCCTTTAATAGAGCATAATTGATTTCCAGTGATGATGTCACTGCTCTGAATTGCTTTGCATGTAAACACAGCTGTCTATGTAGAACCCTCCAGTCTGTAATTAAGCTCATCTCAGGTACTGGAAGCACACAATATTTGTCTAGTATATGTATAATAATGATATAAAGCAATTATAAATTTAAGAACTGCAAGAAATCAAATGGATTACTGAAACAAAAATACGAGGGCTGTCAATCGATTAAAATATTTAATCACTATTAATCGCTCATTTTCTATCTGTTCAAAATGTACCTTTAAAGGGAGATTTCTTTCAAATATTTAATACTCTTATCAACATGGAAGTCGGCAAATGTATTAAAAAATAAGCATTACATGGGCACGTCTGTAAAGGGGAGACTCGTGTTTACCGATAGAACCCATTTTCATTCACATATCTTGAGGTCAGAGGTCAAGGGACCCCCTTTGAAAATGGCCATGCCAGTTTTGGAGCGTTATTTAGCTTCCTTCAGGACGAGCTAGTATGACATGGTTGGTACCTATGGATTCCTTAGATTTTTTTTAGTTTCATATGATACAAGTATCTTCACTCTTTGTGTAAAACTGAGCCCCATACAACCTCCGGAAGATCGATTGTGTTAATGCGTTAAAGAAATTAGTGGCGTTAAAACTAAATTTGCGTTAAAGCGTTGTCGTGTTAACCTTGACAGCCCTAAAAAAATACATATCTTTTTTTCCAATGTTGCTAGTTCTTTTGAGCCATCTTTGACTTCTCTCTTTTGCCCGCGCCTAAAGCAAAACACTGCACTGAGAAAAACATTTTAAAATGACGCTGTTATATTCAATGATATGTGCCTCCTTCAGATGCAAGTTTTCAAAGCCGTTTCCATATTTGTGGAAATGCAGAAATAGTGTGAAATACACATACTTTGAAAAAAAATGTGAATTTCATAAGGAGATTTTTTCAAATCAACTGTAGTGAGTAGGGGGATGCCCCAAAGGCCTCGCCTTGATCCAGGGTGGATGTATATGCACAGTTTGGCCCTCTCTCTCTCACACACACACACACACTGTCAGACAGAGTGCAGAGTGATATGGGGGGTTCTTCCCACAGATGTGATGGGGGATCATTTGTGTGCATGTGGTGAAAGATCCCCCCCCTCCACACACACACACACACACACACACACACACACACACACACACACACACACACACACACACACAAACACACTGCCTGGGCCCAGCCTGTCTGCCACGGGTGTCAGTACATCTAAAAGGTCTCAACATAAATGGGATTAATGCAGTCTCTCTCCCATCGGCAATCATTAAGCATTCTGTTTAAAGCGCAAACACACGCAAAATAAACGCACTTCCACTCTCCCCTGCTGCAGTAAATTATTCAAAGAAGAAAAAAAAAAAAAATTAAAGGAAAGAAAAAAAGAGAGAGATACTGAGATGGGGGGGAAATACGAGCGACTCCTCTGAGGGGAGGAGGTGCGGCGGATAGGAGAGACAGATAAATAAGAATGCAAGGGGAAGAGGGAGAACATGAAAGAATTGTTTTAGAGCCGAGAATCCTAAAATGCAAGCGGCTTTGTCACTCAGGAGTGATGCCCGCTTTCTCTCTGTTTTTCCTCTTCTCATTCCCGTTTCTCCTTTCTTTCACCCTTCATCTCTCTCATTCTCTCCCGACGTGTTCCTCCCTCTTTCTCCGACGTTCTCCTCCCACCTCCCTCCCAGTTTGAAATCCCTGCTTGCTGCTTGCCATACGTTAATAACTATTTACTTCCCACTGAGAGCAATTAGGCTAAGAGGGCTTATTTTCTTCTCCTTTCATATTCTTGAACTTTTGAAACCAGACGTAGAGTTTGAAGTCCATGTTCGGAGGCCTTCGCTACTGTAGATAGAACATGGGTAGTGTTGCAAATGGAAGATTTGGTAATGGGACGAGATATACCTATGTATGGATCAGAAAAAGCTTTGTGATTTGAATTAGACTACTCCGAAAAAGTTTAATTAATGTAAAAGGGATTGTCTTGGTTTATCAAAGGGATTTTAATTGGTGTTAATGGAAAGAGGAGTATTACTTTGGCAGGGGATTCGTTTTGCTAATGTTTCTCCTTTCCTCTTATCATACAATAAACAAAACCAGGGTGCAATTGTGTTTGCCCACTAAATGGAAGCCATGTTTCATTGAATTTCTTATGAAAATGAACAAACCTAAATGCTTTTTTTGCCATCACACTATACAGTATGTCAATTGAGAGGTTTCCTTGAAGGTAAAAGCCTCTGGCTTGAAGGCATTCAGTGAGATGTGTCCATAGTAATATAAAAAAGTGATTAAATATCTTGGCTATTCAAAGCAGAGCATTTATTGACTTTTGGTGCTATAGACAAGGCCTTTCAATCAGACTCAATGAGTGTGTACAATAAAGAAGAATAGTCTTAGCTGGAATCAACGTTGCTTAAGTTTCAAAAAGAAATATGAATCATGTGTTTGATGAAAATGTAATGAAAGGAAAGCCCCACAAAGTTATTTCCTTACTGCTATTCAAACATACAACCTCTACCTTTATATAAACATCAAGCCACTAAAAAACAGGCGCAATAAATAACTTTATCAAATCAAGTTTGATAAAGTTAATTACTATACTTTTTATAAATGTAAATAATAATTATTACATTTGGTATATTTTATAAAAGGAGGCTCAGTTAAGGTGTCAATAAGCTTCAATAGCTATTTGTTCTCACCTTTAATGAATCACTTTCAGAAACAGAAGTTGATTCATGCCTGTCTGATTTTATTCTGTCATAACATATTCACGTGTAAAATAGTTTTTCTCACTTAATCAATGTGTCTTTCCTGTTCAGCACATCCTTGTTATTCCTATTACAATCATAAGGCTGAAGGTTAGATTTAAGATTTTATTACTTTAATGCTGCCCCTCTCATTCTGTCCTCACTATCATTTTTCCATGTTAAATTGTTATAAAATAAAAATCGATAACACAAAAATCTGACTAGAGATTAGATTTTAGTAATAGCATATGCAGTGTAAACACTTCAGTTTGACTGTTTATTTTCTATTTTTTTTCTGTTTTGACTTGATAGAGGGTTGCTGGTGCATAATCAACAGCTCATTTGCATTTTCTTTCCATTTTTCTCTTCACTTTCTATTACCAAAAAAAAGCAGTGCATGACAACCTCATTTACTGTAAACCGCTGTGATCAGTGACTTCTTGCAGTATGGAAAAACACAGAAACTTTTGCGTGGAAACATAAAAACAAAATAATTTCAAACCAATCTGCTGCAGTACTAGGTTCATCATCATTTTGAACAAGAAAAACACATTTGCAATATGAGGCTGCACTGATCATATTCAAGGTATAATCTGACGTGCAGTGATTATGATGTTTTATTTATTCTGTAGCAGTAATTGATTTGGGAGGGGGCTGCCATCATAGAGTACCTCTTTTCAAAAGTGTGTGATCGGTAGGCCAGCCAGTGATGAAATAATCTTTTCTGCTACAAACAGACTAGGGGTGTCGTGATAGCAACACGTTCTTACTCCACCTCGTCAAATACGGAGTCTTGGTCAGTGGCCCTATGCTTCAAACCATGACGCTCTAGGTAACCCTCTAGCGTCAGGTTTGGTCGTGTCGGGGACGACGTTTAAGTTTCTGCTCATTACATGCATGGTGTCTTTGCAAAATATTCTTCCAAAGTAGGTTTACTTAGCCTTCAGGTTTATCTATGCAACAAAATGACTTGGTTAGGCAGGTTACAGCTAAACAGTGCACTACAAGATGTTTCTGAAAACATTTGAGATGAGGAATAGGCATTACAGTCACAGAACATTGATTCATATTTGATCAGCGCTGCCTAGTTGGACCATTTGATCGGAGTTCGAGAGTGAATGACAGCTGCTCAGAGACGGCAGGCTGCAGCTCGGCTCTGATTGGTTGTTTGCCTCCGGCCTGTGAAATCTTACAGATACTGTTAGCATATAGTGATAGTTTTATGAGAATAACTTTTAGCGACGTACATGAAATCTGCCTTGGCGGAGGTCTGCGCTCTCCGAGTGCAGTTTTTAATCATATTTCCTCCAATTCTACCTACTGCTGCTTTAAGTAGGCTATATAAGTTATGTAACAAAACCACGGTAAATACGTCGATGTTGACACGCGGGACACGAACAGCGGTCTCCTGGGTGAAAGTCATATGATTGTTTGACCCGTCCATTATAGGTTTTACATTGGAGTTAGTTAAAAGCCCGTTGCGTCTCATACAGACGCTAAAGGTCTCCCCAGTGCGTCGGTATCAGAGGTCGAGGGGCACTGACCAAGCTGCGATATTTGACGAGTTGTTAGTGAGAACAGGTTGGGCATACTAGTATACTGACGATATCTGTGATATTTAAAAGATGAAGTATTGATATTATGTTAAAAATACACATATGATAATATTGTGTAAATAATCCAACCTTCGATTTTTTTTTTCCCCCTCCATGTCCCTGCCCCCACTCAGTGTTGATAATCAATCAGATATGAATTCATTGGTTTAAAAAGCAGCAAGATGTGTATAAAAAAATTTTTGTGGTCATACTGTATATGCTCTCCTCTGTCCTCTTTTTTTACCCTCTGTTTCTTATTTTATTATTTTGCCTCCTTTCTTGGGCTATCTTATCCATATACTGTACTGTATCTCTCCGCGTCTGTCTTTTCCCCCCCTCTTCCTTTCATCAAAGTGAATTAACAAGCAGACGTTCTGATTAACTTCACATGTAATATGCAGTCCCACTGATATGAAATACATAAAAATAATTCCCACTTTTTTTTTTTTCCAATTAGCTATGACTTTGCTGTGGTTAATTACATTTCTCTTGGTTCAAAAGCTAGATAGAACAAGACTTCTAAGTGTAGATATATATTCCACTTATCTGTTCAACAGTGATTTATGAAGCCTCAAGATGAAACAGCAGAACTCTTAAGTCATTTTTCCAGCTAAAACATGGTTTATATTCTGATTTTAAATGTATGCATTTTGTTAACAAGTGCCACCACTTGGGAATCCCAACAGGTGAATTGATTTTTTGATTTTTTTTTTATGGCATCAGCTTTACATGATTGTATTCCATGAAAAAAACTTTTAGTTTGTAAGCATATAAGTGTTGATCCAGTTCAAAGGTTTTGTCACATGCCAGTTCCTTCCTCTCTGTTCTCCTCTGGTCTCTCCCCACCGTAGACTATCAAATCAATCAGAAAGCTCATGAAAGTAACCCCAGAGTTAAAAAAAATAAATAAAAAAATAAATATACATTGAGTTAAGGAAGCCCTGTGAGCCCTGTCCATGACACGCAGAGTCTCCAGCCGTGAGCTTTGATGAAATATAGTTCAAGGGATGGGGCTATAACATCCATACCTTCTTCTTCATCTCTATCTCTCTTCTCTTTCGCCTTCTTTTCATTCATAAGTAATGGTACACCGTGAGGCTCATCAATAACCTAAAGCACTCCTCTGTGAGAAAGTATCATGCTCATAAATGTTATCATTACCCCCAATATATAGCACTAGAAGGTATCATATATCAGTGATATCTGTGTGCACGCACGCATGTTTGTGCATGTGTGTAAGAGAGCCAGAGGAAGAGAGAGCCAACGAGCCATGAGTGAAGTTATTCTCATGTATATTTTATTGTAAACTCATGCGTTCCCAGGGGTAAATATGGAGAATGTGTAGATTTCTTAGTTAATGTGAGTCGAAAATCACAGTGGCCCAGGGCTTTCTCACCCGTTTTGACCACATATTGGTTATAGCATTGTGTGTCCTAAGCATTGTTTGATTCATCGGATTAGATTAGGATATGGACCAAAAAACTTAAGCTCACAAGTTTGGTTCAACCAAATGTTCAATGTTTTGTTGGCACAAATTAGCTCTATATTGCATTTTTTTCATGGTGTGATGATGGCCCAAACTGGACACGGTGTTATCGCTTCAAACTGAGACCAGAAAATTACCCTTTTCTGCTGATCAGGCATCCGATAAGAAAATGCTCGTGTCCATATGGAAGACAATGAGAAACAATCTATTTTATTGTTTGGTTTGGAGGGTTTAATGTCATTAAGGCAATCTTTACTGATGCCAAGTCTAAATGAGTTGCCTATTCTTCCCCAGGCCTTAAAGGGTAACAAGCACTTTTAGTGGATGCAACATTACATTGACGCTGCTCACTTGCCCTTGCAGCTCGTTTCGCGGATGCCGATTACAGCGTTATGCCTCAATACTGGACCAATTTCAACTATTGTTGTCCCCATTAGACACAAATACATGGGGAAATAGGGTCCACGATGAAAAATACTGAAGTTACACTTTAAACAATGGCAGATCACAGAAAACACTCATGTTAGCTGTTTTGTAGCAGTGTTTTGGAAAATACTGATAAATGACCAATTTTAAAAGAAAAAAAGATTTTGTAAAAAAACAGCAACTTGACTCAATCTGATAAATGTTTTCACAGGATATTGACATGAACCTAAGATACTGCTATACTCAATGTTTTTATGGGTCCTTCGTGTAGTCTTTCATAGTGGAAAATCATACAGTCTTAATTTTTGTGCACGAATTTTGCATTCAAGATCATTGTCAACTCACTAACAGGGAAAAAAAAATCTTAAACACTGATTCTTGTTGATGTGTCCTTGAGCAAGACACTGGATGCCCTGCCTCTGGGATGGCACCATTAACTTAATTAAATTTCCATCATCTTGTTAAAACATGTACATGTATGCACATCTCAGAAACATACCTCTAATTACATGGCCACTTAACATGACCAGTGAGCACTCTAAATCCTTAAGAAGAAAAAAAAGGAAACTTAAAAATAATACCATTTCCCTTTCATCACCCGCTGCCTTTTGTGAACATTAGAGAATGGAAGTTCACAGGGTTCACATTAGCCGTGGTGGTGGTCGGGGGGTTAGAATCAGAGAGAGTACTTTGAACATATTAATTAATAATCCATGGCTGGGTTATTAGTGTATGAGGGATTTCTGGCCCCTATTACTGTAGATGAGTAGAACCACAGGGCATCATGGGTAGGGATGAAGGAAAATGACACACATGCTTCTTAACTCTAAACACATTAAAACCAAATGACTCCATTTGTGTCATTCAGTAATAGTCAAACTTTTTTCTTATGAGCTCAAGCTATTCACGGAGTTTGCTGGCAGTTTTTTATTCTGCTTTGACCCAAGCGCCAGATTGTCTTTTATGTCTCGTCAAAGATACAACTCTTAGATAAAGGTGAATGTCTGAATTGTCTGTCCTATCAAATGACTATCTTGCATTTTAATTAGCATTGAATGTTATTCAGTAAAGTTCCGATCAGATTTGCAAGCCCCTTTTAAGCTGTCGGGATCTAAAAACACCTCAGCCTTACACTACACAAGATGAACGCAAATCTTGTAAGAAATCATCAAATGCAGCCCATTACCCACACATCACATGGAAAAACACCTTGAAGCCACCACGCCACTATAGCCAATTTAATTTCCATACGCTTATGCTAATTACCCTGAAATAATCAAGCTAATTTAGAGAGATGCAAATGTGTTTGAGGTTGGGTTCATTAGTAAAGGGGGCCAGTGCATGCGTGCAAGCATGTGTGCATGTGTGCATGTGTGTGTGTGTGTGAAGTGGGTTTCATTAGTGAGGGGCCTTAATGTGTGTGGAGAGGAAAGCTGTGTAGTAAAGGAGAGAAGAATGGTGAATATGGTAGATACAGTCATATTATTGAGTAAAACATGCATACTGTACGCATGTCTTACTCAATAATATGACTGTACCTGCCATATTGCACATATTCTTTCTCTGCATTTCTTTCTGTTCCTCTCACTAAAATTATAAAAAAATTAAAATAATCATTTTTAATAGACAGAATGTTAACTTAAATATGTATTTTCTAGGGGTGTAACGATACGATATGATTCAAGGACGATATTTGGCTCATCTAGAGCAATACGATATGGTACAATTCAATGATTTGAAATTGATAAAGTGATCAGGGATAAATGAATTATGGATATAAACAAGTAAACACAACGATTAATGGCAAATACATACACTTTTTATTTGAAAATAATAAAAAGTGCAACTTCAGGACCCGCTGCTTCTGTTTCTCAAGATACAAGGCAGTGCAATATTCAACAACAAAAATAAAATAAACCAACTTCTAATCAAGTTAAATGAGCAGTGGTTTAACCTGCTGCTTCGGTTCTCATTTTTAATATAAATGGTAGAGCATTAATATTGGCGTCTCAGTAGGTGCATGGAAAGATTGGTCGTGTTGCCGTTGTATTTTATCTGGCTTTTGCATATTCTGCAAACAGCAAGTGATTTATCAAGGACATCTCCCTTTTTGCAAAAGCCAAAATGCTTCCACACGTTGGACCTCAAACGCGTCTTGAAAATCTCTCGCTCATCTGGCTCTTTACCACCGTCAGTCTGCTTCGTTTTGCTGTCGTCTTTCTGAGATTGGCGCTGCTGGTGCATGTCCTTGATGTCATACTCGGGGAGAGTGAACAGGTGTAACATTTAACATTTCTTTACTATTAAAAGTGCTAAAAACTACATTGATATAATGTTTGCCATGCTTAAATACAAGGTGCAAATTCTTAGTATCGATACAATCAATTATTTACCTTGCAAATTGATTTTAGATCGACATACGTCCCCCCGTGAAGGACAAATTGCCGAGTACCTATCAATGTAGTTGGATCGTAGGAATATAAATCGATACATCGATGTAATAGATGAATCGTTACACCCCTTATATTTTCTGAACCTGATCATATTCCATTATATACTATGCAACACCAGGTTATGGACAGATCCTTTGCCGTTTCTCTCACAGATTTGTGAGACGAGACCTATCTGTAGCTACTAATTGAACATCGTGATATCCCTTTACTCTGCTTCACTAAGAAGCTGGAGACTCACATTACACACAAACACCCCTACTGCAATTATCCTGATTGCAGTAGAGCCGCTGTGCGTTCAAACACATACATGCATGCACACATACAGATACACATACGGTACATATTCTAAACACACACACACACACACACACACACACACACACACACACACACACACACACACATACACACACAGACGTACTCTGCCTGGTCCCTCAAGGCCAGGCCTCGGTGCCACTGAAGGTTGTAGCAATTAAAAACATCATCCTCCAGTTGTGACAAACATGATGAATTTGTACCACCAGAGCAGTAAGGCATAACTCCTACAACCCACAATATGTCACTTTTTTTTCCTCCTCTTCTGATGCTTTGCTGTGACATGATATTATCACCGAAATTATAAAACCGACTTATTTTTATCTCAACAAGTTTGTTTTTACTTTCATGTTGACAGAAAAAAAGGTTGTGATAACACCAACTGGCATGTAGTACTCTGTTTATACAGTCACACAACATGAAGTTTCTCGCTGTTTTGGAAGGGATGGAAATTTTTATTTTTCAAAACATTTTCTCTTGAGGTGGTGCAGGTGCAGCAGCGCAGTAGAAGTGCAGCTAACACATACGATTGTCATTTCAGTGACAACTTATATGTGCAGATTTAGAAGGGCAGGACATTTTCAAGATGTAAGGACACTTGACTTGTCTTATTATGTAAGTAACTGGCGAATGGCACAATAAACCCAGCAACCGCGTGTCAACTAAAATACAATGTTGAGACTAAATGAGCTGAAAATGGTCAATTCCTTTAGAATCATTACGCGTTTTTGGACCAAATAGTTGTAGGGACTCACTGAGAGGAATTTCCCACTGGGGAGTTCTCCGAGAACTACATACTTTCACTGGCAATAGGATCGCTGAAGAGACGTAAGGCGATTGGCGCCGCATGCGCACATCTCCGACTGGAAGATTGGCGAGCGGCTAGTTTGCTACATTTCACAAGCTGTCTTAGCTTTTTTAGTAATATAGGAATTAATAAACAACTCTTGTTACATGCCACAATTATATTAAATCAAGCAAAATAGCCGTCACGAAAGTACCGTTTGCGGATTCAGTTAGAATCATTCTTCGACTCTGTGGGTGTGCTTTGCGCTACTGGGTTAGCTCGCTGAGCTGTGTCTCTCGCTCGTTCTTTGGCTCAGTGGGTGTGTGCTCATGAACAAGTTCACTTCGGAACTTCACTGTTGGTCCGTTCGTCCGTGTTTTCTTCCATTTATTTTGTTCCGAGCTGTTCTCTGTTATTTTCACGGCTAAAGGTGTTTAAAAATGGTGGTTGCCGGTGCTGCATTGGCTCATGTGTTCGACCATTAACCGTACGCTCACGCTTTCTCTTGAGCTAAGAAAGTCCCTTTAAAAAGCGTTCTAAGAATCACAATCATTCCTAGTTCTTGTGTTGCGTTCACAATGAAAAGGGGGGTTCTTGGAACTAAGCACCTATAAACACCTATTGTCTCACTGCAGACAAACATAAAATAATTCATCTTTTAGTGTGAAATCCATTCTTATTGCGTCAAGTGCTTTGATCGAAGCCTCCTGACTCAAAGCACCATAAGACGCGTTCCGCTATTTGAAATCGTACAGTTAATTGTCCTAATGCGTTGGGAAAAATGGCTAAACAAATGCCTGTGTCGTCTCCAGGTTCTCAGAGCTCTTTAAATCATCACATACAGTGTTTGTCTTGGCTATCTGAAAATGACTGACATTCTTGAAGGAGATGAGAGTGGTTGAAATGCCCGAAGGCATCTCTTTCTTTCTCTCTTTCATCCCAATGGTCACTGGTCTGTTTGATGGTAAACAGCAGAACAAAAGAAGAAAAGAACACAGAAGAGCTTCAGAAGCTACACTTCAGTACAAGCTTCTCCGATGACTGACGTCTTTACACTCAATTTATGTCAGTTGCAACACTTTGTTTTGTTCAGAGAGCGCACTTTATGATGATCAGAGTGTGGGTGCTGTTGCTGCTAGGGCTGCGTGTTAGTAAGAATCTGGCGATACAGGGGTTACGAGTCAATGTACTGTACGCAAAGCGATATATTGCGATTTTTAATCTAATTTCAGGAAAACTGTCATAGTATATAGAACACACAGTCATATGCATAGAATCTGAGTAAAAAAAGTTAACTTTTTAATGCAATCAGAACAGTGGGATCTGCATTTATCCCAGTCCCTGTAACATCCATCATAGCACTACTTTTTTGTGCAATCTGAGCTGCCACAAATCTTTGCATGTAAACTATTAATTAGAAATCAATACATTGTTTTTAAGAATCAATACCGTATCACAAAACATAATGTTGCGATACTCAGGTGTATCAATATTTTCTTACACCCAGACTTAAAAATTTAATGAAGGGAAAACCCGTTCTGATGTAAGCAAATCTTAACAGCATTTTAAAACGCTAATAACTTTAGTTTTGTTGCCGTGTTAGTCCTTGAATTAAAGGATCAATCATCAATTTTAAGGAGTGACTTGTGATTCCACTATTGAGTTTTGAACTTTGGTTGAGGGATTACCCATCTGTTAACATTTGGATCACATATGGTGTCTTTAAGGTGACATTTGGGTGTGTAATCCATATTTCTGTGAGTGTTATGATCAGAATAACATCATCAAAAATGCACGTGTCAGAAGTGTCATCACTGCAAATTTAATGGTGATCCGTTGATGCCATCCAGATCGTCCCATTCAGTTCGGAATAAATCATCAGCCTAAAAATCACACCCCTAATGCAACCCATCGTTAAACAATCAGAGCTTGTTAAGCCCCTTGTTTGTTAATCAAGCACTTGCTTGTTAACGGGGAGATGAGATAATAGACCTCTAGTGTGTGTATATAATTTTGGGGGCTGTCTATCTGCCTGATTGTTTATTGCTTTTAAATTTCAGGCTCTGCCGCGAAGGCTTCTCTAATTGGTTTGTTTGCATTGCCTTGCAGCACCGATGGAGTTTGACTCAGTCAGGAGTTGGTCGTGTTTTTCCAATCAGTGTTTGTTGTTGTTGTTTCGTCTGTCTATCCTCCATATTTTCTGTTATATCACAGTGCTCGGCTGTGCTCGGGATAAAAATGAACCTGCTGCAAGTATTGAATTTTGTGATCGCTCTCTCTTGCTCTTTTTTTTCCTTAATCTCTTGTTTATTCCTCTCATGTTTACATCGACACTAACATTTTAATCTGACACCCTGTCTTTTATTGTGCAGTGGCTTTAAACGTGAACTCCAAATTGCGTTGATGAGTCTATCACATCATGGTGTACACTGGCGTTTCAGCTTTGATGTAAAAATACCTCTTGTATTTGGGAAGGTGATTGAGTGTGCACATTATTACAAAAGACATATTTCTGCAATCCACATAGATTATCAACCTCCACAACACTGACATCAAAGGTTGAGAAAGCACCCACTTTCTGCTTCAGCCTACATAACCATAAGTCATATAAATCCTAAAACAAGGGAAGGGTTTAGGGGGAGAGGTGTTTCTCCTCTATTATGAATGTTAAGTCCCTTTTTTAGAGAGAAAACAGTGCTGACAAATCCTTGTCGGTGAATGCATCAAACCTGATCAGTCTGGATTTTATTAGCATTATCTAATATGCCATTAAACACAGAGAGAGAGAGACAGAGGCGAATGGAGAGAGGGGAAAGACAACACTTTGAACATTTCTTGGTTTTTGAAATCATTTCATTACGAGCCAATGGACAAAATATGCTGCTTCTGTTAAGACGCTTTGAGGCCTAAAATGGCTGAATGGTTACATGAGAGTGTTTTGATGTTGCAGCAGGTAATTCATGGCGTATTGGCCTAAAGCCGGCCACAGAGCTATGCCAGATGATAAATAACGTGGATTTAGTCAATGATGTCTGTTCTTGTCAGCAAAGCCTTTTTTTTTCTCTCTCTCAGGATTTTATTTTTCTAAGAGGCTCTTAGAGGGAAATTGTCATGTTTTCATGTCAAAGGCGTGCTTTTATCTGTTTGTTTTCCAGGGTGCTTAAAGTTGTTTACTGTGCCAGGGGGGCTTTCAGTCTGCGTGTGTGTATTCGTTGCGTATTTGTGAGTTTGTGTGTGATAGAAACACCTCACCGTGGATGATGCAAGAAGGGGGTAGAAACTCGACATCCAAGCCTTAATGTATCGCCGCATCAAGTGCAGGAGTACTCCGCGCCCGAGCGCAGGACCAAAATTTAGCAGTGGCCTACTTATCTTTGATCACGAAAAGCTGCCATTGATTCTCAGCCAAATGTTGACATGAAATGAGTCAAACGTGCAGATGACCTTTCTGAGTCTCCCAGAGCAGAGCAGGGGCAAGGTACAAAAGCTGGCAGAGTATGTGGTGGAAATTATTCCTCCTTGACATTTCGGGGACCTCGGCCCATCGGTTTTTAACATTCCAGTCCAGGCACCGAGAGAAAATGTCACCTTTTTTATTTACTTGAGGGAATACGCCAATTAAACGTGACTTTAAGGCCAGGCCATGATAGCTCTTCTCTACCACTGCCATGGTTGCTCCTAAGCCAACACACACACTCTAGGAATGTGTCCTCATCGTATCAGTGACATTTTAAATAATGCTGATGCTTGACACTGTTGAGTTAACCTTTCTTACACAGGCAATTTAGAATTATTCTCTGTAGCTTTCTGAACTAACAGCACTGACCTGTGGAGCCAAAGTTAGACCTTTTGTATGTTAGAGGGAATGGTCATTCTCCACCTGAAAGCAGTCACCGCTTTCAGTGTAAACTCAGCCGGCAGAGCAAATACTGTATATTCCCATATATTCCTGTTGCAGTTAACTTGATTGCCATTTAAAACTATTTTGTGACATGTAAATTGGCAAAGGGTATCCTGTAGTTGCACACTCTAAACCACAAACTGTGGTAGGGATTGTCACAATACCAGAAATGTGATAGTCGATACCAATACCAGTGAAATTCTCAATACCCAATTCGATACCACGGTTAAAAACCCAAATAAATCCCAAGTACTTCAACATACACTTCTTTATTACCTTTTGCATACTGTTAGGAATTTAAACAAATCATAATTCTCTCTATCATCTATTTTATATTGCTGTGAAAACATCTCCTTCATCAACTGGATTTATTCAAGTTTCTCGCCAAAAACTACATTTTACAAGATTACATTCGAACATGTCATGATAACGTTACCTTCGCCCACTGAATAGAGCCTGAATGCATCATAATGTAACTCAATGGCAGGACGAGAGCTAGTAAATGCTAGCTGTAAGCAGCCGGTAAGCAGCACAGTCCTGCGTGGAACTAACAGCTAACGTTAACTAGCTCTCGTCCTGCTGATTTCAACACAGATTTGTTGTTCACAATGTAGCATTATCAGGGAAAAAATAGTGAGTTTACTGTCTCCTAAACACATTTTCTATCGTCGCCAGGACGATGGGACGCATTTAGTCTCAAGCCCTGCGGTACTGTAGAAAAACGAGTACCGTCACGTTTTCAGAATTGTGGCCTCGACTTGGAACCGAAGTAACAGTTCTTGTGACATCCCTAATATTAGGAACTCAAAACCATCTCAGACTTTTGTCATAAGAAATAACCCCTCTCTTCTATTTTGTCCATCCCCGTAGAGTCAAATTAAGCTGGGATGCATTTACTGTAGACTTACCTTTCGAAACCACAACATATGACAATTCTTCCGAGAACACAACATGCTGGTAGCCAAAGCCCAGTTTGCACAGACTATTAGATTTTTCAGCCAGATTTTTGACAAGGAAAGTATTCCTTGACATCTACACAAGAAAATGCCAAATCAGATTTTCAGTGAAAGACAAAATACAACCAGAGGTTTGAGATGACGCATCCTACAACACCACAGAATGTGACTGTTACGACCTAGAGGTCGTATGAACATGCACATAAACAATAATAGGCTAAAAACTTCTTTGATGTGGCTCTGTAATTAATACAAAAGTCACATATCTGTGTCACATAATACCGCTGTTGGTCCACATTCCCTTTGCACCATAAACATGCCACGTCAAAGGCTGTCTGAGAGCAGAGTCCCAGCTTTTGGCAGTTGCAGTGCAGTTTATTTGTGGTGTTACCAGCTGAAACAAACCAGAACAAACGGGAAATCACACCAGTTTGTTTTAACTACCCCAATAAGATTCCCTGTTATAAAATGAGTCTTGTGTTTTTTTGTGGTACCCAACTCAGTCTCTTCCTTTTCTCTTTTCTCAGACAAACCAGAAAAAAAAAATCAGTTTATGCCAAACATAAGATTATCAATTAGTATTTTCGCAGCCGCAATAAATGCAATGATTAATAATAATTAGACATTAGCTCACAGAAGACATAGCACCCGTGGTCATTATCTCCGTGACAATGAGGCCTTTTGAGAACATCCTACACACGTCGTATCCGTGCCAAGATTCCCCTTTTCACTCCGGTTTGGACCGGGTTCAATGAGCGAAACCCTGTGGAATCGTGACTTGATGTAAAACTGCACAACTTTATGCAAGAAACAGCAGATCAAAAATAACTGATGCAACATATTAAATTGGACAGGAAATGTCTCTGAAGCACAGGGGATCTTCATCTCTCTCCCCTCCCCCGAAACCCCCCTCTCTCTGTAATTAGTGCTTTTTTCAGTATTTCCAGCAATGTTTTCATCAGTGTATAGCTCTGCTAGCCTCGGCTGAGCGAGGGAAAGAATGAAGCGGGGGGGGGGGAAGGTCCTCTGTGGCTGTTAATAGTTCTCATCTCTCCCCTGGACTCTCCTTTAATTGCTCTGCTCTGCCTGCAGGGTCATCATTACTCTGATCAACTCTGTTTTTCACTGCTTTTCATGAATATCATTTTCCAAAACAACTGCTTTGAGGTTTCTCAGGCAGGAGATCAAATTTGATCACCTAGCCCTATGTAAATGTAAGAGTGTTCTTGGCATTAGCAGGACACAATATCTTTCATACGCAGGGCTTTTTCAAGCCTTCAACAAACTTGACATCCAAAAACACTTTGAAGTATGTTTTTCTTGTTTTTCGTGCTTTAATCAAGCAAAATGCCGTTTGAGGTTTTGACAGTCACTGGTCAGAGCGCATAGATTAGTTCTGCAACTAAACGAGATTGCGGAAGGTCCCGAAATCCTCATATTTGCGTCTTCCTGGTAAAATGGAGCTCAGTTCCCCTGGTCCTCCTTTCTAATTGCTCTGCTCTGTCTCTGGGGTTATTATTGCTCTGATCAAGTGCAGCTATGTTTTGAGCGCTTTTTAAAAAAATGTCATTTAGCCCATATAATAGTCCTGGTTTTACAAGTAAAAATGGATATTGATGTCCATGTTTGGGCAAATTATTACAAATTGTATTTGGAGAATAAAAGCGTAGTGCAAAAACGGAAAAGAAGAAGCGTCTCACTCTCTCCGTGAGGGTATTAAAGTGTTGAATCTCGCTGTTTGAAAAGGATAGAGCTAAAGCACACGTTGATTTTGGCAAATAAAATGGAATTAGATGTGGCACATCAAGGTTAGGCTGGTTATTAAAATAAATTGAAAACATTTTTCTTTTAAAGAAATATGTGGAGCAAGAGGAGAGGTGAGGAGAAAAGAAAAATGAAGAAATGCCGATTTACAAAAGATAAAAGTCACTTTCCATACAACATCTCCATGGTGATTTTATACTGCAAGGAGCCAAAGTGCAGCTCATAGAGCGCACTTGCTCTTGTCATTCAAAGTTATGCATTTAGACTAACATCACCTATTGATTGCTTTCAGATGAATAATGTCAACCCTTGACATTTAAGATCACATCAAGATTTTCTATATCGACAGAAAGGTTGTTATGGTTAAGGTAGAGGTGCCACATTTCAAGCACCTAACAGATGGTATTTGACTTTTTTTTTTTTCAAATATGTTAACTTGATAAAGATCTGTGAATGCACTGAGGAGGGAGCAAAGAGACAGACTGTTCTGCAGTATTCTCTGTACAGCAGGGCTGCAATAAATCCACATGGAAAATTTCACCAAGGCAAGAAGAAATGTAAAATATTAGAAATAAAAAGATTAGACCTTTACCTTACCTCAATACATACAGTATTTAGAATATAAACAGCACAAGCGCCAGTGATTGCTGAAATCAAAAGTCCCTCTATCACTCCTGCTTTAAAAAATGATGTGACAAAGACTGCCATGTTGTTTGCCAATTGGTAGTCAATCACGCAAACTCTGTGTAGTGTGCAATCCAGCGTGCAGGAATTGTCAAATAAACAAGTAGATCTTCAAATATGGAGAGGCTTATCTCTCACTTCCATTCCCTTGATGTTTTCTAATTCAAATGGTCTCAGCAGTGCGGCTCTGAATGCAGATTTTAGTGAGTAAACACTCCTAGAAAAACTTCAATTTCCCATATTACACCAGATAAACAATGAAAAAAATATTTGGCAGCTTCATTTGGTTTCAACCATTTCACTCTCAAACTGCTTCCAGGTGGAGCAGATTTAGTTTATGAAATAAGCTCTCTCTGCCTTTCAATAATATCAACCAAAGCATACATATTAATTAACAAAGGGCTCAAAAAATGAATCCAGATTGATATTTCAAAGGATGTTTTACTCTAATCCATTTGATTATGTGTGCATGGTTTGTACTTTGTAATATTTTCAAAAGGTTGTGCCGCTCATGACTGCCCTTGTTGCTTGTTCAGGCAACATTGTGTCTCAATTGCATCTCTTTTGACACATAATGTAATGTGTGCATCATGGAATCAAAGGAGAGCATTCATGTCGAAGGTGTGACTGGCTGCCAGTGGAGCAGTAATGAATGCCTTCCTCTGCCAAAGACCAAACTGCTTTAGTTTTCAAATGACCGTGTACCCAAAAGCAGCTCTATTATTCGCTCGGCTGAATAATAAGCCTTGTAACAATATTGTCATATATACTTCTTCTGGGTATCAGAGGCAGTCGCTTGCATATGATTCAACTCAGTAATGTGGTTAGAGGGTCCGAAAGCACATTTTACATCCAATTTTCTTGGACAGTGCGGTCTGGCAGCCTGCGGGCAGGACACTCGATGCAGAGGATTCTGTAATGGTTGCATAGCTGTTGAAACAATTTGTTATGCAACTTCTGAAATACAGGAAAGACATGCAAGGCACAGTTGTCTTTTTATTGCCAAAATAACATAGAAAGAAACATACATTTTCGATTTTTATTATGCAACAATTCCATCTAATTGCAGCCCTATAGAGGAAATTGAGGACAGAGTAATGCCTTATTTGAATTTCATTCATTTTAGGCAATTTGTAATAATCTAAAGTACCTTAAATCCTACTGTATGTGTAATCTACCCTTCATGTGTGTTATATTCTTATGTTTCTGTGTCATGTGTAGAGGTGAACTGCAGGCCATATATATGTAAAAAAAAATCATTACAAATGCCACTGAATCTGTAAATGTATAATATTAGCTGTGAGCACTGTGGGTTAAACTGCACTCACTGATATGAAGAATTAATTCACGCGCAGGGCACGATATATTAACCCGTAATATTTTCTGTTAATGAGACACAAGCATTAATACTTACCCTAAACAATAAACATCATCACCCACTTATATGAATCTAATTGGCTTGCTGATAGTATGTGGGTGTTTGTGTGCGTGCTTTGTTTGTGTGTGTGCTTTGTGTGTGTGTGTGTGTGTGTGTGTGTGTGTGTGTATATGAAGGTTATCTAAAATAGCAGTTTCTTCCAGCTACTTTCCTAAATCCTGTTAGGATTGTAATTATTTATCAAAGATATCATGCTGTGAGTTAGGCCGTGTCTCTTGCCCTCTAATGAATTCAGCAAACAGATAATACCAAGTGGATTTCACAAGGAGAACATAAACATACATGTAAGAGTGGAATTATCTACATTTAAAAATAGTGTGACATACATTGGCAACACACGAAAACACCAATGCATGTAGATGTATCAATGTGTATATCACTTTTTAGGACAGTACATTATGGTTGGGCGATTCCAACCGGCTATCGTCAGCCCAACAACCGCTGATTGCCAATATATACGGGCAGGTGTGTGTGTGTGTGCACACGTGCACCTTGCATGCGGTTTACTTAAAGGTGCTCTATACAATACCCAGAGCATCAATATAGCAGCAAACAACTATTTTCTTTATAAAGATATAGAGGAGTAATGTCTACCTGAGCAGAGAATGAAGTCCCTCTCCTTCTCTGTGTGTTGTAATCAGAGCTTCTCTTTGCTTTGTTGACATAGCCAGGCCGGCCGTGCTTGGTTTTAGTGCATGTTCTTCCATGTGGTTAGCTTACTGGCTAGCTCATGGCCGTTGTTCTGCACTGCTCTCATACGGTGGTTACAGATGATAACGCCGCACGTCGATACGATAACGAACGTTGTGGAAGCGTAGCACCCACTATCCGGTTCCCCCTTGGTTAACACGGTTAGCTCTGTAAGCAATGTTGCCGTGGTTTCCACTGTCAGCACCATTAGCTACGAGCATGGATGTAAAAAGGCGGGCTCCTGTTCATTCCTATGAGAGTTGCTCAGTGGCGCATGAAGCCAAAATGGCTCGACTGCCGAGTGATAAAATACCCTGATCTTCTGGCGATCTAACGCAGACATTGGGCCCATAGAGCAAGCGCACTAGCGTTTTCCTTTAACCCCGCCTCCCAGCCCTCATTCACATGGAGGAAGGGAAATAACTCTGGATTCATCTATTAGTGCATTTTACAACTTTTAAACTACTTACAGACATCTCTTTCCCCATGTAAGTCTTTGGGGAAAAGTTTTTTTGGGCCCAATGGCATCACGTGACGGACATGGAAGTTTTAATTCCGACGTTTGGCCACTACGAAAAAAAAAAAAATGCTTCAAAACCCAGCGCTCTTCCTTGGGGCTTCACTACGAGCCCCTGGCTCAGCCGTCACCATGTTGAGAGCCGTGCGGAGGCAATCAAAATGGTCCCAATCTCTCATTTAGTACCTTTAAAATCTTCTCTTGACGTGTACAGGCGTGTACAGACTAGAACCTGAACATTTTCTACTTCCAGGTTTTTACTGTATATTATGGATCTTAAAATACATCGATTTTGCATCGTTTCATTTATTTTTGAATCAATTATTGCCGACGTAATTGCCTTATGGGTTGATTGAGGCGTGATTGGGTTGTGATATTATTGGGTTTTAAAGACTGTTGTTTCAGTATGAAGATGTTATTGCTTCAGATAGTGAGTTTGGTGCCTAATGGGGTCTATGACTGAAACATTGCCTTTTCTTCTTACTGTATATTCAGTTTATCAACAGGTGAAAGCGTACACACAGTCACACATTATTGACCAGTGTCATTCAACAGGTGGAAGAGAGATTTCAGTTTTAAGACTGTAAATGCCAGCTAAAGCTTGTTTTCTGTTATTCAACACACACATACTTTGCAGCATCCATGCCTTTAGTTTGTAGTATGACTTATACATCATATCAAAATATATTAAAAATAAATCAAATCTTTTTGTAAGTCATATAAGTGTTTTTCCCTAAGGTTTATGAAGTTGAGGAAACGGTACATGTACTATAGAGCAGGGCTCATAAAGTGGACTGGTGTTATTTAGGGAAAAATCACAAATAATATTTTTTTAATTTCGGCAAAGCTGACAATTTAAAGACGCCGTTTAATCTGAGAGAAGCAATTGGTTAATTATCTGAATTACCCCGAACACAAATATATACACACACATGCACATCTGACAACATTATACACACGGAGGGATCCCAAAGAAAGGACGTCAATAATTCAAAATTCGAATTGAATCTGCCAATCAGATCACTTCCCCCAGGTCAATCTGCCAGTCATATTGGTTTTCAGGAGGTCAGGGTTCATTCAGCAGAATCCTATCTTGTCAATATATCACAGTGTAGTCTCCAGTCAGCATCTGGTGTGTGTGTACGTGTGTGCGTTCCCGGCAGACCTGCCACCGGCCCTGTTTCGACAACAGATCTGTGTACAATCCAACAGGGAAGAAAGTCAGTCTATTGATCCACAGCATGGGAGGCATCAAAAGATCCATAGGAGAAGGAGCTGAAAGGAGCAGAGAGGGCTAAGAGTATGTACATCTGAGTGTGTGTGTGTGTGTGTGTGTGTGTGTGTGTGTGTGTGTATGTGTGAGAGAGAGAGAGAGAGAGATCACAGATTTCATAAATGTTTTATTAAGTAATACTTTTGTTGTGCATTGGTTTTCTTTACATTGGAGCACATCTCCAAGATTATTGAACGATTTTCTACTTTGTTAAACAAAATCGAAATGTTTGCTATACATTATAAAAACAAAATAAATACTGGAAAAACAACTAGAGCAACATTCGTTTCGAGATTTGGTTGGCAGAGGGAATTAGAGATGTTGTAATGCCCTGGCAACACAGACACATACACATAGATCCTGGGTTGAGTGACTTGCCAAATCTCTGGGTAGCAACACGGGCCCTGTGCCTAAAACTCTGTCTGTGAGTGTGTGTGTGTGTGTGTGTGTGAGAGAGAGATAAAGCGAGAGGAGGAGAGATTGTGCGCATAATACAGCACATTTGGAAAAGGGCATCATGTACCAAAACAACATTTCAATAATCGTACTGTTACATCAACCAGTAAGGTTTCAATCTTTTCCTCAACTAATGCTCATAAACACACAATCGCTCACAAGCACACACACTCGCACACACACTCACACACACACACACACACACACACACACACACACACACACACACACACACACACACACACACACACACACACACACACACACACACACACACTGCAGCAGCTACTTATGCCATTCATCCTGACAAAACGCACAAAAAGAAAATGTTCACCATTATGTTCATGGCAAGAGACAGATGTAACATTGAAATACAAGATGAATAGAAGCAGGCAAGTAGAGAGGACCTTGACTTATTGTGCTTGCACCCTGAGCTTTCCAACTAAAGTTATTTTGTTTGCCAAACAGCTCCATTAAGAGCATTTGTATGGCAGTGTATTACTGTTGTCATCACAGTCACAATAAAAGCACAATTTGTCTCGTTCATATATCAGAAAGGTACAAAGCAACCAGAGATACGAAGACCTTACAATCACTGCGAAAGGGGAAGAAAATGAAGGCTATGCAATTTAACACTAGTTCTATGGTGAAGTCTCATCTAAAGCTGTACAGCCAGTTAGAGTGAAATATATAGACAACAAAAGCTGTTCTGTCACTGTTTCCAGTTAGACAGTGTGGCATTCAGTAGGCTGTTGTCAAAGCCTTACATGGTGCCTTGACTGAACATTTGATATGTTTAATCAAATTAAATTCAGAGGTATAATGGGGGAAAAAAACATAAAAATCCCATAGACTGACAAAATAATAATTTTTATCTGTAGCGTTATCCGTATTTTAGCGATCCTTTAAAGTGTGAATTATTCTGCATTGATGCAGTGACAGAACATAATTGGGAGTTTGGTTTCATTTCAGCTTAGTGTGTGTCTTTACTGTGTTTTTCTGTCATTTACTGTCGCGATAGTTTCTCTCCTCTTTCTCTGTCCTCTTGTCGCTGTGTGTCATAGAGCGCAGAGCAGAGAGACCCCACCCAGCTGCTCTGTTTCAACAATGTTGGACTGAAAATACGTGCATGTAGGCTGAAATTCAACCGTCGCGTTGGTCTTATCGGGAGATGCAGTGACTTAACCAAGTAAGAGTATGAGAACTATGAGTGAGGAAAAGTAACTAATTAATTAAAGTCAGTTAGCCGCTAGGCTAATGTTTAAGCCATTGGCATTTTGCACTGCATTAATTAGACGCATTTTTGACACCCTTGGTAAACTCAAACACTCATCACAACCTGTGAATATTGTAAGAATATACAGTGAACATAGTTGCTGTGATATTCATGAAATTTGGTACACCCATTGCTTTCATCATTTCAGACATATTTCCCATTGGCTTTAATTAGCTCCCCCCAACCGGAAGTCTGCAATTTTGAATATCGGGCATTTTTTATGCATTTTATGCCATCTTGTACGAACTCCTCCTAGAGAGTTTATCGGATTTGTTTCAAATTTGTTTTCATTCATGTGACAATAAGTCATTTTAGACACCTTACAGGTATGGAACTTTTTGAAACTCCTCCTAGAGGACTCAACAGATGAAGCTCAAATTTTGTCAGCAGAATCTCCTTCAAGACCTCCATGATGGTAAATTGCAAAGCTTTTGGGTTTTCGTGGAACGGCGTTGCCGTAGTGAGGTGGGCAATCTGCATGTTTTCGCCATGACACAGGAAGCTGTTGTAACTGGACTTTATATTGTCCAATCTGTCCCAAATTTCACATGCTGGATAAGAATCCAGGTCTGAAGACATCTACTTGCCCATATTGAGTTATAGTCATAGCGCTACCTACTGACAACAGGAAGTCAGCTTTTTGCGACAAAGTTCATCCAATTTACATGAGGTTTACATGGTGTGATCTACGCCTGATATACAGCAACAGAGCCTATAATTAGTGTGTGTGCTCTAGCTCCACATAGTGGACACAGGAAGTGGTACAAAGTTTGCAATATTTCCTTTCCAGCACCACGCAATCCACACAAAATGCCCAGCCGTATCAACCGGTGCCCCACCAGTACCCGCGACGTGCAGGCGAGGGCTCGTTCATCGCTGCTTGCAACTTTAATTGTCATTGTTTTGTGTTGTTAATTGATTTCCAATAATAAATATATGCATACATTTGCATAAAGCAAGCATATTTGCCCACTCCCATGTTGATAAGAGTATTAAATGCTTGACAAATCTTCCTTTTAAAGTACATTTTGAACAGATAAAAAATGTACGATTATTTTGCTAATCCCGATTAACTATGGACAATCATGCGATTAATCGCGATTAAATATTCATATTCAGCCTCATAATCAATTGGCAACCTTCATTCGTATGTCTACCCCCTGATCTATCATCTATCCATCCATCTTCAACCGCTTATCCGGGATCGGGTCGCGGGGGCAACAGCTCCAGCAGGGGACCCCAAACTTCCCTTTCCCGGGCCACATTAACCAGCTCTGACTGGGGGATCCCGAGGCGTTCCCAGGCCAGAGTAGAGATATAATCTCTCCACCTAGTCCTGGGTCTTCCCCGTGGTCTCCTCCCAGCTGGTCGTGCCTGGAACACCTCCCAAGGGAGGCGCCCAGGAGACATCCGTGCTAGATGCCCGAACCACCTCAACTGGCTCCTTTCGACGCAAAGGAGCAAGGACTCTACTCCGAGTCCCTCACGGATGACTGAGCTTCTTACCCTATCTCTAAGGGAGACGCCAGCCACCCTCCTGAGGAAACCCATTTCGGCCGCTTGCACCCGCGACCTCGTTCTTTCGGTCATGACCCAACCCTCATGACCATAGGTGAGAGTAGGAACGAAGATTGACTGGTAGATCGAGAGCTTTGCCTTCCGGCTCAGCTCTCTTTTCGTCACAACGGTGCGGTAAAGCGAATGCAATACCGCCCCTGCTGCTCCGATTCTCCGACCAATCTCACGTTCCATCGTCCCCTCACTCGCGAACAAGACCCCGAGATACTTAAACTCCTTCACTTGGGGTAAGGACTCATTCCCTACCCGGAGTAGGCAATCCATCGGTTTCCTGCTGAGAACCATGGCCTCAGATTTAGAGGTGCTGATTCTCATCCCGACTGCGTCACACTCGGCTGCGAACCGATCCAGTGAGTGCTGGAGGTCGCAGACCGATGATGCCAACAGGACCACATCATCTGCAAAAAGCAGCGATGAGATCCTCAGCACACCGATCTGCAAACCCTCCTCCACCCGACTACGCCTCGATATCCTGTCCATGAATATCACGAACAGGATTGGTGACAGAGCGCAGCCCTGGCGGAGGCCAACCCCCACCGGAAACGAGTCCGACTTACTGCCGAGGATCCGAACACAGCTCTCGCTTTGGGCGTACAGGGATTGGATGGCAGTGAGAAGTGCCCCCCTCACCCCATACTCCCGCAGCACCCCCCACAGTATCTCCCGGGGGACCCGGTCATATGCCTTCTCCAAGTCCACAAAACACATGTAGACTGGATGGGCATACTCCCAGGCCCCCTCCAGGATCCTTGCGAGAGTGAAGAGCTGGTCCGTTGTTCCACGGCCAGGACGGAATCCGCATTGTTCCTCTTCGATCCGAGGTTCGACTATCGGCCGAACCCTCCTTTCCAGCACCTTGGAGTAGACTTTACCAGGGAGGCTGAGCAGTGTGATACCCCTGTAATTGGCACACACTCTCTGGTCCCCCTTTTTGAAAAGGGGAACCACCACCCCGGTCTGCCACTCCTTAGGCACTGTCACCGACTTCCACGCGGTGTTGAAGAGACGTGTCATCCAAGACAGCCCCTCCCCACCCAGAGCCTTCAACATTTCTGGGCGGATCTCATCAACCCCCGGGGCTTTGCCACTGTGGAGTTGTTTGACTACCTCAGTGACTTCCACCAGGGTAATTGATGATGGTCCCCCATCAGCTTCCAGCTCTGCCTCTACCACAGAGGGCGTATTGGTCGGATTCAGAAGTTCCTCAAAGTGCTCCTTCCACCGCCCGATTACCTCCTCAGTTGAGGTCAACAGTGTCCCATCCTTACTGTACACAGCTTGGATGGTTCCCCGTTTCCCCCTCCTAAGGTGCCGGATGGTTTTCCAGAAGCACTTTGGTGCCGACCGAAAGTCCTTCTCCATGGCTGCTCCGAACTCCTCCCACACCCGCTGCTTTGCCTCCGTCACGGCAGTGGCTGCTGCTCTTCGGGCCCGTCGGTACCCTGCAACTGCCTCCGGAGACCTCCGAGATATCCCGGAAGGCCTCCTTCTTCAGTCGGACGGCTTCCCTGACCACCGGTGTCCACCACGGTGTTCGAGGGTTGCCGCCCCTTGAGGCACCTAAGACCTTAAAACCACAGCTCACCGCCGCAGCTTCAGCAATGGAAGCTTTGAACATCGTCCACTCGGGTTCAATGCCCCCAACCTCCACAGGGATGCCAGAAAAGCTCCGCTGGAGGTGTGAGTTGAAGATCTCTCGGACAGGGGCCTCCTCCAGACGTTCCCAGTTCACCCTCACTACGCGTTTGGGCTTACCAGGTCTGTCCAGAGTCTTCCCCCACCCTCTGACCCAACTCACCACCAGATGGTGATCAGTTGACAGCTCCGCCCCTCTCTTCACCCGAGTGTCCAAAACATGCGACCTCAGATCAGATGATACGATTACAAAATCGATCATCGACCTTCGGCCTAGGGTGCTCTGGTACCACGTACACTTATGAGCATCCTTATGTTCAAACATGGTGTTCGTTATGGACAATCCATGACTAGCACAGAAGTCCAACAACAAACGACCACTCGGGTTTAGATCAGGGAGGCCGTTCCTCCCAATCACGCCACTCCAGGTGTCTCCATCGTTGCCCACGTGCGCGTTGAAGTCTCCCAGGAGAACTATGGAGTCCCCTACTGGAGCCCCATACAGGACTCCATTCAGGGTCTCCAAGAAGGCCGAATACTCCGAACTGCTGTTTGGTGCATACGCACAAACAACAGTCAGAGTTTTCCCCCCCATAACCCGAAGGCGTAGGGAGGCGACCCTCTCGTCCACCGGGGTAAACTCCAACATAGTGGCACTCAGCCGGGGATTTGTGAGTATCCCCACACCCGCCCGGCGCCTCACACCATGGGCAACTCCAGAGAAGAATAGAGTCCAACCCCTATCCAAGAGTACGGTTCCAGAACCGAGGCTGTGCGTAGAGGTAAGCCCTACCAGATCCAACTGATAGCGCTCCACCTCCCGCACAAGCTCCGGCTCCTTCCCCCACAGAGAGGTGACGTTCCACGTCCCCAGAGCCAGCCTCTGCCGCCCGGGTCCAGTCCGTCGAGGTCCCTGGCCTTCACTGCCACCCGTGTGGCAGCGCACCCGACCCAAGCGGTTCTTCCCGCTATCATCTAGCACAATGTTATTCATACTCACCAATATGTGCTTGATGGTGTATCTCAAAAACTAACGGCTGGCACAGTGATATTACATGACTTGTAATATGGATGGATGGATATAAATTCCCTTACAACTTTTCTTTCGCTCTGTGTAAAAATCTGTTTTTGTATGTTTGTGTCCAGTCTCTAACACATTCATCACCAAAGTTATTAGTTGGTCTTTAGCTGACTCCATCTGTTGACTGTCAACTGATGCAATAGGAGGCAACTGCTAAGAATTACTGTAGCGTAGCGCTCACACTGTCTATATTTATACACAGACTGGTTTCTCTGAAACACACACACACACAGTTTTAGCCCACAGGAATTAATTTTTTTGCTCCCGAGTGAACAACTTGGAAAATTTCCCGTAAGAACCTGTTATAGGATAATAAACAACTTCATCTATATTCTAGGTCAGCGTCATGCGAGTAGTTTTTAATCTATAGACTGATCCAGACATGCTGTATAACCCATACATGTTTGTGTGTTTACATATGAATATGGGTGTGAATCCCTCTCTCTTCCTATCTACTTCTCTTTTAACCTATTTGAAGAACTGGCTGTGTAGACGTCCTCCCTTTCTCCCCTCCTGCCTACTAATTCATCTTCCGTACGGGTGACACTAACAGTCCAGGGTACAATATGGCTTAAAATTGGCACATGGCGAGGGCACGCTGGGTCAAAACAAGACAAACGCACACACGCGCACACACACATACAAAAGGGGATGGCAGACGGGACAGGGGTAGTGCATCTGCTCTTTAATTAAAATGAGAGGGGGGCCCGCAGACAAGGCCTGAATCAGAATGGGGCCCATGTGCGCACACACGCACACACAAACACTCAGACACACACACACACACACACACACACACACACACACACACACAGACAGACCTCTGCTGTTGGTCCATGAGGCCAGACTGCACCCTACTGAAAATGTGAGAGACAGAAAGGTGGGAAGGAAAGACAGAAATATAGAAAGACATACACAAAAAAGACAGATAAAGAAGGGCGGAATGAAATAAAAAGTAGAAGTATACAGTATTCAACACAAAAATATATAAAAATGTAAATGGAGAAAATAGAGCAAGGTACTTTGTACCTCCTCCAAGCCTAGAATGAATGAAAAACATAAAGACTAAACTTTTTCTTGTCAACAATTACTTATGTTACAATCAGTGGATTGAGGTCAGAGGTCAGCATTGTCTATTAAACATTACCTCCAGGGCTGGACATTTTTCACAGGCGTGCTTTAACTGTTCTGGTGTTAATGACCTGACAACCTAAAATGTCTGCTGCTTGAAAGTCAATCTACCTCCTCCACCCCTTCACTTGTATTGAGAGGTGAAGTCCCTTCCCTTCCGGTGTCCCTTATGGGACTTTATTTTGAAAAAAAAAATATGTACAATAGTCAATCATTTTTTGATACCGTTTGAATTGTGGCATAAATTACACATATGATGTTGATGTGTCAATTTAAAAGAGAATTTTGCAAGTGAAGAAAGTCGTGGTTTGTCGTAGTATCATTTAGTTTTGTTGTGAAACCGCTCAGTGAACTACACCTCTCGTCTCGCACAATATAGCTAACTTAACTATGTTCCACGCACGAATGAAACTTTATCTTTCCTGATGTGTTTTATCCAGCGACTCCTGGTGTTTTTTATCAGCTGGGAAGCGAAAAAACGAGCGAGACCACGTTGCTCCGGTGAGTTCATCCCAGTACGAAACACACAGGCATCGTAGCTTCAGCGAGAGAAGAGTCACTTGTGTGACTTTTGGGTGTGTAGTCTTTCTAATTACGTATTTTCAGTCTTATACTTAAACAGTTTTACAACAAAACTGCGACTCTCTTTACTTTTAAATTGAAAACCATATGTATGAGTCAAATTGATTGTCTCTCTCCGTTGACTACCGTACATATTTTTTCCACCGGAAGGAGGAGGGACTTCACCTCTCTATATAAAGGACAGGAACTGCAAAGGCATGGACTGTACATCCTCATATTTGAAACGTCTCCTTGCAGAACACACTAGAGAAATCTAAGCTTAATGATCTGGTACGGTGCAGTAATCTCAGGGAATAAGGGAGTAATCTTAACATCTCAGTGGGTTGACGTGAAAACATCAATCTACCGCGGGATCTCCTATGCCGTTTCAGTGTTTGGATCAAATCTCTCCTTTGGTCTCCGTCCTCCTTTTGATTGGATCTGTTTTATACAAAAATATTCACTTACTTTTCAAAACTGTACAATATCACTAGACTTTAGAAAATCGCACAAAAAAAGCTTCAATGCCTTCATGGTGGATACCAGAAGGCAAATGTAAAAATAAAGAAATATAATGCGGCAGGACGGAAAAGAATCCCTGATCAGAGAATATTTCAAAAGAAATGATAGAAGAGCAATAGAGATGGAAACGGATATACAGCACTTACTATAATTTCACAACTCTGAGATCGTGGTCACATTGATGGTTACTGCGTAAGTGTTTCATTTCATGCATCAAAGACAGAGTTTTACAGCCAAAGTATATGGATATGTTGTTTAAAGGCAGCATAACGCACTGCATAATGTACTGTATAATGCGTTTTAAATGACGCCACCAGTTTCTCCAGTAGTTCATGAAACCCCTCGCTTTAAACTTATTTTGATCCAGACATTTGCAGTAGTGAAAGTGCATACATCCAATGTATGCGTACGTGTAATTGTGTAAACGCGTGTTTCCCTGCAGGAGTGTGTGCTTATACGTGGTGTGTGTGTGTGTGTGTGTGTGTGCAACTGAATCCATAGGGTCTCTCTGGGGAATGTCTCTCTGGAAGAGAGTCAAACAGAGTGAGCAGGACCCCATATATCTACCGTGACTAACAGGATTAAACCTGACTGGGTTGGGAGACAGATAAAAAAAAAAGAGGGGTGGAGGCAATGAGAGAGAGAGGGAAAGAGAGAGAGAGAGAGAGAGCGAGTGGGAGAAATCAAGTTCTCCTCTTTCATACCGATGAGAGGAAGAGAGAAGAAGAATGAAGTTATGAGTATCAAAAAGAGGTGGTCAGGAGGAGGAGGAGGGCCAAAAGGGGAAAATGATCAGAGGAGGATGATCAGTCTGGCTGAGACGATGGGGAAAGCAGTGTGTGTGCCCTTTCATTTGTGCACATGCAGAACGTAGTTTGTGTATACCTATGACTGCAGTTTCTTCCTCTACATGGAAGAGTGATGCTCCCTCCATTAGCCCTGCGGGGCAAATATCCACCTAACCCCTCCCTTGAGCAATTTAAGAGCAATTTAGAAACGCTTTCACACTTTAATGCCCTTAAAACTACTGAGCATACACACACACACACACACACACATAGACACGTACTGCAGGGAGCATGAAAGCAGAAAGCACAGGTCAGCAAGATGTGCTGTTACTAATCGTACAGCATCTAATATTAGATTAATATTTAACGATATTACTCAACTAGAAAGAGAGAGGGAAAGAGAAAGAGAGAGAGAGAGAGAGAGAGAGAAAGGGAAATATAAAGCCTATTTCCTACCGCATCCCATGCTGGGTAAAATATGTTTTCCATAAGCCCGTCCTCTGCAAAGTGTGAGCCCCGCTCAGCTGGGTTTATACATTAACACCCTGCAAAAACTCATTTACCACAAGCACTGCAATCTCACTTAACACAACATTTGTAGATGTTATATTACTCGATACGGTTTGGATGCCACCAAATCTTCTGGGAGTGTTTAGATTATTTTTCTGCAGGGATTGTAGGCTCCGAAAAACTGTTGTTAACTGTTGTGAGATTTTGCACCAAAGAAGTGCAAAAATTAATCAGATTTGCTTACCAATGCATTTAGTAGTCGTTACTACATTACAGGGTCCCATGGGTGGGAGTGGCGTAGCAGATGGTGGAAATCAAAATAAATAGTCAAGACAGGAGAGCGTGATTTCCCAAAGTGCTGCTCACTTATGGAAGTACATAAGCGCTGTCAGTAAAAACCTCACAGTCAACAGGAGGTATTTAAATGACAACAACTGGAAGACTGACACACGTCGCCATCACAAATTTTCCAAAATGTAAATGTTTTCACCACACATTCTGTGGCTGCTACTGGACTGGCTTTTGAAAATAATCATCTATCCGTATTGTAGCACAATAGACAGAAATAAGAGAGAGAGAAAATGTTCTTAAACAGGACATCCTGATTCCACCGGGGTGACATCCACTCTGCTAAAGAGCCCTACAGGTTAGAGAAGAGGGCTTACACCGGTTCCTGAGGACAGCTTTAAAAAAAAAATGTAGATGAAAGTGAATGAGGAGAACCCTGCCAGAGGTGTGACCTAGTCAACCGTGCTCAAGTCCCATGTCGGTGTAAAGCAGAGAGACGCAAGTAAGTGGAGAGCAATTTCCGCTCCCTGCTCGAAGCATTCTGTAATCACACTGCTCCCAGGTGCTGCAGGATTTCTATCTGCTCTTCCCCACTCTGTTTTTTTTCTCCTGCCCATGCAGAGAAACAACCTGTTCGCTCTATAGCAGGACTTGAAACAGGTTTAGTTTGTCACATCAACGGTAACAAAGTGTGAACGCTGCCCTGCAGTTGCACTGCGGGCTGTTAGAATGTGTTCCTTGCATTCAGATGCAATGTAAAGTGAAATTTGGAGGGTGACATGAATGCAAACAAAGTCAAGTGGAAATGTAGATTCACCTTGGGCATGCAAAGACACATGCTCAAGTTGGAAATGTTCCAACTGAAAAATAAGCTTTTGTCCCAAGTCACCACCACTCCCTTAATGTAAAGAGACGGGAGCAAAAAGGAAGGAGGCCAGGAGGGAAATAAGTGAATCGGTTTGAGTTCCTAGTAAGTCTGATATGTCACACGTACACAGACACGCTCCACACACATGGAGGAGGACATGTTATTACAGCAAGTGTCTGCACTGTCAGTGAGAGAACACCTCCACGGGCTGTTTATGGCTGTGGATGTGTTTTAAGATGTACAAAAGAAAACCAAGGGTCCAAGTCTCAGACGTCCGTGATTCGATACATTATTGCCACACAAAATATCGTGATGCTATGCTGTATCGATTGTTTCCCCCACCCCTATTGACATGGCAATTTGTGTATTTGGTTGTCTGACTGCACTCTTTTTTGGGTTGCGATAGCCTATTCATTTAACATTTTATCTTTGGTGATTTGATGCAGATATGAAGCTTTATATGCTTACGATGTGTTTTCTGTTGCGTATGTAATGGTTTTAAGGTTTTACGGTTATGATTTGGGCTGTTTTTTTATTGAATTGGACTGGTTTTAAACTGTGATTTGGTCTGGAAAAACTGTCAATCTGATCTGGCAACACGCTGCCCTTGAGCCAGGCATTCGGCCTTTCGGTGGACAACAGCTGAAAGTGGTCACGCTACAGTTCCTAGCTGTGAATGTGAACCAGAGTGTTGCTGTAATAAAACCAAGTGCTCAGTTGACTTTCCCTGGATGAATAAAGGTTGATAGCCTATAAACGCTGATGACTGATACAAACACTCAGAGAGATTATATAGCGCTTGTAGCCTACACACAGTATATGCCGAGAGGAATCTGAGAGAGGAACTGGAAAGTGGAGATACTATTATAATGGGAATAAATCAAGCTGCACTCTGGGGCTTGAAAATGAAACCTGACGTGGGCCATAAATCTTGAGGGGTGTAAATAAAGCGGGACCAGAAATTAGATACTAGAACTTCGATATTAGATGACACCGCTACACCAACTCAAAGATGCTCCTCTTTTTAACCTAAGAAAAAAATCTACAAATGACTAACATGCTCCAAGAAAGAGGATGATAGAAGATAGAGGGAGAGAAAGATTTAAAGAGAGCAAAAAGGAAGGGGCAAAGACAGAGAGTAATACTGACAGCATGAGAGAGAGGGAGAGAAAAAGACAGGGATTATGGGTACTTTTCTTTTGCCGCCTCATCACAAACAAATAAGCCGATCGTCAAGCCAGGCAATTAATATTCAAGGAATTAGTTTTCTTTTTTAAAGAAAGGGGGAAGAGGAGATTTAGATTCTTTTACCCCTTTTGCTGCGTGAGGATCCATTTTGTGAGCTTAGGCTGTAAACAGCTTGAAATCACTTTGACAGCCTGCTCTATCTCATGGAGTACACACACTCACACACACAGAAATACATACACACACACATACCACGGGGGATTTTAATTTCAACCTGTGAAATTGTAATTGCCTCTTCTGTAAAAAAAAAAAAAAAGGCAAAGGATTGTGGGAGAGCTGAGTGCAAACTCTCAAGTATCAGTTCTGCCAGTCAGCCAGTTCTTTTTACCTTTGTTATCCATTTATTGATTCATTAATTTTTGTTGTTTTCACTTGTTTTAATTGACTTGTTTTCCATTCTTACCTTTTTCTTTTTTTGTGCTTTCTGTTTGTGCCTTTTTCCTCTTCCTTCACTCTCTCGCTCTCACACTCTCCTGTGCTCCCGATCTGTTTGTCTCACAGTGATGAGGCGAGCTGGCAGAGCTGACATTAAATTAACTGGAGCTGTCAAGAAAGAAGAAGGGGCGGCCAGGAGAGGAAGAGGAAAAGAGAGAGCAGGGAAAAGAGGAAGAAAGTAAAGAGGAAATGAACAAGGAAGAGAGAGCGAGTGATAAAAGAGGTAAAAACATACCACGGGGCGGAAACCCCCATGACACACAAACGTGATGAAAATGTCTTAAGGGCACTTGGATGCCATTATTATTTTTCTTCCTTTGTTAATTTTTTTATTCCCGACTCCTTTTGCTGCGAGGCCGCCCTGTGAATCACTTCTCAACTCTGTACATGTGATTGTTGTTCTGCGACGCGTCGGGAGAGACCGCCCGGCTGCCACGCTAACCTGTCAGCAAAAGCTACATTCAACTCGGAAAACAAAAAAGAAAATCTTCCAATGCAGAAGGCAAAACAGGCATGAAAGGCTGGCGTGTGTGTGTAATTAGTTGTGATATTAAGTCATTTCTAACCTGTGACAGCTCTACTCTCTCGCTCAGACACACACGCACTATGAGGTGAAGAGGCGCCTATTAAATAACAGCTCCCTCTTATCAGGGCTTTACAGTAAAAGTGCTTAAGCTATATGACTATGTGCACACCAGAGCTGGAAATTAGCACCAGCCACCAGCCAAATGCTGGTAAAGTGGCTGCAAGATTTGTTTCACTCACCAGCCAAAAAAAACAATGGTAATTTATTGAGTCAGACACCAAGTCTGTATTTTTTGTATGCGTTTTTTTACCCGTCATCCGATAAAAATTGTTACGGACACAAACATTGCACACTGAGTCTGATGTGTTTTACTATTCTCTTCGTTGTAAAAATTCGTAATACAAGACAAAACTGAATTAATTACGAGGATGCAACTGGATAGTGCTAGTCCCAAACGGGGCTAATAAATGAATGACATCAGTAAGAAGCTAACGTTTAACTGCCGAGAGCGCAATCGCTCACTAATATCTAATCCATCTTTAAATCCCACATCTCTGTATTCTTTTATTTCTTTATCGTAAAGTGCTTTGTGCTGAGAGACGGAGTGAATCAGTTTATCAGATGCCATTTTGGATGATGACGTTTACACGGATGAGTGGCTCCGAGTGGTCAAACCCTCTTTTGACTTTTGATGGATGAAAAAAACCGCAGAAAATCAAAACTGTTCCGAAAACTTAAATCGCGGACGAAGGTTTCGGAGTCGGTGTGTAAACGTGATTAACACAACGTGAGGTCGTATTTCTTTTTAAACGTGCAACAATTTCGGACGAAAAATACGGACTTGGTGTGCCTTTAAAGGCCTTTAAACTGTATTTTTCCAAAACCACCTGCAGAGTGTGTAAATCTGAAAAGGCTTGTTTGTGTTTCAGTGTGTATGGGGTTAACAGAGCTTTTGCAAAATGATGACCTAAGGTAGCCCACTGAGGGTCTCACTGTTTCTGTAAAGGCTTGTATATACTCCCAAACGGAGGCATACATGGACAGTTATGTACACCACGGACGTGGAGTAGTTTTGTTAATACTCTCCGGACAGGTCAGCGCAGCAAATTGCCGGTACGCGTATGTCTGCACAGAGAGTACACCCTCTGATGACGAAATTTACGTCACGTACTCACAGACGCGCGAAGTATAATATACGTTTAATCATGCATTTTAAACGTTGATAAAGCCGATTATACGGCACATCTGGTGTCATTAACCTATACTTTGTTAATTTTGTCAGACAACGTCGCAACCATACAATGATGATTTGGTCAGCAGGCTTTCTGTTCCACTCTTTACCAGATGTTGGCTGCGATGTGCAGTTTTGTTGTTGTTAAGTGAAAAGAGAGCAAAGTAGAAGCCGTGTTCATGTTATTCAGCTGTTTTACTGTGGACAGAGGTCTCTACAGAAAAACTACCTGGGAGAGCTAATCTGGACACAAGTGGTTTTCACATCGAAGGCGGCGTTTTAAAATGTAGACGTCTTAATGATATATAATGCAATAGACGTAATCTTAAAGCATACTGCCAAAAACTGACAATAAATGAGGAATGGAGAGATTAAAGAGAGATAGAGACAGATGAGAGAGGAAGGAAGATGTAAAATGTAGCAAAGTTAAAAAAAAGCACAGGAAGATGGATGATGTGCAAGCAGAGGAAGAGGGGGGAGAGAAAGAATTGATGGCCTGCTGCTGGAGAGCTGTTATGCAACATGCTGCGTTTCTCTCAATAAGCTACAGATGTCTCGATGTATCAGTCAGTGACTTTTTGTCATGATGTCACTGTCAGGGGACAAACCCAGTGAGCTTTGCTTCTCTCACAGATGATGAACAAGGCAGAGAAGATGATCAGGGCGGATTGGAAAGTCTGAGTGATCGTGATGTTCACCAGAGTAGGAACAGTCGTGTCTTACACAAAGATGCAGAGGGAGGGGGTGTTTAGTTCTTGATCTGTCAGTAATCATGAAGGCTCACTGCTTGCTCTGCAGTGGCCTGGTGGAAAAGTTCCTTCCTGGATCTGCCTATAGGCCTCTTTGGTACTTAAATGTGCTGGCATTGGTTTATCCCATAGACTGTACATATAAATGGACGACGCGTCTCCACTTACTCCTACTGTACAAAAGTGAAGCCAAAATATCCCGGATACAGTGGCTGCCATCCTGAGATTTTGACGTCATTTGGAGCCAGAGTCTGCGCAGTAGTGATCGTGGGCTGGAGTTGCGGTATTGAGGTCCCGCCCACACACCCGCCCGAGCCGATCCCAAGTCGAGCACGGCCATAGCTTGTTAGCTTGAGCTACCTAGCTGCTACGTTAGCACCATGGTAGCTGTTTGACTAGAAAGACACAACAACTCACCATCATATCTCTATAAATACATTTATGATCAAATTAACACATCTTCTATTACACAGTCTGGTGATGGTTATGGAAAGTTAAAGTTACATCTCCTCTCGTACAATTCCCGAGCCTCTGTCAATCCTGATGTCTCACATCATAGCATCAAATAACGAATTAAAATCAAACTTATCAGAAAAATTAACACTTGAACATACAGCAGTGTGATAACAACTGCTTAAAATGACAGAAACCATCTTTGGTACAAAATTATCTGATCTTTTTTAGTTTGGCCCATGTCCTATCTGCTAACATGGAGGGGGCGGGATTTATGACCTATACTGCAGCCAGCCACCGGGGGGCGATCAAGATTTTTGGGCTTCACTTTTGGGGAGATGTAATGTCGTCCATCTTTATATACAGCAAAAGCAAACATATAAATACAGTATATGTTGAAATGTGGTTTGCTGTAAATTTTAGGTTAGCACCTAAATATTTTCAATTGGTGCAGAATTGTTTCAGTGTAATTTTTCAGCCATATGTTGACGTTTTTCATGTAATGTTAGTTTTCACTGGTCAGACTGGGCAAAGTCTGCAATACTTTCTCTGACACTTCATAAAAATACAATGATTATGCTTGTGGAAAATAATAATAGCTTGGAAAAGAGCTTAAAAAGCTATTTCATATTATTTACACTGGCAAAGCCAGCTCATAATTTCATTTCTCTTTGCGGTTTGGCAGCATCAGAGATGAATTTGCTTGAGGGAGACCTCATTTCAAGCAGGCTGCAAAATAAGTGATTGACAGTTCTCTCTTTCACTCGAACACAAACACTGACTTTTCCCACACCTGACTGGACAAACACACCACGCGCTGGGCTGTCAGCGGTCTTAGCTGTTCACTTTCAAACTGGAATGGTTGCTGGACCTGTCAAGTTTCTCCTCATCTAACAACTAAAATAAGTTTTCAAATAAATCTGAAGCAAAAAGAAGTCATGCACTTGTATTATAGCCTATTTCCAGTCATTGTTTAAGAGTGTCAGCAGACAAGTCATTTCTCAACACTGATTCGTGAAGGACGTACATCTAGTTTGTCTCTGCAAGACTCATATGTACTCAGAAAATAATGCATTCTCTATATGTTGGGTAGAAGTTCATTTGAACACAATCATCAAATAAGTTTGATTGTAACACTTTCACATGATGCTTTTGAAGTCAAATCTGAGACACGATGCAAGTTATCAACACTTGACTCATCTAGCCATGAAATAGCCCATTCAGTCCGTAATGGTTGACTGTGATGTGGTTCAAACAGTGTGACATGTCTTCAATTAGTGCTGGTCGTCATTTGTCAGTCTCGGCAGGAAACTGCCAGAGGTCTCAGCCCTCGTGACTCTTGTTCTCTCTCTCTTGCATGTACTTTTATGGCTCTTTCTCACATAATAATTCCCTCCCCCCTCACGTTCACATCTCTTCCTCTTCCTTCCCTATCGCTCATTTCTAATTAGCAGCCAATAGATTAGTTCCACCATCATTTACAGGATCTGCTTACCCTGAGTGGAGTGTGTGTGAGTGTCTGTCTTTATATTTCCATCAAACATCAGCTGACAGCCTCCTTCCGAAGTCCAAACATGACTTCCCATTGATTTTTCCCTTCATTCTAAAGATTTTATGCCAAGGTCATATCACAATATCAGAGGGGGGCGTAATTGACTATCAGGCTACATAGTTAATGAATGGGGGCTGTAATTACAAGCAGGTTGTGTCAAAGTCTTAGGACACATTTAAGTAAAGGGAAAAAATATACTTACACAGAGTAGGAGCAACGTAGTTTTAAATAGATGTTCATTGCTATGATTTTAAAATTATTTGTTTTCACTGCCTGCCACTGTAGCCCCCACACACCATACACAGCTTTTCTAACTGAACATAAAACTGGTATACTTTTAGCAGTTTAAAGTGTGCTATTTTCATATGATATCTATTTTTAGAAAAACTATTTTCACGCTGCCACCTGATGCAGTAAGAGTCTATGGCAAAGCAAAAGTACCGGAAACAAAAGGTTGCTTTTGAAAGGCTAAATACCAACAAATATGGATTGAAGCAGAATATAGATGTTGTGAATGTTTTGAATGCCAAGCACGAGTCAGATTTCACACACACGGGATGAGAGAGAGAGTTGACAGACAAGACGATGGCGGAGGAAAAGCAAAATATTTCGGATTTAAACCCAATGCTAATCCGTGCGGAGGGCGTAGTGTTCACAGCGAAAGCTCGATCGAAGAGGCCAGACTCACAGCCATGCAACGTTAAAGATCAAAGTAAGCGCTCTGCCGATATCGAGCGTCATCTTTTCTTGTAAAATATCAAGTTTATTAACCAGTGTGAACAATTTCCTTACCGTGACATCCCTAGTGCGGTTGTATCGGAGTAGATTTACAAGTACATGAGCACGAGCATGAGTATGAGCACGAGTGTCGGCATCCCTACATAGCACTTTTATAAAACATGATCTGTTAAGAGTACCCAGCCTTAGATAATAACTCTTCTTTTGTACATCTGAGAAGGTTGCCAATAAACTTTAACAATGCAGTTATGTAAATGAGCATTGTTTCATGTGTGGACAACGCCACAGGAACACTTCACCATGGCAACAAAAGCAGCCCTTAGGAGTCTCATGCAATGTACAGTTATTTCCATGACAACATCATTAAAAGTGTCATGGCTGCCATCTGAAGTGCTCTAATCAATGCCATCGCTGTTTGATGAGAACTATTAGGGCTGAACTACTCAGATGGTTCATTAAGCTACAACCTGCTAAATGTCTTTCAATGCGGTAATGACTAAAGTTTCCCCTCACTGTTACTTCTTTGGCACTTCTTAAATGTGACTTGTGTGCCTGCCAACATCTCTCTCTCTGCTGCCTGGGTGACTTACCCTCTGAAAGGAGACTTTGAGTAGTTGAAGAGTTTCAGGAAAAGCTCTTCATTAAGTGTCCATGAATCCTGACAGTTCCCCCCATGAACTTCTAACATCATTTCAGTATTATTACTTCACAAATGCACCATATGTTTTTACGATTGAATTCACTCTGTTATGCAAACAATACACAACGGACACAAATGGTGCCACGAGACATTAAAGCGAGCCTTTTCCCCAAAGCGAAACAGATATAGTAATGTCTTTAAAACTGTCTTCAAACTAATAACAACTTTTAACACCAAGTAATATTGCAGTGCTGCCATGTCTCTGTGTGATTATTAAAGAGCTTTCAAGAACAATGCTGCTGTAGAGCTAAAATATTGACTTTGGTCCCCCGTCCCACTGGTGAATACAAACACCCCTTAACCGCTCAAAGTCAAAGATGTATAAGCCCATCAAACACACACACACACACATACGCACAAAGCACAATACCACACACACACACAAATACTACACACTAAAATAGAACTGGCAAGCCACCAAGACACTCAATAGAGCCAATCTCTCCCTCGCACGGCAGACTGTGAATTCCCAGTTTGCTTTTCAGCGACAACGGGGTTTATGTGCGTTTATGTGTGTGTGTGTATGTGTAGATAAAACACAGCAATCACTGAATGCAGGCACAAGGGCCACCAAACTAAATGCTTGGACGAAGCTGGCATGAAGACTCATGTACACACACACTCACATACATATGATTAGGAATGGATATGCTTGCCAAGTCATTTTCCCCTCTGTTCCAGAAGGCACTGAAGTGCTTAGCACACAGTGAACAGACCTCAGCCTATAGAAATGGAAAGGCAGGGTGAGACGGGGGGAAAAAAAGAGGGAAAGGGTGGGAGGTAGAGACAGAAAGCAGCAAAGCATGTTGGTCACCAAAATTGCAAAAATTAATTGGTCACACCCATGTGGGTTTGCATTTGCATCCACCAATTGTACTACCAGTCTAGTTGCAGGGAATTCGAAGCCTTTGTTTTTCCACAAATTTTTAGGTTAAGTGCAAATATTTCATAATCACAATCTATCCAGCTGCCTCCTCAATTTACAGCATGAATATACTGCCGTAATTATAGTACTGTGTGTTCAATGAGAGTTCAATTTACATGTTTCCACTCCCATTGCATAAAAATATTTTTTAACTGCTGCAGTAAAAAAAATAGCTCTGGTGATTTAATAAACTTATATTTACAAGGTTCGCATAATTGAGCTAAATATGACATAAGGCAGATGTTCTTCTGACAGGGGACTTGATGAAATAATGATAAAAGTCTGTCAGTATAAGATGTATTAAAAGCTCCCAGCTATTTTTAATTGTGCGACGTTTCGATCTAACAGAGATCTTCATCAGCTTTTAATACAGTGTGCGGATCTTTTGTCTGATTGGTTTGATTGTTTTGATCCAGCACCTGTAAAAGTGTTTTGGCTGAACGTTACCCTACACTCCAGAAAATGTATGCGAAAAAATATATGCGAAAAAAATGCAATATGATAGTTTTATTCACGAAAAACACAGATTCATAATTACTTCAGAATTCTTCATTGCACCCTGTGTTCCAGCCGCGTAGCTGTGGGCGGGCCTAGTTACACCCATTCGGCATTCGGGCCCAACCAATCAGAAGGCTTCCTTTTTTGCTGCATCATCCAGTGAATAGCAGTAAAGAAGCTGATTCAATTAAAGATAAGTGTACACTAATAAGTTTTTCACCTATATTCATTCTGCAGCGGCACACCCTGATCATTAATATCCTCTGCTTTCGCGTTTCACTGAGTGCGGGGCTTACAACACGTAACGTATGCGGACCGTTCGCAGAGCAGGTGAAGTGAAGATAATTGGTTTCATACATGCTCGGTATTGAAAAGTAGGCTATTATACTATTTGTAGAATTAGATTCCAGTGGTGCTGTATAGGATTATTTCCGACTTCTGTGATCCAAACATTTCCAACAACTCCAGAGTGAGTCCAAAAGTCTCAAGTTTATTGAAAAAATATAGATGTAATCATGTCCAAAATTCACATTATGCTTTTATCTAATGAAATATTCTGCTTCAATCCATATTTTTTGGTGTTTAGTCTTTCAAAAACAACATTTTCATTATGGTAGCGCACAGAAAGGGAGGCTCGCACAGGTATTAACAAGGAGGAGGAGGAGGCGGTGCATGTTGCGTATCGTGGAAATTCTGGTTTTTAATCGGGCCCAAAACTGCTGCATGGTTCCGGCTCTCCTAATGAAATAATGTCAGGGTTCAACACCAAGCTCTGTCATCTCTTGCTGTAATCAGGGTTAAAGGGTCATTTTTAACGTGACTGGGCATTTTGGTGCCGGTATACCTATACATAGGCTTGATTAATGATGCCGTTGCGTCTGTCAACTGTGTGTGTGGGAATCATAGATTGTATAAAATATGGATATAGTCTTCGTGACGTCACCCATAGGTTTCTGAAGAGACGTTGTGAAGCTCAAAGTCGATGGCTGCGGCCGTCACCATCACACACAGCCGAACTCCCGACTAATCCAAAAATGGTCAAAGAAGTGGGTCGTCACTGGAGCTGAGGCGGGCCCTCAATTATGCCTAAGTTTAAGCCTTAATATAATTTAAACATGCGAGTTGTATAAAAATTCACCCTCTGTACAGTTGTCATGAATGTGGATATTAGCTATAGAGACCAAAACCGCTTTTTGTACCGGGCTGTAAAAGTGTATTTCTGCTGTAAAGTTGGGCATTTTAACATGGGGGGTCTATGGGGATTGACTCTCTTTTGGAGCCAGCCTCAAGTGGCCATTTGAAGAACTGCAGTTTTTGGCACTTCCACGTTGGCTTCATTTCTCAGCACCGGAGGTTTCCCCTTGGTGTGAATATGTGGCCGCCGTGCCAGGCTATGCAATGCTGTTGATGTTCGTCTTGTTGGTGCCTGTAGCATTACGTCTCTATATGACGTAAGGCTTGTTTGATTAAAGCTGTGGTGCGTTCAGGCAAATATAGTTGTAATGGCCTATTTTGGTTAACATATGCATTTCAGAACCTATTAAATAGCTGATTGGTCTTGGCGGGCTAGGCCCACCTGACCTTCTATGTACCTACCCTCACTGTGATTTCTCTCTACGCCAGTGGTGCGTTCACTGCATACGGTTGAAGCAGCATGTAGAGCATGCTATATGCAAACTGTATACAGACAAAACAAACACACCTTGTATACTGTAAAGTAATGTCATATTCAAGGGCAAATGATAACTGTTAAAGGAAGGAGACAAGGAAAAGAAGAATAATTTCTTTCCTTGCTTCTCGGTTTCTCCAAACCAAAGCAGGGTCAAGGTGGCGGCTGCTAATTAGGGCAGTCACACACACACACGCACACACACACACACACACACACACCCACACACACACACACACACACACACACACACACATTATTAACAGGGCATCGCTTCAGCCAGGCCTCAGTTGTAAGGTGGTGTCAGTCACTGCTGTTACTGTGTGTCTGCCCTGAGGCTAAGTAGATCTCCTCCCCTCCAGCCACACACACACACACACACACATGCGCAATTATGTGCACACACACACTGCACAGTATTTTCATATTTTATGTCAGTGACTCCTGTGTCAATTAATGTCAGTGCTAAAATAAATGCGATGTGAAAGCTTTGATCCTGTAAATAATTTAATTGCACCGTCAACATTATTGTCTCTGTAATCTCACAAGAAGCCGCCGCTGCTTTGACTGACACGGAGATTGAAGTTGGTAAAATTCAGAGCTAAAATACACAGGCAGAAAAAAATCCGATATTTTTAATGGAACAGTTTTGAAGCGTGATGAATGACAGCACGGTAAATTGACTGAGCTAAATTGGGCTTAACCTGACAAACATCAACATTGTAATTATGTCAGGTTTTTCTCTCCATACTTTACTGATTGCTTGCGTGAAAAAAAGTGTTACACCCAGATAACAAACCTCATCAGGATCAGATATCAGCCAAAGCCTGGAATAAAAACCCCTGTTGTCTACAATTTTATTTATTTGCTTCCAGCCGTCGACAATACAGTTGCCTGAAACCAAGCCATCCACTCTAAAAGATCCCAAATATATGGTGTAATTGGAAAATTGGGGATTGTACGATATTTGTTTTATTGAAAAATGTCAAATTCTTGGTATGAATTCTGATATTCAAGATTCAATTTACTCCATACAACATTCACTTTATTCAAAATGAATGATTCATGTGTTCTCCAATATAAAGATATCCAGACGAACACACAAAGCAGAAGTTTCAGCGCTATCGGCTAAGTGGTGGATGCAGAAGTTATTGAGGAATTTACTTCGTTAGGCAGAAATGAAAAGGTCACAGTCTGAGTTGGTGGCTAATGAGAAGCTCTGTCAGCCACTACATGTTAGCTAATGTCAAGACCCTCTGTGTTAGCTACACTCATGCCAATTGTTGGCATCGAGTCAACGGTCTACCAATGAATGTGTATTTAATGAATATTTGACAACGCGTTTATTTGAACAGAACTCCTCTTCTGTGAAATGTAATCAAAAGTTAATTGTGTTTTCCTGAACTTTCGATCGGCTGAGTATGAACGATAATTACCAAACTAGAAGAGAAGGCCAGCTAGTTTTAGCTCTTGGATGTCGTATATTTAAGTAATAGCTCACGACAGGAAGTGGTATGTTGTAATTATGTCATAGCTTTACAACGAAGTAAAGCTTTTGACGTCAAGTCTAGCAACGTCAAGACACATTCCAAATTTAAATAGCTTTTATTAATGAATAATAATGTTCACAATAAAAATAGGCCTGCCTCGGCTGCCTGTACACACCAAGGCGGTTGCTATGGAATGTACACTAGGAGCTAGCATATTTCTTTTTTTCATTGATATATTTCATTATCTGGCTCTTTATTTACATTACCTGCATGTTGCTATAGCGTCAGTAGGATGACTTAATAACTGCTTGTACTAGGTTTACCTTTCTTTGTTAGGTGGAGGTGTGTTGCTTGGCGTGGCGAGGATGTTGCCCCTCTTTATCTTGTCCCCGAGTTTCGGTTGCCGATCCGCTTACGGCCATAATCTCTCCTTCGTGTCAAGACCCAGATCAGATCTGAATCGTGGCGCTGCGGAGGCAGTGGTTGGTGTATTTCTGCTGTGTTCCTGCTTGCTTGCATATTCAGGGCAACATTGTGGAACCTCTTTACGTAGCTCTGCATGTTGTTTAGCAGGTGGATTTTTATTTCTGGAGACGGGCACTGGTCTGTCCACTCCTCCATAGATGTTAACCTTTTAATGTTTCCATTTTGTAGCAGTTTTTGGCAGCTAATTTTGTTGCTTTGTATCTGTAACCGGTTCCGTGTTGGCGGAAGTGATCCCCTGCGACCCTGCCGCTAAGCAACCATGACAACACATTAGTCTGATGTTGTTTTTCTCAGGTGCGGAGTGATACTGAAAGTGCAAAAGAATTAGATGATTATAGATAGATTATATCACGGCTATGAACCAATCAGATTGCTTGATTTGAGCTACCCATTTGAGAGACATGAGATTACTGTATTGTTTTAATCAGACTGCTATACGGCAAATGCTGTCTTAACCTGAGAACAAGCTTTCTGTCGCCTTCTCTTCAGCTTTACACTCGTAATGGTGGTTTACACATTTTTAAATAGTTTAGATTTCCTTTAGATGATACAATTCCACAAGACTTTAGTTTGATCTACAACTCATTTTCAAAACAAAATCATGATTTATCCCCGGCATACTTTATTATGTTGCACTCTGCAGTAATGTGGCATCTCAGCCTCTTAAAAGTATATTGTCTCAAAACATAAACGCCCTTCTTTTGAGTACCATCGCCTCTCTTCTTATGTAAGCTAAACCACTCGGATGTTGAAACACTTAAATCAATTAAATTGGATGAAATGATAGATGTGAAATGACGCCGGCGAGCGTATTAATGTTCAACCTCCCGTGCATTCGTCTTGTGTCCAAAGTCGCTCCGTTTCGCATCAAAAAGGACGTCACGGTGCAGATGACAAATTGACAACAGCTGCAACTAAGACAAGAATTCAGAAACTCTTGCTTTTATTAGAAACAAGCGAAGTGAATGATGCGAAGTGAATAATGATCTCCTTTTCTATGGTTCCCGCCTCAATATTTCATAGTAAGTGATGATCTCCCAAACATAAAGGGTGTCGTTGCATCCATATTTCATTGGAGAACAATGCCGTGTAACTGACATACACAGTGAGGAAATGTGCTTACAAAGCATCAAAAGAACTGTCACAGTGTATGGATGGCTGCAGAATAATATGGGGCACTGCTGGATGGATGTAACAAGCTTCATAGCTACACGCATCATTTGATCACATAATACAAAGCTAGCGTGTGTGTGTGTCTATGTGTGAGACATGCTTCATTTGATCGGGTAATATAAAGCTTTGCCGTCTGTGTTTGTGTGCAAGTTTGCTTGACGCGCGTCATTTGCCCATATACTACAAAATTGCAGTGTGCTGTGAGTGTTTGTGTGTGTGACATGCACCCGCTAGGAAAGAAAAAAATGCCAGGGTACATGCATGTATCTGTGTGTCAACAGAATATGTGACATGCATCATATGCTTAGATAATACAAAGTGTGTGTGTGTGTGTAGGCTACAAACAGCGGTATGTCTAATAACAGGGCTTTCTGAATGAGAGACTGATGAGTCCTGTCACTCCTGAACCACACCGCTGCACGCATGCTGGCTTTCTGCTAAATTAAGCATTGGAGGAAACTACATCACACTACATCAGACAGCGCGGGCATGTACAGACACACACACACAAACACACCTTCTGACACAAAAACAAGCTCACAAACAAGCAGAAAGAGACACTTGTGACTAGGAATATATGCAGGGCATGAGTACACACATACACACAGATAAAAATGCACAGACAGAGACACGTGCCAGTGCAATGCGACACATAAATTGGGGCATGCATTATTAACTGTTGGAAATTCCAGAGCGCATGTTGGGACTGTTGTACCTCAAAAACAGAAAGACATTAAAGGGGAAACACAAACAGACTCTATGCATGACAACAACTGAGCGATACCGAGCGCTGTAAAGAGACGTGGGACTCTGCCGTATTAATTCTATAGGACTTATTTAATAGTAAGCATTTCAGCAGTTAATAATTTAATGAAACAGTCAGTAATTTCACACATGATAAATTGCATTTTTTCCTTTTATTAAACTGTTTTCAAGAAAAACAAAAACATCTGTCTCAATAATGACGATGTATATACACCACAAGTAGCCCACATAGTAACAGAGTACTTACAGGGTCAGTTCACCTGAATTACAAAAAAATGGGGGAAAAAGTCTCTTTCACCTCAAGTGGTGTCCGGCAAAGCTGCTCGTTTTGGGTACATTTTCCCCCTCTCCATTCTCCTTCATTGTATTGGGGTGGAAATAATTATGTTATAACTAATCAGATAAGGTAAAACGTACTTTAATTCCATTTGATTTTGACGTATGATGCAAAAAAAAACATAAAATGAAACAAACAAAACCAATTAAACAAAAGCACAACATATTAAAACATCTTCAAAAACAGAAGTTTGTTGAGTAGATCTGAAAAATATACTGTCCATGTCTCTAATTCAAAAATAAATACTTTGAAATGAAAGTTACAAATGATCTTTAACCAGAGTATTATACACACACTCCTTTCCACAGGATAAAATAACACGTACTGTAAAGCAAGCACAATTCAATCCATCAAAACAAGGATGGGCAACACACAATGTTTTTGAAATCTACATGCTCAAGTACTTCTAAAAAAATATGCTGAGAATCACTCGGCAGCTCAACGAGCTGAAAAGTGACTGACAGTTTCATCATCCTCCAGACTTTGTTCTGGTAGAGAAGACCAGAATATGTTTTCCATCAGCATCAATGGGTTGAATTGTGCTTAATTTATCTGTGAAACAGCTGCATACCGTAGACCCAAAAAACATGATCCAAAACACAAATGTACCAGTTTATGGACAATGTCAGACTGCAGCCGTCAGTGAACAATAGACAAAGCGTAGCATTTTTCCTGAAACGGCCTAATGTTCAACCCTTAGAATGAAACAGAAATATAAAACAGAATATGTACTTGAAATAGAGTCTAATTAAAATAGAGTGTAACTAGGGTGACTTTTATAAAACGTGTCTGTGCCTGCGGACCTGTCACTGCCCATGTGGTTATTCCTCCTTCAATGACAGAAGTAGACACTGACATCACTCTGTTTGGAGCAAATTGAGTATAATGACTGCACAGTGGTGAACTATGCCCTTTAATGAAAAATCTAACTGTACTAAAACAAGAGAAATCTCACAGAAGATTCATATAATCCTTAACTGCGTAGGTGTCACTGACTTTTTTTCTTTGGGTTCATTCAAAATTGAATAAGAACATGTGGAGTATGCTTCAGGGTATCTAAGGAGACAGTGAAACTCACTGTTTAAGCTCCGATGATGTCACTGTCCTCCCCCTTCTTCACGATGTTCTTCTAGTTTGCAGTTGCTGCATCAATCAGTACAGTTTCTCTACGATGAAGGCCAAAATGGCTGCGGCCAGAGTGAGCCCGATTCCCAGCGTCTTCAGTACTTCCCTGTCCAGACTGTAAGAGCCGATCAACAAAACAGATGAAGAAGGCATAGAAGAAGCAGGACCTTGCACGCCGTTGGCCATCTGTTCCTGTTGGGGGCAAACATACAGAAAGACAAATCAAAATCAAGAGAGGTCCTTTATTTATTATCACCCCAACACTGTTATAATAATAATACAATACTTCTTGGTTGCTCTGCTGATTTCAGAGAAATAAAGATTCCTGGATCAGCTACAGATATTCAGCCTGCAGTTATTCAATTAAAAACTGCATGGCACATGATATGAGGGTATCAGACTAGTCTCCCTGCTCATTAGGTGAATTAATCAAATCTTTTTGATGTTAAAGGTGCAGTGTGTAGGATCTGGCGGCATCTAGCGGTGAGTTTGCAGATTGCAACCAACTGAAGCTTCTCCTGTGTGCCGAGCGTGTAGAACTACAGTGGCTGAAGCAAAAACGTGAACGGCCCTATCTAGAGCCAGGTTTGTCCGTTCTGAGCTTCTGTAGAAACATGGCGGCCAGCTCTTTGGAAGAGGATTCGCTCTGTATGCAGATAAAAAAACGGCTAATTCTAAAGCTAAGTTCACACTACACGACTTTCAAAGTCATCATATCGCTGTACTGGTCACACTACACTAGCTGTCTTGTAATCGTGAGTCTTTAAGTCGTGGTTTTCACACTACTGACTGACCGGCGACAGGGGGGGGTCACACACTACAAGATCTTTCACCGGGAGGAATCCCCCGATGAGGTCTCAAGCTACGTTTTGTCACGAAAACGCGCGTGAGAAACACACTGTAAATGATGCGATATCATACGCAAGACACATTGCTGATGTTATTGTTGGCATGTGTTTACAAAATAGCCTGTTTCCACACTCTGTTTTTACTATTTATTCCTCCAGGTGCAGCAACAACTTTGGTCCGTGTTGCAAATGCAACTTATACAGTAAGTTCCTATTGTTACAGGCAACACCGATTTGCCACTAATCTGGGGATTTTGTTGGGGAGCTTCAAAAACTGTCGGGGAGCGGAAAAAAGGGCTTAAGTTGTGTAGTGTGAACTAGCTATAAGGTAACAAAAACACGTTTCATATTTTCAGGTGATTATACAATAAAGAAAACACAACTTATTAATATTATATTCCATTTCTGCCAAGATATCCCCCTTTAAAAAACACTTATTTCCATTAAGATAGCACGGATCCTCCTGTCAGGAAAACCACCATGTTCACCAGAGGCGCCACAATACGATATTATCACGATACTTAAGTCACGATACAATCTTATCGCGATTTTAAACATGTTGCGATAAGATATACTGTGATTTATTAGCTTTTTTTCAACTGCAGATTCTGCAGTTTGTCAACATCTGTTTTAGCTAATAAGATACAGTTTTCACTCTGTTCGTCTCAGAGTTTTCATTCACATATCTTGAGGTCAGAGGTTAAGGGACCTCCGCTGGCCACGCCAGCATTTCCTCGCCAAAATTTTGCATGATTTTGGAGCGTTATTTTGCGTTCTTCCCCACAAGCTAACATGACATGGTCGGTAATAATTGATTCCTTAGGTTTTCTAGGATACCAGTATTTTCACTCTAGCTAGGCCGTCAGATTGTTAAGAGGTTAATAGTGTATATAATAAATGATTGATATTGACGTCTGAGTATCAATACAATATTGCCATGCAATGTATTGTGATACAATGCTGTAAAGATTTATCCCCCCCCAAACCTAACTACTTGCTGCAGAGGAAGACAAACCTTCCCTGCCAGACCTCACAAGGAGTTAGCTGGGGACAAAATAGTTTAAATAGTAAAATCTGAAATTTAAAATCTCTTGTGATAATGTGTGAATATTCCTCCGATGCGTGCAAAACACACACAGACTCGCACACAAAGGCCCAGTCGGGCTTTCTCCCACACACTTGTGGACACAGAGATGGTTGCAGCTCATAGCACAAGTCATGTCCATAATTCATAATTAGGCGATCATGTTTAGATTAAATCAACTGGCCACAGTCACAAATCAAACAGCGAGACTTGACAGCGGAGTGGCCAGTGATCCAACGCATCAAATGTCTGTAATCAGCGAGTTCTGTTTAGTCTTAATGTGCTGGACCATTAAAAAGACATCCACCACTGAAGGGAGGTGACAGTGAAAGATGGGAAAGAGCAACGCTGAGAAGAGTGGAGGAGGAGAAAGAGAGAAACTGTCAGGAGGACAGGAAGAGGAGGACCAAATTCAGATTGTGTGTGTATGTTTTTAATAAATACTAAAGTTTATTTTGCTGCATCGATCGATCAAATCACAATCTACTCATTCCTTGGTTCTTCATTAAATAGCCATTCATGTGAGGTGGTATATGACTATCCTTCATGGATCATTGCTGCTGATCATTATAAGAAATACATCTATTGATGCCACTCGATATTAGGATCTGAAATTACAGGGCTTTATCATTTCTTCCCCTTTCCTGGCTCTCTCATCCTCTCAGCTTCTCTCTCCATCTGCTTTCTCTCTACAACTCAGTTTCATTTGGAAATTACAGCCACAATAATAAAAAAATAATTTTAAATTCACTGCTTATTTCAATATGTTGTGGATGAAATCATAACATAAACAACTAACATAAAATCAGCCATTTGCTCATGCAAATGAGTGCATTTCAATTACGACGCCATTATCTCTGTGTAAAGCAATTAATGCAGTTTTGTAGTGATCCAATTATTACAGAGTGCTGTCTATTGAATCAAGCTGAAGTCGAGGAAGGTGCACGGTGATGCAGTTACCTAGGTGAGCTTGCTTGAGAAAATAAGAGTTAGCTCACAATGTTAGCAGAGCTCGAGATGGTGCTTGAGTTAATCTCTCAGAAGCACGCAATGTTTCTATAACCAGTACAACTTAACATACGACTGCTTCCTATAGCAACATGGAATATTCAGTCAGAGTGCACAAGTGTGCACATAAAGCAAATATTGCTTTGGGCTGAATTTGAGGAGTTTGTGTGTTTGGCATGTCGCCAATAGTCAAACGTGAAAACTTTAACAATGCACATGAAGCTGCATACTGAAACGACACTAAAAGCAGCGGTGATGAGAGCAACATCAAAAATAAGCTGTCATTTTTTATTCGTTGATGGCGTTAATATAATTCACAGTGAATACTAATAACCAGCCCTATTTCTCCCTGACCTCCACCCTCCCTCATTGATCATCATTCTGTTTGATTACACATTTATCACGTTTTATCTTAATGTCAGAGTGCAGACCTGTGGTGCCGTTTCACGCAAAGCCAATTGATTACTAAATAAATTAATAAATAATCCTGCACAAGACGTGGCTCTTTTAATTTGAGCATTAAACATATTGAATAGGAGAACCAACACTTGTCGACATCTCTGATTGGAGTGGAAATCGATCTGGATGACCTTGTGTCTCCACCCTGCATGACAGTTGGTAAAATTCCTTATCGCCGTAAAGGTAGATTATGCGGGGGCGATATTGAGCGATTGATCAGCGGCTTTCTAGAATAACCTTTAATCAAGTTCACTAGGGATAACTGTAAGACGTTTGGCTTTGATATTTACCATTGGCAGATTGACTCCCCTCCTTCTTTCTCTCTTCCCCTCCTCAAGGTTCTCCATCGAGTAATGTTCGACAACCCTCTGTCTCATCTGTCTATATCTTCTCTCTATGGATCGCCAATGAGAGGTCTCTCCACTTTTCTTTCATCCTCCATCTTTTTTCCCCCCAAGTAGGATGCTTAGCCAAATTAAGGAGTTCTATTTACAATTACAGGAATATACGCTAATATTTTTAAGCACTGGTCCCACGGGCCATCAAGCGCCTAAATTTGTTGGCCCAAATGTAAACTTGTGTAAAATCTACAGTAGGGCTGTCAAAGTTAAGACGATAATAACGCGTTAATGCAAATTCGTTAACGCCACTAATTTCTTTTACACATTTACACAATCAATCCTTCGGAGGTTTCTAGTGGGCTCCATTTCAAAGCTAGAGTGAAGATACTGGTATCATATGAAACTAGAATAAACCTAAGGAATCCATTGGTACCAACTATGTCATACTAGCCTGCTTGCTTGTTGGTTAAATAACGCTCCAAACTTGCACTAAAGTTTGGTGAGGAAAAATGATTTAGCCTCCTTTCCGACAATCCATTGGTACCAACCATGCCATACTAGCTTGTCGGAAAGGAGGCTAAATAACGCTCCAAACTTGCGCCCCAACAGGCAACAACAGCTGTCAGTGTGTCAGTGTGCTGACTTGACTATGACTTGCCCCAAACTGCATGTGATTATCATAAAGTGGGCATGTCTGTAAAGGGGAGACTCGTGGGTACCCATAGAACCCATTTTCATTCACATATCTTGAGGTCAGAGGTCAAGGGACCCCTTTGAAAATGGCCATGTCAGTTTTTCCTCACTAAACTTAAGCGCAAGTTTGGAGCGTTATTTAACCAACAAGCTTGCAAGCTAGCTAGTATGACATGGTTTTTCTAGTTTCATATGATACCACTATCTTCACGCTAGCTTTAAAACTGAGCCCGCTACAACCTAAACATCGCAAGTTGTGTTAATGCATTAACGCGCTATTATCGCGTTAACTTTGAGAGCCCTAATTTGAACACATCATAACGTTTTACCTTACCTTTGCTCATTTTTACTGAATAGATTAATGTTAGCTCCATTATTTAGCCAAGCAGGACTCTGCTGCCCACCGGATGCTAACAGCTATCTACTAACGTTAAGGGATCACATTAAGAAAGCATTAATGCTCTCATTTCAGCTTCACGAAACAGCCGTTCCTCGTCCATTGCGGCGCTTTTAAAGCAAGTTTCGGGATACAAAACGAGACAGGACGTCTGACAAAAGTTCAGTTGCGCTGTGCAGCCAGTTAGAATACTCCAATTAGAAAACAATGCAATCAAACTGATTGAGTCTCTGATTCTTGCTTGTGTCGCATTCACCCAGACACCGCAATCTCATTGAGACACTCAGTCTCAAGAGTGACCTGATAAAACTTAGTGGCCACAAGGGGCCACCTACAGTGGATATTTGGTGGCCACAGAGTAACTTTATGTGGCCATCGGGCCTTGGTTAATGTCAAACCCTACGTTAACAATATCTGGCTGTGCATGTTATCTGGTAGTTTGCCATCTTTACATTGTTAAAAAGTTTGTATGAGAAGAAAATTCAGAAAAAATGTGTATGCATGCTGCACTTCCGATCTATGAACTACAAGTTTAAGAATGAAAGATTTTGTGGAGTACAAACACATGCTTGTGTGTACAGTATGTATTCGTATGTAATTGAGAGTCAGTGCACGCCTACACGTGTTGCATGCACATGGGCTGTGCGTACAAGCAGCTGCATAGCATCTGTACTCTGCCTCTCTATCCTCCACATTACTCCTCCTGTTCTCTCTGATGGTTGCGAACGCTACCTCGCCACCCACTCTTCTCCTCGCCAATGTCGCTGAATGGTTCCCTCTGTTACAACTCACAATGGAGGATGGATACTGTGACCGGCAACGCCTACGTGACACATCTATAAGTCACGTACAGCAACAGACAGACAATAGGTGGAGGGAGAATCAGTAACAGAGGTCTGGCTGATGTGTCCACATTTGCTTAATGTTAGGGTCATCGGCGGACTCCCTAATGGCGAAACTGATACGCTGTTTTCGATGCTGGAAAAACAATAAGAGCGCTTTTTGTTAGAGCGTATGGTGGTGTGTCATGTCAGGTCCCTCTCATAGTGCATGTGCTACTTGTCACTGAGCCTCTTAACTGTAAAAATGTGATCATAACGAATACAGCTACTTCTGTCAGGGGTTCAAATCACTAATCCAATCTCATCAGCAATAATATATTCGAGAAGTACTCTTCAGTGAGGTTACACTGTACGCCATTTAGCACGTTTCAAACATTAACTCATTCATTAAAGGACGAGTGAACCGACGGTGTGAGGAAAAAAAGAGACAAAAGTCGGTTTTCCACCATTCAGAACTTTTTAGAAACAGGACTGACTGAATGAGAAAGGCTGCCTGTAAAGATCCACTTAGTAGTGCAAATTGTATTTCCTGCCTACTTGAGGAAGAACAGGAGCAAGAATAATGTTTCATGGAAACTGAGACAAAAGGAGAAACAGACTAAGAGCAAAGGACTTATGAAATAGAAAAAAAAGTTGACTTTCAAAACCATTATCCTTCTCTACGCTGACAGGCCAAGTATACTGCCTCTATCCATCTATTTATCTGTCTCTCTGCAGGTGTCTTAACAACGGGGTGCCAGGCGAGAGACTGAATGGTACAGCCTAAAATCTATTACTAGTAGGGAGGATAAGTGAAAATCCAAGTGCCAGTAGGTGCGTGTCAGCACAGTGGGAGAGAGGGGAGGAGAGGAGTGAAAAAACTGAGAAGAAATGAGGGAATGGGGGCTGGAAAAGATGAGAGATGTGGCTTTCAGTGATAGTTCACCACCTGCTAGCTGGCATGCTGAGTTCGTGCATATGTCTGTGAGAAAGAGAGAGTACGAGTTGGCATTTGTGAGTAAGTGTGTTTGTACGTGTAGGCCTGTGGTGGATAATTTCTGTCTCTCTGCTCACAGCGGCAGAGCACAATAATCCTCCTGAAAATCATCTAACACTACACCAGGGCTACAGACTGGCCAGCACAGCTAGACGCTTTTCCCTCGAGGTGTAGGACTCTCAAATGTCTATGTGTGTCTTAAAAACTCTTGCTCAAATTCCACACGTGCGCCTTTAAAAAAAAAAAAGAAAAGAAAATCTGCCCGGGTGTCTGGTGCAGCCTCCGCCAACACACTGACACACACAACACATCACGAGAGCCAGAAAGCACAATACACAGTGGTCACATTTCTCACATGATCCTCACCAGCTGTCAGTGTCACTCTAGACACACAGAGACCAAGTGGTGTGTGTGTGTGTGTGCGTGTGTGTGCGTAAGCCTAAACAGATACTGTAACAGGCTCCTTAGTCACGGTGATTTGACAAAGCCATAGTGACAACCACAATGAGCTGCAGCTGTATTTTCAACTGGACAGAGGGATGGGGGGAGAAATTAAGAGTGATTACAAGTAATATTTCTGAAACAAATAACTCTATGGAACTCAAATGGAGTACTAGAGTAGGGGAACTCGAATCATGTTCTCTTTCTGTCTTCCTCTTTCTAATCTGTGATCTGAAATTTCCTCCATCAGTGCAACTGTAAAAGTCTCTGACACGACACTACGCTGTATGCAGGTACACCTGTTGTCACTTTAAGCAGGGAGACACAGGCTGTCTGTTGCGTCGTCTTTGTTTTGGCCGACAAGTTGCACCTGAACACACCGCAAAGACTACAGCCGACGGCCAGTTAGCACGGACGTTCTGTGCCCGTCTGAGATGAAATAACTCTCCACACCAGCAGGTCGCGGTAGCCCGTATTTGTCATTCAAAAAGAGGAAACTTGAAGACCGAGGACTGCGGATATACAGACGTAGGCAAAGTTGTTGGTAACGTTCCGTTAAAGAGAGAAAAACCCACAATGGTCACTGAAATAACTTGAAACTGACAAAAGTAATAATAAATAAAAATTCACTGAAAATTAACTAATGAAAATCAGATATTGTTTTTGAATTATGGTTCAGCAGAATCATTTAAAAAAACAAACTAATGAAACTGGCCTAGACAAAAATGATGGTAACATTAACTTAATATTTTGTTGCACAACCTTTTGAGGCAATCACTGCAAACAAGCGATTTCTGTAACTCTCAATGAGACTTCTGCACCTGTTGACAGGTATGTTGGCCCACTCCTCGTGAGCAAACTGCTCCAGCTGTCTCAGGTGTGAAGGGTGCCTTCTCCAGACTGCATGTTTCAGCTCCTTCCACAGATGTTCAATAGGATTTAGATCAGGGCTCATAGAAGGCCACTTCAGAATAGTCCAATGTTTTGTTCTTATCCATTCTTGGGTGTTTGTAGCTGTGTTTTGGGTCATTATCCTGTTTGAGGACCCATGACCTGCAACTGAGACCAAGCTTTCTGACACTGGGCAGCACATTTCGCTCCAGAATGCCTTGATAGTCTTGAGATTTCATTGCACCCTGCACAGATTCAAGACACCCTGTGCCAGATGCAACAAAGCAGCCCCATAACATAACCGAGCCTCCTCCATGTTTCACATTAGGTACAGTGTTCTTTTCTTTGGATGCTTCATTTTTGCGTCTGTGAACATAGAGCTGATGTGACTTGCCAAAAAGCTCCAGTTTTGTCTCATCTGTCCAAAGGACATTCTCCCAGAAGCTTTGTGGCTTGTCAATATGCATTTTGGAAAATTCCAGTCTCGCTTTTTTATGATTTGGTGTCCTCCTGGGTCGTCTTCCATTAAGTCCACTTTGGCTCAAACAGTGACGGATGGTGCGATCTGACACTGATGTACCTTGACCTTGGAGTTCACCTCTAATCTCTTTGGAAGTTGTTCTGGGCTCTTTGGTTACCATTCGTATTATCCGTCTCTTCAATATGTCATCAATTTTCCTCTTGCGGCCACGTCCAGGGAGGTTGGCTACAGTCCCATGGACCTTAAACTTCTGAATAATATGTGCAGCTGTAGTCACAGGAACATCAAGCTGCTTGGAGATGGTCTTATAGCCTTTACCTTTAACATGAAGGTCTATAATGTTCTTTCTGATCTCCTGAGACAACTCTCTCCTTAGCTTTCTGTGGTCCATGTTCAGTGTGGTACACACCATGATGCCAAACAGCACAGTGACTACTTTTCACCCTTTAAATAGGCAGACTGACTGATTACAAGTTTGAAGATACCTGTGATGCTAATTACAGGACACACCTTAGTTTAACATGTCCCTATGGTCACATTATTTTACATCTTTTCTAGGGGTACCATCATTTTTGTCCTGGCCAGTTTCATTAGTTTGTTTTTTAAAATGATTTTGTTGAACCACAATTCAAAAACAATATCTGATTTTCATTAGTTCATTTTCAGTAAATTTTTATTTATTACTTTTGTCAGTTTCAAGTTATTTCAGTGACCATTGTGGGTTTTTCTCTCTTTAACGGAACGTTACCAACAACTTTGCCTACGTCTGTACAAGCCGTTGTTATGATACGTACATGAAACAAAGCAGCGTTTGCCGACCGTTTCCACACCACTCTCACTCACCACTTAGCTTTATTCCAGAAGGCCATGTCGTTGTGAAAATATCCGTGTATTGGAGTGATCAGATGAGATAAAAATTAAAAATGAGAAGAGCCTTCTGTGTTTTTCCTCGACTTTACTCGTTTGCTTGCTTTCCTCACTTCTGTTTCTCTTCTCATGCACTGATTTGTTTGAGCTGAACAGCCAATCAGAGTGATTTCTCTCACCAACGGGCGCCGCCAGCGATTTATCATGCTGAATCGGCCAAAAAACCTCCAACACGGGCTGACTAGGCCGACGGACGCTCAATGTTGGTTCCCAAACTGTCCGTGGACGGCCGTCGGCTTGGTGTGTCACAGCCTTTACACACACTCAAAGCTACACAATAGATGAAAAGGTTAATCATCAATTTAATCTAGTGTTGATTTTTTTTAAATAAAAGAATTACCTGAATATTCAATAAATTGAGATTTACTAGTTGATTGTGTGCAGCTTTTACAGGCTCTATTTTCTCCCACTACACAACAGAAAGTGCAGAATTACAGCCAAGTCAACCGATGCAACAAACACAACAGTGCATCTGCCACTGTCTGCAGGCCACGGGAATGGAAATCAATATCACCAGTTCTATCTACCGTAAAACAATCAGAAAGTGAGAAATATCTTCTGTGGTGAAGGCAGCTGTTTGCTTACAGTTATTTAATGTGGTGTTACTGTGGTATTTCACTGCTTTTAACTGCTTTGTGGTTTCAACTGTTGACTCCAGTCAGGAGTCCGTAGAGCCAAGCAGTTATGTGGAACAATTTGGAACATAATCAATTATTATAATGATTGCCTGACAAATGTGTTTTTTTTTATCCTGTCTCTGGTTATCAGGCTGTGAGGAAGTTTTTAGTTTTCAGTGTTGAAAGCAAGAGCAGTGGTTGTGTGACATTAGGCATTTTCGGACCGGAGAAACTTTTTCATAGGTCTAATAACCCCTCTTTTTGTTGTGTCTGCAACGCAAGAACTAGGAATGGTCGTAGTTGTTAGAACGACATTTTGAGGGACTTTCTTTCTTAGCTCCTATTTCAGAGTAGGTACTTTCCCAGCACAAGAGGACCCGTGAGTGACGTGAATGACGCAAGTGTACGGTGATTGGTCGAACACGTTCATGAGCACACACCCACTGAGCCAAAGAAAGAGTGGGAGCCGCAACTCAGCGAGCTAACCCGGTAGCAAAAAGCAGACCCACGGAGCCGAACGATAGCCGGTTCTAACTGAAATTGCAAAAGGAACTTTTTTGACGGCTATCATTGCTTGAGTTTATATGATTGTGGCATCTAACAGAGTTTATTTATTCTTATTACTAAAAAAAGATAAGAGAGCTTGTGAAACGTAGCAAACTAGCCACTTGCCGATGTGTCCAGTGTGTGAGAGGCGCCGGCCGGCTAATGCCACTTCAGCATTCCTATTGGCGTAGTGAATGCAAACAGAAAAAAGCCCCTTAAAAGTGTGTAGTTTTCAGGGGAGCTCCCAAGTACGCAGTTCCTCTCAGGGAGTACCCAGAACTGTTTGGTCCGAAAACGCCTATTGACACACAACAGATATGCCCATCACAACATACAGTACCTTTTAATTGACATTAAAGGCCATTATCACCTGCATTCTCAGCAAAGCGCTCCAAAGACACCTCCCGCTCCATCTCAAAAGATTTAGTACCGACTCTAAAAGCCCTAACCAACTACAATCACTGTACTGTCGAGAACATTCAGGCAGGATCATAAAAACACCATGATAGTGGCATCTAAAATTAGGACCAGGACAGACCTGTCTTCACTTAACAAAACCTATTGGATGTTACCTACTGCATAAGAAAAACCCTAAACATCATTAAAGACACCAGTGTCTCTGCTCACTCACTGCTTCCTCTGCCGCCATCTGGGAAATGCACCAGAGCCTCACCAAACCAGCAGCGCCACCCAGTTGATTGACATTTGCTTTCTATAGAACATTTTCAATGGAATTGCATTGCTAGGCAACAGCTTGGGTCCATGTTTACTTCCTGTCAGCTTATGCCATTGCACACTTTGTGTATATGTTTGTGTATACTGTGCTTACATTATACACCTGACTCACATAGACGTAAACGAGTATCCTTTATACGCATTAACATACAAAAAGATGTATAAAGTTGTTTCCTCACAAATAGGTTTACAGTCACAGTAACTTAACACAGAAGAACTCTACATGTGTGTGTGTACGTTGAGGCGTTCAGTGTGCATGCATGTGTCCAACACATGACAGGAACTATTACAGACAGCAGATACTTTCAGACCTGCACCGGAAAAAGGTATACAGATCTAACATGGACATAACATGTGCAGATACGTCTCCTGTTACCTAAGTCGTATTGTCTTCTCCTGCAAGCAAAGAAGGGAAGAGGCCTGAGGTGGTTGTTAGACAACCAAGGACATATTTCAGATTTAATTTGACGTTATACAATACACCATTACATTAAGCAACTTGCCGTTTAAAGCACTTTACCAACAATCTGTGTCTTGGGAGTCATTCAAGGTAAATGCGTCTCCGATGATTAAGTAGCAGGGTGTTTCCCTGAGCCTAGGATTATTGAGGGCAGATTACATTTCTCAGGTGGATCTCAACACTGAAACAAATTTAAGTGAGCAAAGACGGTCATTCCTGGAGCCTATTGTTGTGGATACCATTAGCATGATTAAAGATAGGTGAAAAATGTTGCAAAGTAAAAGCCTATATTAAACTGTTGACTTTGGAGGTAATGGGAGACCAGAACTTCCACTGAACCTCTAGAGGTGGGCCTCATTCAGCCACACATTAGTGCAGGGAAAGCCTAAGAGGTAACTCAAATAACACATCTTCTCTCATCTAAGACGGACGATCACACAGAGACGTGTCGCTAAAAGTGCAGCCATTTCAAAAACGCCTTGGCAAAGCGGGTCGGTCAGAGCAGCGGTGCGCCTGTGGAGAGGAGCTGTGTGATGAGATGTGTCTCTGTGTGAACTAAGTCTTCCTACATAGTTGCATACCCAAATAGCAGAAGGGATAGGATGCTAAACCTCTCAGCCTATTGCAACTGAGGCTCACAGTATGTCTGAGGTTAGCAGGGCCGCTCCTGTCATGTGGTTCTGCTAAAGGTAACCTAACAGCATAGGTTACTTGAAAAAGGCCACTTCACAGATAATTAGTAATGTTAGAATAGCTCCGTTTTGAAGGGCATGGGTTGCATATTCAGATTATCTTCTCTCTCAATCAGATACTATTTCAATAACAAGAAATAACTGCTGAGACATACTTCAACAAAACTGCAGCTGCAATTCTGTTGAGACAGCATGTTGAGACTCAAGTGGAGGCTACAATTTGAAATAAAATACAAAGCCATGGGTGACTCATCTGCTGAAGAACTTTGCTCAGGAGTTTGTTTACAAGGACCATTCTGGGGAAAGACTATTTTTAGGATAACATGGAAGGAAAAAGACAAAAAACAAGGATAACTAAACATATTTTTTTCAGTTTTTTAGCTAAGTGCTTTGTTATTTACATCTTCCATCTGTGGTTTTAAAAACAAACTCAGAGCAAGGGGCATTTTAAACCATCTGACATTTTAAATAAGCAAAACAGAATGGGGGCTGCGTAATGCCATTTGACAAGTTAGGTAAGAATACTGAATATAGACTGATGGCTTAACATTTATTACTTTGTTACTGTGACTTTGGTTCTTCAAGTAAACACAAAGCGCAGGCCATGTAATACAATTTGACATGCTAAATGAAATGCTTTAAATAGCTACGCCTGCTGTTTTGAAGGCAAAACAAATTATTTGCTACTCGAGTAAACAAAGTCATGCAAAGGCCAAGCAAAACCCTTTGACATTTTAAATAATACATAAAAAAAAGATAGATTTGAGAGGATTAACTGTATCCCGACCAGAAAAGACAGCCTAATCTTTGATTTTTGTTCTTTTCCTGACAATACAGATGACAACATGATGTGTGCATAACGCAACATCAAAGCAACAATCCATAACAGTTGCATGTCAACACGGAGCGGTTCAATTGTTTGGGGTGAAATACAGATTTTTGTTCTAGTGTTATGCGTGTGTGTGTGTGTGTGTGTGTGTGTGTGTGCGCGTTTATGTTTGTGTTGGGCGCGTGTGCGTTTTGTCTACATGGTGATTATGTGCGTACTGTGTCTCATATAGCCTGCGGCTAGTAGGAGTCTGCCATGCACACCAGGGGGGGGACTGTGCGTCGGTGTATATGTGTACATAAATGTGTGTGTACAAGAGTCTGTGTGTGTGTGTATGTGTATAAGCTTTGTTTTAGCAATGAACCTGTAGTGTTTGTTAGTGTGTGTCTGTGTTTATGTTCTGTAAGCATTATGATGCAAAATACCAGCAATCCCAATCCTTTCAGCCTGGACTAGAATATACAACTATTCTAAATTGACCACATCCACGCGGTGTGTGTTTTTATATTATATTTCTTGCCAACCATTCACGCCGAACAAGTAAAATACACACACACACACATGAGATGGATGAACTGATTAATACAGAATTGTGAGGACAAAGGAGCAAGAGTTAAAAAGAAAGAAAAGTAGTAAGCGAAATGATGAAATAAGGCACAAATTAGGGCTGCACGATTGTGGCCAAATTGATATTCCCGATTATTTTTGATCAATATTGAGGTCACGATTGTTAACACGATTATTCATAGATTTTAGGGAGAAAATATTTTTATTGCAATTTCATATTTAAATAAACAGAGCGCTGCTTTCACTTCCATGTTGTGCTACATTCCAACCATCAGAAATTCTAAACGTGATCCTTTCACATTGTTATTGTCATCTATAGTGGTTATTTGCATAATTCAAATGATTAAGAAATACGTTATTGTATTTTTAATGAAATATTTGCTTTGATTAAAAAAAATCTTGGCATTAGTAGTTTTTATTATGTATTATAATCTGCTTAGAGCTACTGTTAGGAAGTTAAACAGGTCATATTTCTCTCTCTATTATCCATTTTATATTGCTGTGAAAACATCTCCTTTTAACAACTGTATTTCTTCAAGTTTCTTGCCAAAAACTACATTTTACAAGATTACATTTGAATGCATCATGATACAGTAATAATTTGCCATCGCCCAATACTCATTTTTACTGAGTAGAGCTTGAACTCACCATAATGTGCTCCCTGCTGTCGGCAGACGAGCCGGTCACTGTGATTACTCTGAGCAGCATCGTGGGAATGAATTACAATATAATAAGTTTCTGATTAAGTTAGTTGTTCCAGATGTTTTTTAAAGTTGTACCTCCACAGCTTATTTTGAACCTGCAGTTGTTACAAATTACAGCTTTATGTCTCCTTCACTCACACTGATGAACTTCCACAACATAAACATGTTGTGTGTGTGACGTTACTGACAGTGCCGCTGTGTGCCGACGTAAAACCATCATGTGGCGGCTGCACATGTGTGTGCGACCGGCAAAAACTTGGATATACTGTATGAATATGAGACTGCTGAAAACGTCCAGCTTCAATCGGCTGATAGGCGGTTGATTGACAGTGCATGTCTTCATGTCTTGATTTATGCCGCAGAGTTTTCTGTGAGTGGAGCACGCATTTTAAATGACAATATCGCAGTTCATCATGTTCATGAAATTGTGAGAAGCCAAAATCGTGATCGCGATAAATATTTGATTCATTGTTCAGCCCTAACACAAATAGAAAGGAAAACACTGAAAGAAACAAATGAAGATATAAAGAAAAAGAAGGAAAGACACAAGGAAAGCTGGGAAAACCAAGAACACCAGCCACATAGAAGGGGAAAAAGAAATGTAATACTCCAGCTGAGATTCACCTCCATTTTTTTGTTTTTCTGTCAATTTGTGGTCATGGAGGGACATTGTTCACTACTCGTATTCCCTCTCTCAGCTCTCTCCTTTTTTTCTATTCTGCTTTTCATACCAACTGTCAATTTGCTGTCTAGTGGAAGGAGCAGAGCTGTTTTCTTCTCTCTCTCCTATTCTCTCGGTCTCCTTGAGAAAGTATGCTGTGAAAAGAACTGATTATTGGGTGGCACTCAAGCTGCTTTTCTGTCTCCTGATCTCTCCGTCTACCTTGCTCTCTCTCTTTCACTCGTTTCATTTTTTGGCCTCTCTCACTCACTCACACACACACACACACACACACACACACCCTCCTCTTTCCCTCTATCATTTAATTTCATCTGAGGATGAGGACTGGTGAAGATACTTTCTCTTTTTCTTTCCTCCACCGTGCTGTTGAGTGCTTTCTCTGCTATTGTGTCCCACTAAAAGACTCATTACTGTCCTTCCCCTTCTGCGGAAAGTGCTGTTTCTGTGAATGAATGGCTGACAGATGGAGAGAGAAAGAGAGAGAGAGACTAAGAAAGACAAAACAAGAAGAAGAGATGTCATTCATGTCAATAAAAGCAAATTTCTCTCCCTTTCATGGAATGGAATGGCAAAAAAAACACCCCAAAGCCTTTTAATGAACATGTCACCCCCCGGACAAAGGAATGAATGTTGGGCTGCACAAGGACAAAGAGCAGTGTGCCATTAGATCACGATGAATCCATTTCCTCGGTCACTACTCATCCATCCATCCATCCATAATTCCTGTACCTGTCTATATATTCACACATCCATGCATCTATTCATCTGCTCATCCATCAGTTGTGTGCATCTAAGCCATCATCTAAGCCTCACATCCATGCATCCATATCTATCTGTCCACTTTCAGGTCCATCCTTCCAGCAGCCATCAACGTGTCACTCTTCTATAAATCCATCCATCCGGCCATATTGCTTCATTCCCACACACACATCCTGCTGGCTGGTGTGCAATCATCTCTCTCTCTCTCTCTCTTTCTCCATCTCAGAAATGATAGATCTCTCACTTTGTTCCTTTTTTCCGACAAATGGACATTACAGACCTTAGTGGGTTCCTCTGCCTAACCAATCACCCACTTATCTACCACTCTCTTTTTCTCACTTTCTCTTAAAACGCTCCTCTGCATCTTAGATGAAACGACAAAAGCCTAGACTCCGTCCCTTCTATCAGCTACTCAGCTATCATGCACCTCATCACTGCAATCTCTCTCCTCCCTGATCCTTTATTCTTCTGTTTTTTCCTCTCGCTCTCTGCCAAAAGCCTGTAATTATAGACTCTGCTGCAAGACATGGGGGTGAGCATCTATCTGCCTTTCCCTAATCATTCATTCATCTCACACACACACTCCGCTCAGTGTGCGGTGGACTCACGCAGAGACTCATAGAAAATAGATGGTCTTCAAATATGTATAGGCTAGCCACCAGTGTGTGTGTGTGTGTGTGTGTGTGCATACAAGTGCATATCCTTACATATGCGTGCATACATGGATATTCCAGTGCCAGACTGTAATGAATGCATGTGTGTGCATGAATATTTTCAAATCAGAGCTGTTCACATATAATAATAATAATAATAACTGCAAATACAGATACTGGACACACGGCGGTCGAGGATATCACAACATACCAGAGGGCCGTGCTTTAAGTGTGTCCGTGTGTGTGTGTAGCTTGCAGTGCACTGCTGTGTTTCCAAGCCATTAGGTCACTTATCTATTAGCACTGTGCTCCAGTGCCACTCCGGTGTCATTAAGAGCCGACAATGCTGGTCAAGGACTACGGATTACAGATCATCAGCAGCATCACTGGAGATCACTTAATATAACAATATGTTAATTGCCAATATGCTTTGGACAGCAGAGACAAGTATTACATTTTTTTTTTTTTTTTCAAATCCAGATTCACTACTGTAGGGCTGAGCGATATGGCTTTTACATAATATTGATACGTTTAAGCTATATCGCGATATACAATATATATCTCGATATTTTCATATAGTCTCTAAAATGACATAACTGTTTGATTTAACCCTTTGATGCGTATGATCATACTAGCGTGATTATTCTAGCAAACTAATCTGAACACTCTGAGGTGGTGTACTGTCGTACTGAAGTTAGATTGGTCTTTGAAATGTATTCTTATTAAGTTTGACTAATTATTCACTTAATTGAAATCATTTTTTTCTCTGAAATGCAGTTTTGGGGGAGGTTTTTTTTTTTTTTTTTTTAATTATCATTCATTTTATTTATTATTTAATAATCATTCACCTTTTATTTATTTGTATTTATTTATTTATGACATTCACCGGAAAGTCACTTTTATTTTGAAATCAGTTCGTACACGCTCTTACCGTAATGCCTTGTATATACACGCACCGCAAAACCACGTGGGGGCTAGTTTGACCGTCCTTTTCCGACCTCAAAACACGTACTGTATAAACTCGCTTTGGCGCTTCTCTTCTTCCGTTCGCCATGTTGCACCGCCATGTTTCAACAGTAGCCCAGAACGGACAAACCAAACACTGTTGCTTTTCCTGCTTGAGTCGGAGTCGATAACGTTACTCGCTGCCGTCGCCGCCGCTCTCTCTCTCTCACGCTTCACCACTCACATACACACATACTCTATGCACTGGCTCTGCCTCAAATGGCTCTAGAGACGGCCATTCGTGTTTTTGCGTCGGACGCTGTAGCTCTCCAACACGCTTGGCACATGGGAGAAGCTTCAGTTGGTTGCAATCTCCTCACCGCTAGATACCGCAAGATCCTACACACTGGACCTTTAAATTATTAAAATATTCACAGTGTAAAACAGACACGAAGTAATTATGTTTCCTCTTCATCTATTAGTGACACTCTTTTCTCCCTCTTTGTCAAACTCTAGATCTCTGCATGAACTCTCTTCGACAGCACATTGAGGATGAAGATGATGACTTCACCTCCATGTTCCTCCTGGCATAAGGAACTACCCAGACAAAGGTATTTACAGTATAAGTACCAGACAAAGTGTGTGAGAAACATCGTGTTAATAACCATATGAAGAGTGTGACTTGCGTGTGTCTCCTATGTGCAAGAGTGTGCACGCGTTGTTACATCAACCCTAGAAATGTTAAGGCCCTGGCGTGTTGTGTAAGACTGTCGAAGAACGTCGAAAGAGTGTGAGTATGGGTGAAAGTAAGTGGGGGAAACGATTGTAAGTGTGTGTGTTGGATGGGCTGCAGACTTTATGAGGCAACTAGTTTTACAAGGTCTAGTCCCCGCTGCTGAACTTTTCATTGCGGAGTGACGTGTCGCTTTGCTTGCTGTGAAACCTTTCTCCTTTCTTTCATTTTATCTCATTCTCTGCCATCCATTTCTCTCTCCCTCTCTCTGCTTGCTTTCCTCTTCATCAGTGTCCCCCTCTCTCTCTCTCTCATGTCTCTGTCTGTTCCTTTCTTCCCCTCCCTCTCTGTCTGGCAGTAAAGGCTGATGGAGTGTGAAATTAGAAAGTGTATCATATTCTGCTCTGTGGCTCCATGTCCTGAGCTATAAGCTACAGCTAGTCAGAGTGAAAAATAACATGCAGTGAAACAGATACATTAACATGGTGTTTGTGTGTGTGCGCGCGTGTGCCCGTCTGTGTGTGTGTGTGTGTGTGTGCGTGTGTGTGTGTGTGTGTGTGTGTGTGTGTGTGTGGTGTAAAGGAAGACAGAGGACAGTTTAGCCAGCCACAGCTTATCTTAAATTACTTATCTCACGCCTGATACACTGGGGCTTTTCCACAAACTGCAGAAGCGAGAATGGATTAAAAATGTGGACACACACACACACACGCACCTTATTCATTTGCTGACTGAACAAAATTTGAATAGCCTGTTGTAAACACAACTTTTATAGTTTTGATAAGGAAAAGAACACACAGCGAGAGCTTGACAGATGTAGGATAGGTCCTGAAAAAGACGAGTACACATCTGGTGGAAACATGTGCACTGATTTAAAGTTGCTAAATATAGCCTGCACTGAACTCCTCACTAATTCCCTTAATGTTAGAGGTGTAACAAATTGATACAAGAGCCAGACATGTGGCTATATCGATAGACAACCACAGATGCAAACAAAATTCAGTGTGAAATTGAACTGAAACGAGTCAGTGAGCTGGAGATTTGGGCATTGACTGTTAAGTTATGGAGAGTAACAACCAACCAAAGGTGAATAATGCTAACGCTAGCAGCTAAAGCGACTTCCAAAGCACACTGGACTCTAAATCCCTCTGACTAAAAACAATATTCGTATCGTATCAGTGAAAAATCCATCCTGCTTGGACTGGCCAAAAAACGTACTCTGCTGCCCATGCTAACTCTTGTTGGTGTGACATTATTTTCTGGGGCACTTCTGATTCAATAGTTCAATACAAATTCACGAAAAAGGTTTATTTGTTTTTTAAAACCAGTTACACAAAACTTACTTTTGTGTAAAAAAAAAAAAATTTAATCTGAGGTCAATGAATATTAATACACACCTGGCCTGATTTGGCGTCGCGGCTGCTGTGATTCCATCGCAAGATGGTCTCTAGTTGAAAATTATTTTTTAACCTGTGTACCTGTCATTTACTCAGGATCCCTTTCCTTTATAGTCTCCATTCCATATACTCACATTTATATCATGATTTACCTGTAGTTTTATGTTGGTGTGTGTTTATTTTGATGTCACTTTACTAACGTTTACTGTACTGCAACATTGTAGCATCCCATTGGGACATGGGAAAGGAATATGATTCAAGGCGTGATTTAACTATTATCTGAAAGGGTGTGGGGGGGGAAAATCGATACAGCATAGTATCACGATATTTTGCGTGGCAATATTGTATCGATACACCAACGTCAAGTATCTGTCTTTTATGATATAACCATTAACCTCTTAAAAATCCGACAGTCGCTATTCTGTCTTTCAGAGGTTGTAGCAGGCCCAGTGTTAAAGCTAGAGTGAAGATACTGGTATCAAATGAAAGTAGAAAACATAAGGAATCAATGATGGCTTGTAGGCAAGACTGCTAAATAACGCTCCAAAGTAACGCTAAATTCTGGTGAGGAAAAACTGCCCCCTTGAACTCTCAACTCAAAATATGTAAATGAACTGAGATGATCAGAGTGAAAACTATCATATTAGATAAAACATGTTGACAAACTGCATAATTTGCAGTTGAAAAAAAATAATCGCAATATATCTTATCACAATACTCAGCATAGCGCAAAATGTTATGTTATGTTTTATATATATATATATATATATATATGCGGTGTGCATGTATTTGTGTGTTTACCTGCATCAGGCCAGACACCTCTCCTTTCTGAAGTGGTGCAGCAATGGAGGGAGTGAAGGGTTTACTGTCTTCTACTAGTCGGCCTTTCAGGAAGTGTTTTCCTGCCTCGTAGATGTCCACCTCAATCATCTTCCCTTTGAACTCATCCCTCTTAGGCACCAGCACCTGCAAACACAGGAGCCACACGTCAGAACTGATGTCACTGCACATTTTAAAACCCTTAAAAAGAACCACAATTAATCATTATTCAACATTTCATTCATTGTAGCAGTGACTGTATTTTAGTGGCCAGAGATGAGAGTTATTCATCCAGAAAGGCAGACCTATAGACCATTTCACAGTTGTAAACGTAAACATTCCAAATGTGTCCCGGTTTATTTCTTTTTATTTAATTAACTGCTGCTCAAAAACTGTTTTCCCAAATCCTCCTCCACATTGTTATTTAGCTAGTCCCTGCCTGCTTACCAAAAAAACACAGGGCTGAGTGTTTTTCAGTTCCATTTATGGAAGCCCTCAAGGTCAAAAACTACGGCAACAGCTGTGAGATAAACCACTGGGATTTGCTGGTTTGTCTTATTATTTCACCATGGCAACTATAAATCTCGGCTGATCACAGCAGGAAGGGAGAGAAAACAAAGAGTTGTAATTACGGCCTAGTGTGAAATGGAATTTGTTCTTAATGACTTACCCCTGTAAATAAAGATCATATGCTAATGCTATTCCTTTCAAAACAGTCTTCAAACTAAACCACAAAGTTGACAGACAGACAATGATGTATGCTGTTCGCTGCTGTTAGAATACTGATTTACTTCTTTCCGCCCGCTCTGGCTTCAGATTCAATCTCTGTTGTAAATAGAAAGATTGGTGTTTTGATTATTGGTGGGATTTAAAACTGTAGTCACAACTAAAGTAAAGGCTTTCTTTCATAACATCCTATGCTTTCTTCTATTTCCCAAGTGGAAGAAAAAGACTCCCTGGATCCCTCACCTTATGATTTGAACACTGCTGAGCATGTATGGAAAACTATTTGACACTGCACTGACAATTTCTTTTTATATTTTAATTTAAAGACAATGTGTAATTAATAGGGGTGGGAAAAAAACTAATTCACCTGTACTGTGATTTTTTTTGCATTTTTTTTTTTTTTAAAATGCCAGAACCGATATGATTGCTTCATTTGAGTCTTATTCGGAGGTTGAAGGAAGTTACCGCTTTTATTGTTGTAATTTGAGTAACGTGACGTCACATTGTTCCGAATCCGTCAATTACCAAAACCAAAACAAACCACAGTGAGCCGAACCGAGAGAGCAGAAATCGGCGGAGGGTCTGCGTGGATACGACCTGCACCCTCTCATTTTAAATCCAAAGTGGTAAACACATACAGTAAAGTATGGAAACACTTTGTGTTTCACACATTGACAGGAAAAGCAGAGCTGGACATGATGGCTAAAGCTGCATGCTAACTGTCATGGACAGGAAACGTTATTGTATTATTAACGTGCGGTCAAGCCAGCAGTCACTCGCATCTCCATAGTCAAATCTGCCAAAGCTTCAACTGTAGAGCACCCGTATACTGACATTTATGTTAAGTTCCAGTTTTCAAAATAAGGTGTTAACAAAGAGAACTGTATATACAAAATACATATATGGAAAGATTGATTGGATTGTATTCACCAGAAGTATAAAACATGTTACATGTCCCTTATACATTAAAAAGAAAGTACCACTACCGAAATGTCTTCATCTTTGATTTTTGGGTTGCTGGAAAAAAAATTAATAAATAATGCCTGACAATGACTGATATACAGTATTTGACTTTAGAACATCTCTGACTACGTACATTCTGAAAATCAAACATTTTTACTCTATTCATTTTGACATTTTCCAAAGTTAAACTCCCTAAAAGCGTATGATTCAACTTTTTTCCCATAGTCTAGTGGTAATATCTAAGTGTATCATCGAATCGCAATACCTAAAAATCACAATACATATCGAATCGGCACCCAAGTATTGGGATAGCATCGAATTCAGAGATAGGTGTATCGTCCCAGTCCGGGTAATTAATGATGATAATAATGTGATGATTTATTTAACCTAGGGTCAGCAGAAACAGCAGCCTCAGAGCTGCTGAGGATTCAATGTCTTGCCCAAGTACACTTCAGGCAGGGTGGTTGCATGCTGACTCAGATCATCTGGTGGTCTGTCTAACCATTACACGACTCTGCGGGGCTGAGCTACTGACTGGGCAGAGAAATAGCACGTGAACTGGTGGAGGGAGGGTTGCTGCTGTGATGGCAGGAGTAAGCCTGGCTCAGTGTTAATCTGTCACTCTTTATCCAGCTGGTGGAATATGATAGGAGATAGAGAACAGGCCCGACAGACACACAGCCAGCGCCACACCTGCCTAATCAACACACCTGCTGCTCGACACTCTGACCACTGTGAGGGTGTGTGTGTGTGTGTGTACGTGTGTACAGGTAGCCAGGCTGAGAGCAGAGAGGTAGAACAGCAGGGCTGTGGGGGAGGAAGGTGTGTGTGAGAGTGTGTGTAGGTGAGGGTCATTTGAGGCCCATTACAGGGTGATTAAATGATGAAAGAGCTTGTCCGATTTCATTGGAAACCCCCCCCTCCTACTTCCTCACTCAGCCACTAACAGACACACACACACACACACACACACAGGTGGGTTGGGTGCCTATTATACCCGTCAGGATAGATATCCATCTGATGGTGTAAAAGTGAAACTAGGCCATTTGTTCACACTCACACCTCTCCCTACCTTATTCCCCACTTCCCTCCACTCACCCACGCATCCCCCTCTCCACCTCCACCGGTCCCTTTTCTTCTGCTCCCACTATTCTTTTCACTTCTTTCCTGATGCTTAACTTCCCCGTATTTCTCTCTCAACCACCGCGATACTCCCTACTGAGCTGCTCTGTTTGCTTTTCTCTTTCTCCATTTTCTTACTTTTTTTTTTATTAAATCTTTGGGTTGCTGTTATCCAGAGAGATGCACAGTGAAGTTTAACCTTCAAGTTTCAAGTGTGATTAGATTAAAGCACCAAAAATAAATATTGAGTTCTTAGAATAATCATATATACAGTATATGTACACAAGTGAGGAAATAAATGACAGGAAGTTCTCAAACTACAACTCGCAATGTGAGTCAGACCTCTATAAATGTGTGTACTGCATGTGTCTGTGTGTCCTGCGGACGTAGACGTACAGTATACATGATACGGGGGTGTATCCCTTGGGGGAACAGATTCAGGAACATATTGGTACATAGTGTTTTCATGCTCTTTTTTTCAAGTCAGAGTGTGATTTAGGAGTACATGCCAAATACTTAATGTCCCAAAAAAAAAGAGGGGGAGGGAAAACATCAAACATGTCAACGTGCTTTCCTCTCGAGTACAGTCGACTGACACACATGCCTGCATATGCACAAATGCACACATGCATGAAGGAGTGTGCACTCCGCAGCACACACATGAACCGAGTGACACTTGTAACTTAAGTTTATAGCCTGCAGAAGGAGGTGCAAAGGAGGAGGAGAGGCGGGGTGGAGAGGAAAGTGGAAGGGAGGAAAAATTATTACCATCCCCTGCCCTCCCTGCTAATAAAAAGCATAACTTCAAACATGTTTCTGATGATGGTTAAAGCAGGAAGAAATTGATTTATTTGAAGATGTTTTAAAGTGAATTTTTCACAGGTTGAGAGAGGGTCTTTGAAGCCATGCGGATGTGTGTGTGTGTGTGAACAGCTGTATGTGTGTGTAGGATGGAATGTTCATGTCTTTAGGGCTGACCTTAATGTTAGTACAGTTAAAAAAAAAAGCAAAAAGTACTGCCGCTATCAGCCGCCAAATGCTCTCATGACCACCGCAGGGTGTGTGTGTGTGTGTGTGTATTTGTGAGTACGTGTGATGTTATAGCTAACCTACTTTAGTCAATACAAGCTTAAGCTTCTGACACCTGCTGTGAGTACTCTGTGACATGCAAAGCAAAGCTTCTGACCTGATTTACTAAGTGTGAAAATGAGGGAGGGTTGGATTAGCTTCACATACGGCAAACATTTTTCATCAAACACAGATTAATTTACTGCTTTTTCACTGTATGTTTTCTGATGGTTTCTAAACTATTTTAGGATCCGTCCGACGCAACAGTGTCAACAAACATCCAGCGTGCTGAATCGTCCAGCAGATGCTCATGTCCATATCAGCCAGTGCAATTTAGTTTGATTATAAGTTTGATCACCAAATGTTGGATAACAAATAATAAAATACTAATTATCATTATCTCTTAAGTTAAAGGAACAGTGTGTAGCATTTCCAGGGATCTATTAGCAGAAATGGAATATAACATTAATTACTATGTTTTCATTAGTGTGTAATCACCTGCAACTAAGAATCGGATGATACACCTATCTCCTGATTCGATACTACAACGATACTTGGGAGCCGATTCGATATGTAATGCGATTTTTTAAGTATTGTGTTTCAATATTACGATTTATTGCAATTTTTGTTAACTTTTTTAACACTAGACCATGGGGAAAAAGTTGAATCATACACTTCTAGGGACTTTTACTTTGGAAAATATCTAAATGAATTAGTATACTTTAAATTGCTGTGACCTGGGGGTCAGCCCCATGTTCCCTCAGCATTATCCTTGGCCCATGTTAAAATCTGTCTTTAACCTTTTAAGATATCGCGCTAACAATATCCGATAACAGACAGGCAGTCTGGCTAGTACTTGTTGCTTACATTGGTTAGGTTTAGGCATGAGGAGTGAGATTGGTTAGAGTTAGGGTATGAATATCAGGGTAAGCCAATCAGAGGCAGAGTAGGGCGGGTCATGCCTGCGCAATTGTAGGAAAAAAATATTGCGCCCGGGAAGGTCCAGTGACATCATTCTGCATAATAATTAGCCATGTGCTTCTCTTTGTTGTATTTTCGGAGCAATAGGCCTTCGGAGAAATGGACATTTGTTTTTCGGGATAATAGGCTGTCAGACAAATGGGCATTTGGTCCAATGGGACATTTTTCAAACTATTGTGGTTTTGAAATAATGGGCCGTCGGAAAAATGACATGAGCTGTGAATGTGCTATATAACCCATAAAGTAAAAATGTGCTGGTGAGAACCACATATGCCCTATGGAGTATGCACCGGAGTCATTTATTAAAGCATTTTATAACAATGATCTTACCTGTTCGTAGAACTTGTTGTGAGACACGTAGTATTGGGCATCAAACGACTCCTCTGTCACCAACACATGTTGCCTCTCTCCTACCTACACAGAGTGAGAGAGAAAACATTTTCTAAGACAACAAATATCAAACACAAACAAGTTTGTTGACTAATGAAACATCAGCCCTTCATGCGGCATTTGTGCAAATGAGTTTTCATCTATAGACGTGGCCATCTGTATGCGTGTGTGTGCATGTCCTCAGCCATATGCTGATGACCATAACCTAAGCAAAACAAAAAGGATAAATATCCCTGGCAATCATTTCTCTGACTCTTCTCTACTCTCTTTTGTATCTCTGCATCTGTTTCTGGTTGGTTTAGTCGGATTACATCAGTCAAAAGTGACTTTTTTTCTTGCCATTGATGCGCTTGTGAGTCAGAAAGGGTGCATACATTTTGCATAAATATTCTTTTTCTATGACTGCTGACAGAAACACCTTGTTTCATTGCATATTGAAACAGATCACTTGTAAAATGATTAACTTATGTACAGTAGATATCCATGAGTATCTAGTGCCCATATATATATATATATTTTTTATTATTTTATTATTTTATTCTAACGTTTTTATCTATTCTTTTGTTTTTATCTATTCTTTTGTTATTATACAGTTTGTCTCGCACCAATAATGCCAAAGAAAATTCCTAGTGTATACCTCTTACACCTGGCAATAAACACCATTCTGATTCTGATTCTGATTCTGATTCTGATAAGCACTGGCTATGAGTTGACTGCTTTTGATACACAGGCCGTGTATAAGGGCCGGGTATCTTCTTTGGTTTTAATTCAACAGAAGCAAGCTGCCTCGGTCATACAATATGCTTCTATTCAACAAGATCCCAATTCAATCAAAGTTTTGCTCTTTCATGTTTTTTTCACATTTTCTGTTAGTGCAGTTCACCATTTAATTACAATCTCAAGGTTCCCGAGACACTTCAGTTTTCGCGCTTTGGCTGAAAAAGAAAACTGAATAAAAAAAATAAATAAATAAAAAACCTCCACAAGGCTAGAGGACGGCAGATACAATTAAAATGCTTAAAGAAAACAGACTATTCAGGAAATCAGAAAATCAAATACTATAACAAGGCCTCCCAATCAAGAAATGTTGTATGGGACACGATGACGGAGAGTACAACAAGCATGTTGTTGACTCAAAGAAGGAAAACAGAAAAGTTTTGTTCCAAATACTGCGGGCATGAATAAAACCACCTAAAGATTGACTTCGACAGAAAAGGAAATATCTTTTCTCATTTGTCCTACATGAACAAGTATCTTGACAACTCATGTTTTTACAAATATTTGACTGCGCTTCATGGTTGGATCCACATTCATTTCGTTTTACATCGCTGTGGATGGACAAAATCAATACTTTGTTGTTAACATAGTCTAATGCATCAGTGTCCTGATTGATGAACATCTTGGGTGTATTTAGCACATTCAAATCTGCTGCTCCCTAAATAAACATCACGTTTAGTTTGCCATGGCATCTTGGCTTATAAAAACATGCCAATGATCTTGTCAATCAGCCCGTTCGCACAAAAAGGCATATGAATGCCACGATAATGCGCAAGGCATTTAGCGTGCAATAAGAACGCCTTTTTTTGCTTTTGACGTGTCGTTTGTACGGCATGTAGTTTGCACTGAGTTCAATGTAAATGCATCCACGTAAATATGCTGCGCTCAGAGCTAATGAGAGAATAAAAAGCGAAAAAGACTGCTTATGGTGGGCGGGTGGTGAGGTGGATGGGTCTAAGAAATACAACTTCTAACCAAGAGACCGGTGTTCGAGGCTGGTGTTTTATTTTGCAAGTTAAGTTGTATGTTGAGTGACGTTTGTGACGTATTATCCGTAGTTATGTTACGTTGTTTCGTACGTATTTCACTTAGTTTGTGTAATTATTTTAAGCCCAACCATGATGTTTTTTCCTAAACCTAACCAAGTGGTTTTGTTGCCTAAACCTAGCTGCGGACGTTACCATAGTTTTGTTGCGTGGCATACAAATGACTCGCAAACAGCGGCGTACAAATGACACGCAAAAAAGCTAAAATGCGTCCTCATGACGTGTAATGTCCGTGTAATGTTGTGCTATTTAAGGGTTTTGTCATTTAAGGAACCACTGCAGAAAGTTTAGATCCAAGCCAGTAATTCAGAGCATAAATATTTTAAATATCAGCCATATATAGTTGAAAACGTTGGGAACAGAGTGTCCTGCAGGCTCACTGGGCAGTATTTGCATTTGTACTCTGTCAGTGATGAGCCCTGCGCTGTAAAACTGTGCTGACTGATCATTTCCTTAGCAATATGTCAGAGCCTTAGAAGTCATGGCTCTGACACGTTGCTCAGGGTGTTTCCATTTTCGCAGACACCCATCTGCGCTCTTTTCTTCCCTCCTTCCCGTCCATATCATTTTACTTCCATCCCTCTCTCCTATCTCGGGGCATTTTCTTTGTTGTTCATACCTCTCTTCCTTCCACTATAACTCCCCTTTTTTTTTTTTACTGATTTTACAGTGTGTGTGTGTGTGTGTGTGTGTGTGTGTGTGTGTGTGTGTGTGTGTGTGTGTGTGTGTGTGTGTGTGTTCCAACACAGACGGCACCTGCACAGGCATGCTGACAGACTTAAAAAGAGACCAAATAAATCACTGTTTCCTGCAAACAGAGCAATTTTCAGAAAAAGAGGTTGGAAAAAAAATATCCTTTGAACATTATTATTGGATGGCGAACATTTGATTTGGGCCTTTTGTTTGCTCCTTTGGATTGAAGACAGATGTCTCTGCTGTGAGCCTAAAATCTTTAGCATATGAATGAAGACTCATTTCACAGTATTGTACATATATTTAAGAAAAAACAGTTTAAAAATACTTAAAGGTGCTAAATACGGGAGCATTTCTATCGCCTCTCAACATGGCGACGGTGAGCCAGCGTCTCGCAAATTCATTGAACATCGAATTTAGCACATTTGAAATATAGAGAACTCGCTCGTTATGATTTTACCATTCTGTTAACCACGAACCAGAACCATGACCGTAATCTTTTTCTTTTTTTTAAGTTGCATTACTTTGGAGAAAAAACATTTATTTACAGATTCTCGCTCGCAATTTAGATCTACAGCAAACACGCAGAAAATGTGGGTACAGGGTGATCAGCAAGTCATTAAGCTCTCCACCTTACCAAAAACAATTTTCATTTCGTTTTCAGTCTTACACTGTGCACCAGATCTGTATGAACTGAAAGCTAGATGTGTATGATGTGAATTTGTATGGATCTGCCCGACTTAATAATAGCTAATCCACCCCTAAACAACCAGCGAGGAGCAATGATCTGGGATTAAGGTATATCCTAATGTGTTGATTGAACTGTGAAATAAGAGGATGATCATGCATGAACACACCCCAGCATAGACCAAAGACTCATATGAGAATATAGTGAATCCAGTAAATGAAAAGTTCATGAGCTGCACACACTTTCTGTGCCCCACACCATGAGCTGTGTATGTGTGTATGTATTTGTATGCAGCGTATGTGTTGGTCTTTGCTCGTGTGACTGCTGGTTTTTGCTTGCATATCTACGTGTGAGAGAGTCTGCATTTAGATTTGTATTTACTCCAGCTATTGAGAGACGTCACAGAATACCAAACAAGCCGCGTATGTGTCTGTCTTTGCACAGTGAGACGTTTATTTACTTCACCATCCAGAGAATAACATCCCGTGATACACAGCAGATCCACTACAGATTTGTGGGATCATGAGTTTAATTGATAATTAATCCACATCATAACAAGGATAATGAGAGAACTGTGGATTTGAATTATATCCGACATTTTCCGTCTGCGTCACAAATAAAGAAAAAAATCACTCGCTGCATATGTGGTCTTTTTCTTTTTTTTTTGTTTACCATGGAACTGGATTATGTTTCTAACCAGCCAGACTGTTGCACGGGATTAATATAAGAAGCTAATAGTCAGTGTCAAAGGAAACAAACAACAAATGAAGACTTTAAATAGGCTGAATATATACCTACTGTGGTGCCAGTATGGCAATACTGAACAAAGAAAGACAGTAAAAATGTCCTTTAGCATGACTGTGTTCTTAATACAAGGGCAGCCAAATCCAAACCCACATTGCCAAGCACCCAGCATGTGCCTACAATGAGGACACACTGCATTCTCTTAACCTATTCTGAAAATGTGATGCATTATTGCTCGCTATCTTTAAAGCTCGCAATAAATCCTTATGTAAGGATGGGATATTCCATATAATGATATAATAGAGTTTTTTATTTACATTTATTTATTTGACTCCAGACAATAAATCAAGTTAATAATGCAACGTGTCCACGGATGTACAGTGTGACACCAATCAAAGCGGCGATGATGGTGCCTAGTCTGAGTTAAACTTGGTTCTCATTGGCTGGAGGTATTCTCAGATCTTGCTATAAAGATGTAATCAGCACACACTTAATTATTCTGTGTCATAACTAGGCTACATAACTTAAAACAACAATCAGTGGGACACTTAAAGTCCCCCTGTTTAGCATTTATAAGCAGTATATAAACATTAAGAAATGATTTATAAAATGTTATCCAATCAGTCAGAGTCAATCATCGACTGCATTTACATGCATGCTGATATTCCACTATTATTCAGAATATCACAATAGTCATAGAATTTGATACGAGTCATGTTAACAGCATATTCCGTTTGGATATTCCGAATTAGGCCTCATTATTCCGAATGTAGCGTTTTCCGATTAAGACCTAGAATATGCCGATATACTGTATATTCGGGTTTTAGGAGTATTGAAAAAGAAAAGCTTGCAGAACACAGTTTTGCAAAACTTGCAGAACGGTGACCACGAGGGTTCACCGCGGGAGCAACATGACTGCAGTTGTAAAAGGAGGGAAATTTAAGTTATTTAAAGGGCGTAGCCGTATGGACATACGTCATGGGGGCGTTTTATGTTAATTGGAGTATGCCCGGTTGCATGTAAAGGGGACTATTAGTGGAATATTCATTTTCATGGAACACGGATTCTGTGCTTTTAAACTTAGTCAAATGTTCTGGTATATATTCTATTTTGGGCATGCATCTCTACCCCAGCCTTGCAAACTGTTGGCTAGTTGGTTTGTGTAAAACGCACAGAGCTGGCCGTAAACAGGCAAGAGGCCGTGGGGCTGTGTTGCCGTAAAGACGCCGATTGAGAAGCAGATTGAGACACCGATTGAGACGCATATTCCGAATGCGCTGTATACATATCCAAAGAATGCTCCTAAAACCTGAATAATATCAGCATATCCCACGTGTCTTAATCGGAAAATGATACATTCGGAAAAAGGCCTAATTCAGAATATCCAAACGGAATATGCTGCTTACATGACACTATCAAATTCGGAATATTGTCATATTGCCATATTGCCATTTAGAAAAATAGTGGAATATTAGTGTGCATGTAAACGTAGTCATTGACTACGTTTACATGCACAAAATATTCAGTTTTTTCCCCCTTATTTCCACAATATTCCTAATAAGATATTTATATGGCTAATGGAAATTAATATGGCACAAATATTCCCCTCTACATGCAGCCGTGCATATTCCGATTAACTACGAGTCCCAAACTTCAAAATGTAATTTTAACATTGCACCCTGCATTGGATGCTGTAACAGAGTCCTCTGTTTTGTGTCTATTTTTTGCCGGTCTACATCAAAGTACTTTTATTTGTGTTAGATTGCATTCTTCTGAATGGTGCTGATTGTTTCAGAAAAACTTTCCCCCTCAAACAGTTTCCAGCTTTTCATCATTAGTACAGTTTACCACAGTGGTCGACCGACACACAGCCGCGTGTGAACCGTACCCCCTACTGTTAAGCAGTTGGCTTGCAGGCTTATGCAACACCAAAGCTAAACTCCATACTTATTGTATACATCACTTTCTCTTACTCTGACCCACTCAGTTTTATTTCTTCATCTATTTCTTGAACTCATTATCCACTCCTATCATTCCTGTACTCACACTTTCTCTCTACTGTATCACACAAACACACATACACAGAGAAGGATGGTGGAGTGTGATATGCCTTCTTGCTCACAAATCACATCAAATAATCAGCAGCACAAACCCGCACACACACACACACGCAGCCTTCTGTAGCCGCTTGTAGAAAGAGATTTTGTTTTGTTGCCTGCTAAACAATCTTTGCGGGGAGTGATTTAACTGGGCTAAAGAGAGATGCTCTGATCTTTTGGAGGTTCTCTTTGAATAAGCGTCTTGAAAGAGGAAGAAAAAACACCCCTGTTGGTTTGGGTGTGTTGTTTTTACCCTCAAAGTCGAAACCAAAGTAAAAGACTCAAACTTTTCAGTGTTCGCCACAAAGACTGCGGGGATTAAGGGTGGCTTTGGTTAAATGTTTGCGGGGACGAATGTAAAATCAACACGGATCAAAGTTATACAAATGAACTGTTTGGAACAAGGCCTGAACATAAATACTTTACACAGAGTAATACAGTTACAACATGAGAAGGAAGACAGAGCGAAGTAGACAGAGGATGACAGGATGGACAGATGGAAGTGAGGGAAGGTTAGAAGAAAGAATAAACTGAAAAATAAGATATTTAAGCTAAATAAAAAAGGAGAACATTTTCAAAAAATGACTTACTCCATGTACTCTTTAAATACAACAATTGTCTGTGCGTAGTTTCCCGATCTTTGCCCTCTAAAATGCCTTCTAGACCAATCATTTCATGTTCACGCTCAGCCATCAGCAGCAGCTGAAGTTCATGTGCACTCACCTGTCTTTCACATTATGTTCCAATATCTTTGTGCCCAATACTTTCAGCCTAGCAGGAGTGTAATGATATCAGGTTTACAGTCTAATATGTCTGAGGAAATGGGTACTTTGGCAGCCAGTGGAGTGACTCACCATCTACCCGGCTGCACTAAAGAAAGGAAAGCCACGTTAACCACCGCCGCTGGGTTTACAATCTGATACGACTGGCTCCGACAATCTGTGATGTCAGATTAGTAATGATGTTTGAATTATTGGAGACCACTTGAAAGTTTGATAAAATACAAATGACTAATGATTCAGAATAAATCATGATGGTTGGTTGATACAAAGCATTTGAAATGTGGATTACACAAGAATAAATTAAAGAGAACAAAAAGGAAGGAAATACTGCAATTAATGGCTTTGAGCTTTCAGTTGAATTTAAGTGGTAACAGAATGTAAACAGTGAAAAAAAAGGAAGTTTGCGAGTCCTTCGGCTTTGACTAAACCTAGACACAAACACTCCTGCCAGTAAGACAAGTGGACTACAGAGTCATGAAGTACTCTTTGAAAGGCACATGGCATATTTATCCAAACACCTCAGATAGTGCAGTGGGTGTGTTTTGATAGAGACAGAGAGAGAGGGAACATTTCAAAACCTGATGTTTGTTATGTTAACCCAGCTAGAATCCATCCACGAACCTGAAACCAAATGCAAGTTGCATTCCTCTATAAGTCCGGCTGGTGGGCGGTGCTTGGTATTTCCTCAACTGATCTCAACATGGCTGCCGGGTCACAAACTTTCTCATTTTACAGCTAAACAGTACACTACAAGATGTTTCTGAAAACATTTGAGGCGAGAAATAGACATTACAGTAACAGCATATTGATTCATATTTCACCAGTGCTCTTAGTTTGACCGTTTAATCGGAGGTCACAAGTGATTGACAGCTGCTCATAGATGACAGGCTCCAGCTCGGCTCTGATTGGTTGTTTTCCTCCGGTCTGTGAAATCTCGCAAATGCCATTAGAAGCAACGGAGGACACCGGAGAACACAGAGGGACATGATTTTTTTCAGATTACCTGTCTCATGCACTACTGTTAGGACATAGTGACCGTAACAATACGTAAAAATAACTTCTTTTTTTTAAAATTCTACCCACTGCTGCTTTAACAGAAAAAATAATTCTTGACTTTACGTGGGACCTTCAAAAACATATACAAGTAGCACAATTTACATTATCGCCACCAGTGTATTTTTCAAGGTGTCGTAATGTTTGGTGAACATACACTCAAAATGTCAGGTATTGTATTGTCAGACTTCAACTACCACTTGGAACCTGGAGAATTTATCAGCAGCCAAGATGATTTTTTCATACAATAGGAAAAATATATATTTTTCATGACCTTCTGCAAGTTTTGTCGTATTTTGAATTAAACATATATTGAACCTTTAAAGCACGACTTTTATATGTCAATATTCCTCCACTATTTTTGAGTAAATTAGAGCCCTGGTTTTATAGAGCAACTTCCATGCAGTCAAAGCTCAAGGAAATACAATTGTCTTGCTAGTTTTCTACTGGTAGAACTTCAAAGCACTCATTTGAATAGCAATAAACCAATGACCCAGCTATAATCTGTGTGAAATATTAAACCCTTGACCCCTTTAAGAAGTTGGGAACAGTGGAATATAGCAGAATTATGACTGCCATGAAAATAAAATTAGCGTGTGGGAGATTTAGAATAGATGAATGATGAACAGAGAGGAGATGCACGATGGAGTGACAGAAGAAGATAAATGTGGTAAAATCTGTGCCTTGGCTTTAACTCAGCCTCGTTCCAGCCAAAATACTAACTTTATTAGCACGATAAAAAGGACACTGGTACACACAGACCCAACACAACTAACCAAAATCACACACATATGGGCAAACAGAGCAACATGAAAACAGACAAAGCTCCGCACCTACAGTACAGACAAAGACCCCGACACACCACTATACCGAGCATCTCTTAGGCTAGTTTAATAACAATTACCCTGATATACCTCCCTCAATGCACACTGGGCTGAAGCCTCACTAGGTATGTGTGTGTCTCGAGGCTATACACCAGACCTCTAATGCTTTCTTGGCTCTCGTAGCCACCCCCGCTCTCCCTCTCCCTCTCCCTCTCCCTCTCCCTCTCCCTCTCCCTCTCCCTCTCCCTCTCCCTCTCCCTCTCCCTCTCTCTGAACAGGGCTGGTGAAATATGAGAGGTTTTTGCCAGGACAGAATGCTCTGCACCTGCATCAAATCTACAACCCCCCCTCCAGGCCCTCTCTCTAGCCTTCCCAAAGCTCACCAGACTATGCCCCACACACAAACACACACACTAAAATAAAGAAGATAAATGGTTAAACTTAAATAACAATGTGTTGCCAATTCACAGAAAGCAAGAGTAAGAAGATAAACAGGAAGAAATGCAAGTAAAGAACGGTTTAGCAAAGGATAGACAAGCAAGCAAGTCAAAAGACCTACAGTACGGGAAGTGAGAAACATATAAACCTGTTCACCTCACTTGTGATACAGTAAACAAACACTGCAAGCATCAACTATAAGTGTTCGCCTTACAAGCACTCCTAAGCTTGTGCTTACAAAACAGGCTTTTCAAGAATGAAGAATGGTACTCCTACTATCCTCAAATTGAACAAAGCGCTGTGTTTGATTTGATGAATGTTGAGGTCGCACAACTTACTCGGTCAAACAAGGAGTTTACAACGAGTTTCATGGAGTGGAAGAAAGAATGGCAAACATGCGAAGGTTAGTATAAGACAGCGCTGCAGCAGCAATGGGCAATTAAAGACGTCTCAACTTTTGTTTGCACAAGACTTTTTCAATGTTAGTGCAGGTTTGGTCTTCAGCGGCAGCTCTGATAACCAACTCTAAAACATTCTCATGGTGATTCTAAATACGTTGACAAAAAATCTCAAAGGGAAACGTCATCCAAAAAGATAAAACAATGCATTTTTCTCCTGTGTGTATCCATCTGTTTTTTTTCAGTGTGATTTAATAAGTAATTTTTCTGTAAGTCAACCTGATATAGTTGATTTGACGGCATTTGACTTCTCTCTCTCAAAGTGTCAAAAATGTAATATGCAATAATGAAATAAATTAACTGGAATCCGCTGACCAGAAATTCTATTTTCTACCCAAACTACATACATACACATATTGGGTTACAACTCCTTCATTGTTTATCCAATATGGATGTTAAATTAAAAAGTAGGGAACTCATACTGGTTGTTTTAATTTGATATCCAATGTCAATATCATGAGTACGGAGCCAAAGCAACTAGAAATCCGTCATTGTCCATATACGGCACAGTATGAAGACAGATAGATTACATTGCAGCTAAAGAAGAAAGAAAGATGACACAATAAGAGAGAAACAGAATCATGAGTTGTTACCTAAAACTGATTTATGTATTTCCATTTTTTGGAACATGGGCCTGAAGATCATTATACAGTACTAATGTGCTCTGCTCCTGTATACAGAACATACTGTATGTCGGCGGCACGGCTACGCAAAAATCAGACACATACACACTTGATTGCCTCATCAATTTCAGCTATCCAACAGAAAAGACAGTCTATTCTGCCACCAGTGACACATCTAGTTTGTCAAAGGAGATAGATGGATGTCTCTCACACACACAAGCACAACGCACACACCCATACGCACACACACACACACACACCGACCTGTGACAGTAGCCTGTAGGCTGTTTAGTGTCTCAGCTGCAAGAATGAATCACATCACAATAGAGACATGGCAGAAAAACACAGAATGAAAGCCTCAGAAACATCAGTTACTAAATTACATGATATACACACACGGAAATACAATCCCACTAACACCCAAAAACGCGTATACTGTATTTGATAATATGCAAAAATGATGCCTTAAAGCAAAAATTATAAAGTGTCATGGTGAAAGAATCAAATGAAGGAGTTCTACATTATCAGATCTGTAGGTGGAACTTGTCACAGTAACTTCCAAATGTTGTAAGTTTTAACTCCTCGTCAATATTTCAAGTTCTCTTACATTAATTGACCCCTTGCTAAGTCCCGCCCCTCGAACGTAGACTTGCCCAATCATAGCGTATACTGAATGTATACACATGCTGCTTTTGCTTTTTAATGATAGTGACAGTGAATAAAGACCTATCCAGCTTTACAGGAACAGTGTTGCTCCTTAAATTGTATTGTCTTCTGTCTTGAGCACCAGGTGATGCGATGGTTCACTTTTTACACTGTGATCTGTAGACTTAAGCTTCTATCTTTATCTTTTGAACCTGTTTTCATAGCTGAATCAGTTTGACATCCTGATTTTTCCTTCAGACGCATTTTGTAGACCTTTCTGTCTGCTTCTCTCTGAAATTGCTTTTTGTTGTTCCAAAGAATTAGCTTCATATTTATGCAGGGAGTGCAGTTAGTGACAGTGTGGGCACCATGCAGCTCTCACATCTTGGGGGAGCAGGGTTTAGCGAAGGGTCAGTTACTAGAAGAAGAAATATTAACTGGACAAAATCTCAATATTGTTGATACATAGAACCTGAATGGAGAATCATCTTACAGACATCTGCCTGACCAAAAATTAAACAAAAAATGACAAAAAAGTTTCATGTACTGTATGTTTTTCACCTTTCATTACATGAGATATTGCAGATTTCACCTCCCGACTGACTGTGTAACCGATGCCCTTTGGCCTACACAGTTCTTCTTCTGATACCACACTGTTAAACACTGATCCTATGTTTCTTTCCTCTGCTAGAATGGTTAAAATTGATATATCTCACATAGCCACAGCGATTGGAAATTGTAAAAACATTCCATACTATTTTATTTATTTATGTGTGTGTGTGTGCGTGTGGTGTGAGGCCGGTGTGGGGATCAAGCCCTTGGCATTACAGCGTCTGTGTCTGAAATTGTGTGTGTTAGCAACTGCACTATCAATCAGAGCTCAGCTGTGATTGTCAGGCTGATTGTCCGTTATGTCCCTGTGGGCCCGGAGGCCTTGGTGTGTGTAATTCATGTGCATATGTGTGTGTAAGAGAGAGAGAGAGAGAGGAAGAGAGCGTAAGAAAGTGCACATGTAATGCACACATCTATACATCCACATGAATCTATAATTGTAGCTGAAACTAATGCCTTGGCAATAGCAGTATGATTATGATTATCACCGGAGGCCACACCTGAAGACACAACAAATCATACATGCATAGGAAGGCCTATCTGGCGAACGCGTCTGATTGCCGTTCAAGGCTAGCCCTCCAGTCGTCCTATTAGAATGAGAGAAATGTATGTATGTGTTTTGATAAGGGAGAAAAAAACATGAGCTGCAAGGCCATCCTGGTGGCTCCGTGGGATAAGGCGAGGATCGTGTACTCTTAATGCCTGATTGGGTTAAAAGCCGGCTCATGACCTTTGATGCATGTACTATCTCGGCCTCCTTGCTTCCCTTTTTTTTCTCCTTTCTGGCTTTTAGTAATTGTGCAAATCCAAATAAAAAAACGTGATAAAAGTGATTGGAAATTTGGTTAGAAAACCGATAAGACCCAGAGAATTGTGCTGCCAAGAAGAGGGCAGCAGTCTGTCAGTGTAACAGACTACAACTGCCTTTCCAAGTGTAAAATGTGGCAGATTTTCAAACAAATGTAAAGGGAGTGGAAGTGGGTGTAAATATACAGGTGCCCTCATTCAATGAATACAAATCTCTATCCACATATGTTCAATTGTGAAAGGATTGTGGATAGTGTGGAGGTTGGATAGTGGATAGACACACAACACATACAACAACTTAACCCTAATCTAGTGAAGATGCTGGCATCACATGAAACTAGAAAACCTAATGAATCCAGTGGCACTAATCGTGTCATACTAGCTTCTCTGGCAGGAGGCTAAATAACGCTCCAAACTTGTATTACATTTTGTCGAGGAAAAACTGGCATGGCCATTTTCAAAGGGGTCCCTTGACCTCTGACCTCTAGATATGTGAATGAAAAATGGGTTCTATGGGTACCCACGAGTCTCCCCTTTACAGACATGCCCACTTTATGATAATCACATGCAGTTTGGGGCAAGTCATAGTCAAGTCAGCACACTGACACACTGACAGCTGTTGTTGCCTGTTGGGCTGCAGTTTGCCATGTTATGATTTGAGCATATTTTCTTTATGCTAAATGCAGTACCTGTGAAGGTTTCTGGACAACATTTGTCATTGTTTTGTGTTGTTAAGTGATTTCCAATAATAAATATATACATACATTTGCATATCTACGTGATTAATTATGGACCATCATGCGATTAAATATTTGAATCGATTGACAGCCGTATTGATAAACGTAGATTATTGGTAAACTGTGGATGAAAGTTTGACTGGGAGAATGCAAGTCCTAAAACTGATGTTGAGTGATCAGCTAGAGAGAAGATGTATCACTCTGTTGGAGTTGTCAGACCTACAAAAAAAAACTCCACTCATGGTTGTACAGTTTGTTTGTTTTTTTCCTTTTGGAAACTGTTTTAGAGAGATGACCACACTTTGGTCATTTTGTAGTCTGTAGTTTGTGGTGTTGTTGAAATGCATTGCATTATACTGAGAGGTGGGTGGTTCTGATAGTTTTAACTAGGCATACCTAATAAACTGGCAACTAAGAGTACATTTTTTTTTATATATATAATAATATTTTGAAGTAAAGCTCTTCTTTGTTTGTAAACTACACAAATATTCTGAAGAAAATACCGTAAATGGTTTTCTTAACAGGTTTGCCTGTTGCATTTTCGTCTTCACGGTAGCATTCTCCTCAACCGAACAAGAAATAAAACGAGTTCAGTGCATGCCAGCCAATGTCAAGGAAGCCTTTAATAACTATCATTGTATACCGCATACCTCCCTCTTTTCTTTCTCTTGTGCGTACAGAACACTGACAGGGAGATTGAAGTGTTCGGTGATGTAGAGTGTTCGCTCTTGGACGCTCAACATTTTGAATCTCTTCATGGGCTAACGATTCTCTGTCGGTGTGTATTTGTGTGCGCACGGCTCAGTATGCTTGTGTCCTCTTCATATGTCCCACTGATGGTACATTCTGAAGTGGTGCAATGATGGACTGTCAAGTACTCTGCTGTTTTTTCTCTCTCTGACTCACTCAGGTACCCAAGGACAAGAAAACAACAGACGAACCAAGGGCATACAGAAAGGAAGAAAAATAAGAGGGGAGGTTTTATTTTCTGTATGGCTTTGATTTCTTCTTGCAGTCTCATTATAATCTCTCTTTTTTTCCCTTTTGTAGTTTTGCTTTATTAGATGGTAACCACAAGTGAGTGACAGGGAGGTCTGATGTGCGGGAGGCGGCAAACATGAGGAAGACGTTGGAATCTGCATTCAAACACACAAAACAGCAATGAAGGGACGAGGAACATACAAGGCCTTTCAGTCGAGGTCGTTATTTGTATTATTGGGAAGATAAGATCATTGTGAATTGCTTTAAGAGCATCTGAAATATCACTTTTAATATGCTGTTAAACGTTTCTTTCTTCATCACTAAATGAGATTTCTTATTGTTTGAATTTGAACATGGGTGTTACTGGTACACTACTATTATCTTGATATCCAGAACTGGAGAACAATTTCTGCTTAGTATAACGAGGAGAGGTTGAGACTTTATTGTAGTACCAGGAAAAAGGTCAGGATAAGTGAAAGAGACATGTAAACGTGATGTATTTACTGCAGGGGAAAATACGAATTTAGTTGGAAAAGTAGTAGGAATTCAGACAAGATACCATGGGACATTGCAACTCTGTGGTTGGCCCGGCTATATGGGTCAAAAAGATGAGACCGAATGAGAAAAATGCTGACAGGAGATCTTGATGCAAGGAATGGGACACTGATGAAATGTTAAATTCCTATAGGGAGAAGTGAGCAGAAAAGAAAAGTAGTAGAGTTAACTCTGCAAAGCCTTGGGCTGTTACTGGTATAGACACAGTACGGCATGGAAAGAACATTAGGTGTGAAAGCGCTGACAGTACAGCTCACATGTATATATGAAAGGTCACACAGCAAGGGAAGCATGAAATCCACAGAATATATAGTTCCCTATGGGGAGACGGCAAGCTTGAGGTGACAAAAAAATAATGTATACTGAAAGGCAAGTAACCCAAAAGGTGGCCATTCTGGCAAGTTCAGCAAGAAAAGATAGCGACAGCCACAGATTGTATGGATGTCAGCACCATACACCAAATGGACAGAAGCTGCTTCATTCAATTTCATATTTTAAATTGTATATTGGAGTATTAATCCTACTGTAGAGCTAACATAACACAATGAATTCAATGCACTCTGGCGTTCCTTCCCTTCAAAGATAACCCGTATTCCACAGAAGATGCACTGCACTTCAGTGAAAGAGTTGCATGTACCGGATTCATCTTGCTAATGTAAATAGAACCTAAAAGCTTGTTTTTTTTATGAGTGAATCAAAGCCATAAAAGTATACAGGTGTCAACAGAATACAATGCTTAAGCAGTTTCATGTCAAGGTTAAGAGCCATGCGTCTTAACTGTACTTAGACCTCTGCACACTCTCGCAGCAACATAAATGCATTATAGTTTGAATAAGCTCTTTAAGTAAAATGGTACAAGCACTGTGGAGGTTGCAGAATAAATATGCAGCATGTCACTACTGTGTTTACAGTACAGTATGTGAGTGATATAGACTGTGAGTGGACAGAAAAAAAAAAAAAAGAGATGAATGTAGTATGTCTGTTTATTGGCCACAGGGTTTGAAAAAAAGTTGACAAACCGACACTGATGTGTGTGTGTGCTTATTAGCCAATGTATGGACACTGTGTGAGTGTAGTATGAGGTGAAGGCTGCAGTTTGAATTTATTTATGTGTCAGAGAGACGAGGAATGTGACATGATGGCGGGGAAATATGTATGAGCATAATAACATAACATAATGTGCAGACTGTGTGCAGATTGGAAATTGGCACCTTAAACGGAAGGTCTTCAGTTCAGATGGTGGAAAAAGGGATTCCAATCAGATCATATGAAGAGTAATCTACTGTCATGATTACGTCATTTGCCAAAATATCCCACTCTTTCTAGGTTGAGAGGAGATTAATGTATTATGGCTCTTTGGTGGCCAAAGGCTCGATGAGCGTTGACGTAAACTCACGCTGATGGATGTGTGCTTACTGGCCAATGTATGGACAAAGTGCAGACTATAGCGTGATATGCAGGCTTTCGTATGGATGTATGGATGTGTCAGAGATACAGAGAAGAATGGGTCTGGACAGTTGGAGAGAATACAGACACATATTATGTCTCCTATTGGTTTAATCCAAATGGAAAGAAAGACAGAGAGAGGCTATATGGATAAAAGAGCTGAGGTTAGGGTTACATTAGGGTTTTTGAAGTGGCTATTTCTCTAATAACATCTAGCAGTTGGCCTTACAGTTTCATTTACACTCAGCATACATAGATCGGAATGATTTGAGAAGGCCTGCATTCTCTGAATAAATCTGCTGTGTATACTTTAGATATGAGAGATTCTAAAGTTAAGGCCTTTCCGCACCCAGTCCATATTTTTCGTCTGAAATTGTTGCACATTTAGAAATAAATAAAACATCACGTGTCAATCACATTTACACACCGACATCGAAAACTTTAGTCTGTCATTTAAGTTTTTGAAAAGGGTTCGATTTCTGTGTTTTTTTTCCGCATCGTCAAAAGGCAAAAGAGGGTATTTTGACCACTCAGAGCCACTGTCCATGCAAACATCATCATCCAAAAATGGCATAATAAACATTCACTTACGATACGATAAAGAAATCAAAGAATACAGAAATGCTGCATTTAAAGATTTTTTTGTGACAGATGATTGCAGAACAGCTTGGAATCGGGGATGGTTGCAAAACAAAGGATGTATGAAAGATTAGATTAGTGATTGTGCTCTAGGGTAGCTAAAGGATAGCTTATTGCTAATGTCAATCATTCATTAGCCCCGTTTGGGACTAGCGCTATCCATTGCACCCACATAATTAATTTGTATTGCAAATTTTCGCAACCAACAGAATAATAATATGCACATGACTTAGTGTGCAAGGTTTCTGTGTGCAACGTCTTTTAATCTGCTGACAGATTTTAAAAAACGCATACGAAAAATACAGACTTGGTGTGTAAAAGCCCTAAAAGTGAGAAAAATATTAGTAACAATCTCCTTTACTCTAGCCAAATATCAAGCAAGAAAACTCCATATTTAACATAATGCCATGTCACTCTGGCTTGCGTCTAATACGCCCAATTCAAACAGTCAGTCTTCATCAATCATCAGAGTGATACGGAGAACACCAGGTCCTGCGATAGCCAATCAACGAGCAGAGTGAAATCAACTGCATTATCTCACTGAATCCTTGTTTCATCCTTTCCTTTCAATCTATCCATCTTTCCCTACATACAGTAGATGAAAACACGAGAGTGAGAATCATTTAAATATATAAAAAAAAAAAGTCAACATGAAAAACAGACAAGTCAAAATCCTCATCATCAGAAAAAGTCAGATTGGCTTCAGCAAGACGAGGCTTGAATGAGCAAATGGCTCACAAAGGGGCCGATATTAGCACTTCAATGGTGTTGATTGATTTATGGTGGTGGAGGGGTTTGGGGGGGGGGGATCAGGTTGAATTGACTCCGAGAGCACACACACACACACGCACACACACTCAGACATAATGAACATTAATCAAAGGGAGCAGGTAGTAATCAGACGGAGCTTTAAAGAGGCTAGCCTGCATGCGCACAGCTGTGCCATTCAAACCAACAGTCATCAGAAGCAGACACACAGACAAAAAGCCCAATCCCTCAGCATTCACTCAAGACCAGCGAAGCTCACACGTAGCTAAAAACCCAGGATATACACTCATAATAGCAATCTTGTTTACTGCTCCTATTAAACCACTTCAAAAAAATGCATGCTTAGTATGTTGCGTCTAAAAGTTATGGCGAAAGCATTATTGTGAGCTCAGTCCTTTAATGGGCATCACAGCAGTATAAAATAGGGTTAAGAGGCTGCCATATGTATTGATACTATATAAAAGTATCAATATCCTACAGTATTTAAGACTATGACAGAGATATACAGTATGAATGTGAAGAAAGCAGTCAGTAAATGAGAGTGAATTTCCAGCACTGATACATAATATACCAAATCTAAGTGCAAGTGGTGTGTGTGTGTGTGTGTAGATGAGGCAGGGGGGGCTTTTTGGCAGACCGAGCCAGCTCTTATTGTGAGCTAATGGCACAAATGCAAATGAGGGGCTGATCTAAATGGCTTTAACATCATTTGAATATGCATTACACCAGCCTGTGTCTTTGTGTGTAGACAGTTCTGAATGTGACTCTGCATGTGTTCATAAATATGTGTGGTTTGTGCTGTTTGACTTTATGTTGCATTGCCTCTGTCGCTCACTTTGCCTCCCTGAATATGTGTGTGCATTTTTGAGAGGGCTGATTTTGCATATAGTAAACTCTGATCTGCTGTCTAAACATGCCAGGCCCTATACGTGTGTTGTTCCAAATCTAAATACTGTGAATGAGCTTTTCAAACGGCAGGTAAAGAGGGAGTGCTCCATACATTAGAGTGTGTGTTTTTACTGTGTGAGTGAGTGTGTGCATGTATGCAAATGTATGTGTGTGCAACACAGGAAACAAAGTGATTACTTACAGTGTGTGTCTGTTGTTACTGTGTGTTTGTGTTACAGCAGATGCCAGGCCTTTGGGTGGCATATGGCTGAGTGGCAAGGCTATCAAACGGCCAGTGTTGTGTGTGTGTGTGTGTGTCCATGTGTGTGACAAGCCACACGGCTGGGGCTTGAGAAGGATTTGAACGTTCATCCAAAATTAGACCCTCTATATTCATCACCTCTGACAAACACACACACACAAGCACCTCTATGTTTGGCACAGAGGGCTCTGCTAATTTGTACACAGAGCAGCCGCTTTGAGCTACTGTACTCATTAACACAAACCCATACACACACTTATACACAGATGTACAAACAAGCATACGGAAAAACAAAAACACTTTCCTGAACGTAAACACACAGACACTACACAAAGATTTGCATCAACGAAATAGTGCACTTTTTTTTTTATAAATAAAAACATACACACATATGCAAAGTCTCGTGTTTCTGCATGGAGTGGCAGCAAAGTAATTTTAGCTATTACTAGTTTACACATAGTTTAAAGTCAGGCTGCATACTGTCTAGGGCTGCACGATTTAGAAAAAATTAATTGTGGTTATTTTGACTGATATTGCAATTGAGATATGATTTGCGATATAATAGGGAATGATCATTTTTACATCATTATTCTCATTTTCATTGAAAAAAATGTTAAAATGATTATGGTGTGATTTTTGCGGGGATCTGTACCAAACAAAGATGTTTTCTTTAGTCTGTAGAATATGATGTGTAGGCCAGGACATCTCTGCAGCACGACAATATTTAATTTAAAATGGCATTTTGTCACAATTATTTTTAAAAAAGCAGTAGGCAATATTTGGATTTTGATAAAATTTCTATTAATTGTGCAGCCCTAATATTGTCCGGTGAAAAATACACACATCCATCAAGGGGAAAGAGTTGTCTTTGAGGGGAGGGACCGATTAGAGTTGCACAGAAGCTGAAGTTGTATGGAAAGTGACAGCAAAACACAGATTCATTTCACACATCGCATCAATACTTGTAAAATATTATCAGATGTTTGGAACAGCAATAAATGTGTGCTAAAAAATAATATTAGCATCATCATCTGTCATTTTATCCCTTGTGCTTCAAAAGGATGTCAATATTTGCACAACAGCTACACCAGATTTCATCCAACTGGGAACAAGTTCTCAATAACAGTATTTTGTTTGTTTTAGGCTCATCACGGTTTTTAAATAATGTCTTGAATAGCGATGCGTGCGCTTTATGTAATCATCATCATCATTATATGCATTTTAGTTGTAAGCTCATTCTTTTCCCGGAGTGAAAAATCTCACTGCATAATTAAGATGTTTTCAGACTTGTAAAGGAAACATGAAATCTCTATGAATCCAGAGCTACTTTTTATCGGTGCAAATTCTGTAAGTAGGACAGTAAAAACACTTTACTAAGTAGAGACCATAATTCAATATGACAAAACCTGGACTACGGCCTGGGTCAAGCTGGGGTCAACAAGTTAATGTGTTGGTCCAGATCAGTTCACGGAAACACTCAGCTACTACAGAAAGGATGTGACACTTTACATTATGCATTTATTGCTCCTTAATCCTCTCAAAAGGCTGACAGTTGATGCTGAGGTATGTGAATATGGTTAATGCTTGGACCAGAGCTGCATTTGTGGTTGAATCTAGATGCTATGGATATGGCTACGGTAGCTGTATTGTGACTACTTCGCCAGCTGCAATGATACAGATTTGTGTTTGACACAGCTGAAGGTGTGCCCACTTGCGCTGTGGTCTCAACCAGCGGCAGTCTACTACATAACATATAATACTGAATCGTAATACAGCTCAGCTTATTTCACTACGGATCAGAGGGAATGCAAAATGTATTGCGAGGTAATGCACAACTTATTGCGAGATAAAGCAAAAGAATTTCAGGAGAAAAAAAATCCCACCGTGACCTTTTCGATGACAATATTGTAGGGAAAGCCTGTTGGCCAAGCATGACATGCAGGGAAAGTTAATGCATGAAAGATAATCAAATTTCTCTACAAAACATACTGTATATGGAAACCCGTATGCATGACTGACTTTCAGTGCATATAGTGCAGTTTAAAACAATAGTAATGACCTTTTAATGCCTGGAGAGGCTGTTGTTGTGACCTTGTTTGTCAGAGCAAATCCATTTTTGCCTCCACTCACATCTGTTAATAAACGCTGGACAAAAACATATCAACTGGCATATTGGCCTGTGGTGAACTTGATACATAAACAAGCCTATACTGTATGTACCCAATAAAAGCCTATGGCATGTTTTGCCAACTCAATGTACATAGCCCCGCTAATGGGCACACACTGTCATGCTCTTATGTCAACAGGCATTTACCCATAAACAGGTCAAAACAAGTGAAACATATTCCACACTACATTAGATTAATAAAGTATGTCCTCCACAAAGTCCTCCACACAGTTCTCAATTCGATCCATACTTGCCAGCAAAGGTTATTCGCTCACATACGGTACATTAGATACATAAACAACTTGTGCCCTCAATAAAGGCCTGAGGCATCCCATGCACCACTCTGCAAAGTGTTATTTACTCATGAAATAAGCTATCATATCACATAATTTTCTAGCGGGCTAGTGCAGCCACTGAATGACTTTTGACTTTTTCTAAGGCCTGAAAACAAATAGAAATAAAAAAAACGTGTGAACAAACACACACACACACAACACGCTACGTGCTCAGTGAGAGCCTGAAGCACTGCTGTACGAGGCCTATCAGGTGCAACTTTAGTGTAGGCAGTGTTCTGAGCCTTAGGGGGGGGGGAAATAAATGAAATAAAAAGGAATATGTTATGTAATACAATTACAAACTACTGTACTTGTGAACACTGAAAGTATGTTAAGACACTTATAACAGTGAAACAACATAATGCAAACAAAGAGACAAACTACTATTGTCACAATTTCACCATATGAATGTAGTAAACAACTCATATGTAAGCTATTCAGATGCACAGCCAGGTATATCGCTATAAATAGTACATATATATAGATCTTTAATGTTACACAGGGGAACCAGTTGTGTGTGTGTTGTTAAGCAACAGTACCAAAAGTGGGCCAAAAGTGCAACAGCAGTTCAGCAGCAAAGCAGTAATGGGGGGATTTCAAGCACGGCTACGTCTTCATATATGATACATGAAAGAAAATAAGCCACACATCCTCAACGAAAGCCTTAAGCGCAGGTTGTCAATGCAAACTAAGGTTATTCACATTTTATATGCGCTACATTGGATACACAAACTGGGAGAAGCCCCAAAAGCATAGCTATCAACTCCACAAATAAAGTTCATTCACATTATCTACTTAATAAAATAAGCCAAACACAACTGACAATTTACCCCCACAGTGAGTAAATAGCTGTGCCCTTAATACTTCAATAAATTAAACATACAGCTGGTGCCAGATGTGTAAAAGGTTACACAGTTGTCAGAGGACACATAGTGTATCCTATAGTCTATACCGTTGTAGCCGATGGGGAATTAAATGCACCGGTCGTGTCTTCGCTCAACTTTAGCTCGAGGACCTGTTGTCACTACATGTGTTGTCCTGATGAAAAAACACTCTCCGAACAATGTGATTACAACGTGGCCTCGCAGAGACTGGGACACATACCGCCTCGGAGCACGGCAGTCAAAACGCACTAAATACTCACACACTTGCGCGTGGAAAGGCATGCCTTTGTGTCAAAGGCATATCAGCCACACGCACAGTGATACGGACACCGCGTACACACACACCCTGACTCACACACAAAACCCCCAAACATAGAGGGGGGGGTTGAAAAGACACAGATTCAAGAACACACACACACACACAAAAAAAGATGCATGTGCATTTCCAGATATGCGCACACACGCACAAAGAGCTGTAGGGATACGTTGACTTAATTTGTTTATGCTGGAGTTCCTGGAAAAAGATTGTGCTCAAGGCAGCGCATCCCTTCTGCATGAGAAGAGATGGCTGGAACTGGTCTGCCTCTCGCTTTATTTCTGTCTGTTCTCTCTTTTTTATCTTCTGCCATTCTCCGTCTATGACATGCGTTCACACAGGCCTGCTTCCATCATGAACTGCAGCCCTCTGTTTATATTTCTGGCTTTTCATTTTACATCTTTCTATTCTTGGGCCCACAAATTCAGAGTCATTAAATCACTGAGGAAATGCAAGGTCTATGAGAGAGACAGGGAGGACATACACAGACACGTCTTAAGCTATACAGATACTGTATGTATAAATAAAAGCAAATTATATACGGGCATTTAGGTCAAATGTCATGGGAATCACCCGCGTACAGGCAGATTCAGCAATGTTGCAGCTACAACACACACAGGTTGGGTCAAAAAGAGGTCACCGGAGCATTACAAGGAACCAACATGACCCACGGGATTGTGGGTTTGAGAGTTCAAGCATGACGTTATCTAATCTGCTATGAATGCACATAATAGGCCGTATTATGTGTGTTCTAATAAACACTGCTTTACCCTACTTGAGTCTTCTATAAGGAAAGCTTTCATCTAACTCAATATGTTTTCTTTCTTTTTTACAGTTGTCTTATTATTTATCACTGGATGCTGTTCAAATGAGGGCATAGTCATTTCCTGCCTCTTCCTCTACTCCTGTACTCTTATGGGTAAATATATGCATAACAGGTATATCTGCAGATATAGAGAGCTATCGTCTATCTGAGCGTTTTTTAAAAAAATCTGTTTTGATGCTTTCCAGAACTGAATCAAAGACCAACTTATCAATCAAACAAAAAACAACCTTTGCCACCAAATCATATTTTTCCTGATTGAGCATACCAGATAATTCAATTTCTGAAAGTCATTTAAGGGGATGAAATTGACACATTGATCTGTATTACAATGTTCACCACACTAACTTTTGCCAAATGTTGTGCTATTGTTTCCTCTACTTTGTTTCCTTCTGTTACTCCAAATTGTGTTTTATTCAACTTGCAAAGCACTCTGTGAATTTACATTTACAAGTGCTCTTCACTTTATGGAAATATCATAACATTCAAAGCATCACCTGGAAAGACTTCAAATAAGAGAGTTAGTTTAAGAAAAGAAACACACGCACACACTTACACACACACACACGCAGGTGGCCATTAAGCATTTGATCCTCCCTGCTTTCTTTCAACAGACGCATCATGTCATCAAGTTGTCTGACAAGCCCTCAGGGCACTGCTTCTTCCTTTTCAAAGCCGGACTTATTTTAACAATATGACAGAAACGCATGTGACAGATAGAGATAGATGATAGAGAGAGAGAGAGTAAGACAGAGAGAAAGTCCAGGTCATTTTAATTTAAAATGGATGCGTGGGTCTGCTACGCTTCTGATAGTTGATTTATGCAAATTATGTAAATTGCTATGCTAATTAGGTAAAGAGAGTAACCTGAGGGAGGGAAATGTTGAGTGAAGAAACTACAGTCCTGGTCTGAATGAGCAAGAAATTCATTCACTTACATGGTGGGACCGGACGCTGCTTCTCCCCAATGAAGTGACCACTGAAGTTTGGGGAAGTTTAGTCGATAATGAAAATGCATATTCTCTACTTTTTTTTTTTACAAACTATGAGCAACAAGGCTCACTGCTATTATTCCCAGTGGTTAAACCACAGAGATTCACAGAATGCCTTAACTGACGGCAGTTATTTCCAGTCCCTGAGCTGATGCTCTGTTTGTGCTACAAATTACAGTATTTATTTAGTAGTGAAAAACATATGAATGTGACAGCTGAAATAATTTTGCTGATAAAGAACACAGGAACAGATAAACACAGATTGGACAGTTTAATCATGAGATCAGAGAGCAAAGAGATCAAGCAAAGAAAGAGCAAACGTATAAAAACCCTTAGGTACGCTGTAACCAGATTGCAGACGGAAAAACTAAATTAAAGTAATAGATTTGTATTTGTAAGATTCGCTGTGACTGATCTCTCCAATAACTTCTGTTTACAAGATTTGTTCAATAATTAAGTTAATAACCACAAGGGGTGTGTGATAACCTACAAGGAAGACAAAGGGAAATGACCGTATCAATGCCATGAGACTGTTGATCAAAAAGAAATCAGACCAGGATGCATGCTACAGTCATTTAGTGCAATATCATTACAATAAATCAGACGATTGCTTTACTCTGGCTATAACAGCACTGTTTGTGTGCATGAGAACCAACCCAAACAGACAGATGAAGCAAACGTTTGAGCCTCACCTGCGCCCATTCACCTTTTTAAGGCATGAAATACAACCACGGATGAAAAAACAAGCCGCCTGTAGTCAAAAGAAAGAGAAAATCCCTGATGCTTTTTTTTGCTGTTTAATGGGCTTAAAGTCCACTTTTTCACTGGCAAGACTTCAAACAACTATAACTCGCTTCAACAAGTCTGGGCTCTCATATGTCAACACTCACAGAGAGATGAGCAGCAGTGAAGGCTAAAGAAAGAAAGAAAGAAAGGCAGAAGAAAGAGATGAGCAACGTGAGGAAAAGATGAGACAGCAAGAAATGGTAGAGTGGTAAAGATGGGAGAAGCAGAGAGCGCAGGTCTAGGTTTTCAATCAATCGAGACAACAGACAAAGTCTTTTCATCCAATCGCTAAAAATTTACTTTTAAAGGTGAGAAGAGAAGAAACTTAAGAAGGTGATAGATGTATAGACACTGCTAAAGAATAAGAAAAAAGCTCACTGGTTTACAGCAAACTTCAACATCTGACTGCTCTTTAGATTGATAGTCCCATCTGCTTTCCACTACATACTGTATATCCTGTGTCTCGTTTCACCACAGCATGTGTTATTGCAACACGCCGTCTAATCATCTTCAACACAAGCCGCAGCCCTGTCTCCTAAAAAATGGCATTCCCGTACAACTAAACTGCATTCTCAATTATGTTCGGAGGGAAACGTATTTTGTCGCAGATTACGTTTGTCTTTGACGTAAATAAGTTTGTAATGATCGTCCGCAGAAGGCTCCGGCAAGCGGCGTAGTACAACGAGTGACGCGCAGAGCAGGTGATGTAGTAGATTGAGCGACCGTTGATGAAGTTAAGTGGAATAATAACGTTGTTGAAAGATACGTGGTATGATAACGAGTATAACAAGCAAACAAGTCCACTACTAGGTGGGTGGGAGGTGATGGTGAATGGGTCAAACAAACAGGACTTTCCCCCCAGGAGACTGCTATTTGTGTCCCATTTGAAACTAAAAGTCAACATTCACTTATTGTAAATAACGTAACGAACATCTTCATTTTAAGCCAAACCATGATCTTTTTTTAACTAAACCTAACTAAGTAGTTTTGTTGCCTAAAGCAAACAAAGTAGTGTTGTTGCATTTTGTTTAATTTTATTTTCAATTTACTACGTTAACCACATTTTTAAAGCTGTTTAAAACTGCGGCCATAATCTGGGAGAAATTACGTTTCCCTCAAAACGTAACTGAGAATGTAGTTTAGTTGTACGGGAACGTAAGCGGACACCTTGGTCAAAGCTTATGATACATAATATACCACTAAATAGTAAAGCAATTCTACACAACTGATGTAATTATGCGCTAATTATAAAGGATATAAACAAGGCATCAACATAAACCCAATTAATTGTTCTTGCAAAAAAGCAATGAACAGTTTTTAACATATGCATGGAATTCTCATCAGTTTTTACCTACAGTAATATTCTATGATGTATAATAGGGTCGACGTAAAACTGATGGGTCCACTTAACACTTCTTCCTTAAGTGACATAATAAGGCCTAGTTAATGAACTGATAATTACTGGTGGAAAAAAACATATAAATAATTAGAAATAAGATTTAAGGCCTTTCATTGGTGCTATCATTATGAGTGAGCAGGTGGGGAATTCAGTCTCGTCAGGAAACCCTTATTGGTCCCAATAAGACTTACCTTGCTACTCATTTCATCTAAATGAACAAAAGTTCCAGGTGAACGTTTCCACATTGTATTTCATTGTTTTCTCGTTTGCCACAGCTTTTCCATCCCTGCCTCACCTAACGACTCCTGTTAATTATAGCTATTTATTAGCCCCAAACAGCCAATTAACAGGCCTTCAGCACAACAAGCAAACACACTAATCTGTACGCAACACATTGAGAGATGGCTCCACCAAAGATTATGAAGAGAAATGAAAACCGTGGCCACCGATGTGAATAGGTGTCAAAGTTGAAAGGGGGTCTTTGTTTTCTTTTCTCTGGTTTGATGCCATAAATATTCACTTCATTCTTTTTTTTTTTTTCCTGAGGTGTTTGTTTGCATTCTTTTGTCTCACTTTTTCTCCCATCAATGTGTGGAGGCTCTAGCTGTTTTTGTTTTCCTTTATCTTTCAGGGATTTTCTCCTTTAGTCTCCAAATCTGTCCAGGGTGTTTTGAGAGAGCGGTGAGTGATGATGTTGGTCTGTTCATATCACTCTTACGGCAGTGCTACGGTAGCAACATCAAATTGACAAAACAGCAGATATCCTTGTGCAGAAAACAAGAAGTTAAAATCAAAACACTGTATCTAAAGGGGGAAAATTGGAACAATTAAAGGGCTGAGAAAAAGCTATTTTCAAATGACTTGGTGGTTTTGTAAATAGGGTTGGGTTTTCCCTGCCGTCTTATACAGTTACAGTACATTTCTCTCTTAAATACTGACAAGTTACATGTCTAGAAATCATCACCCAACCACTGTTTCAAATTTTGATCACGGAAAATGTCTTACGTTAGAAAATAAAATAAAAAAAATTACACCATGAAGTCATTCCTAAAAGTTATTAATAATCGATCATAATCAGTGCCTTAAACTCATGGCTATCTCCCTTCCTCTCTCACTACACAATGAATATGGGATTGATTTCTAACAGATATGCTGTTTTGTCATTTTAAGCTCCAGCATGGTTGACTGCACTTTTATGTTTGCACCTAAATTGTTGTTGTGTGCACATAAAGCTGGTTTATTGATTAGATGTCAACTGCAGATTTATGGTTGTGCAGTGGTGTTTGTGGTGGTGATCTAGACCATTGAAAAACATTTCTGGCATTGATGCTTTTTTTATTTGTTTGTGGCTTACTTTATGTTTTTCAGAATGATAACATCCTTGTGGAAAATCCTTTGGAACTTGAAACTGATTTGATAGCATTCGAAAAACAAATTTGTCAATAATTACTAAATAGCAGAACATTTCAGAAAAGAAATGGTCTGTGAGACCACTGAAGAATTTAAGGCGAGCAGAAGGGAGAATTTGAAACAGACCAATTACAGTTCTTTCCCCCTTAAGAAAACAACAGCAGCCTCTGCCCTACATACACACCTGCAGTACAATGACGTTATGTTGAACCACAAATTAGCCTTTAGAGTACGAATCAAACCCATCGCATCAAACATCCGGCAAAGGGCTGAAAACAATGAGTCAAGATGCTCAGAATCCAGAGGAAAACTCTACTAACTATTCATGGATACAAATAAAGACTTTATAAGTTTCTCAAAGATGTCAGGATGAGACAACTGGGGAATAATCCTTGTCACACAAACACATACAAAGAACATAACAAGGCTAAAAAAGCACAGTAAACACACTTGCCGTCACTATTTTTACTGCTTTCATTTAAACTCTAAATTCTTTCTTCCTCACACACACACACACACACACACACACACACGCACAATGCCTGCAGTCAGTTAATGTATCACTTTCCCCCCCTGCTGTGCCCCAGTTTTTGTAACTCGGCTATAATGAGAATAAAACCTTTACAGTAGTGATCCCACATTTGGCCCTATACACACAGCTCATTTACAGGGCCATGTGTGCAGTGTGTGTGTTTGCCTGTCTTAAAACGAGTGTGTGTGTCCTGAGTTTAAAGTTACCGTTCTCCAAGTCTTGCACTATGTTTACATGCACACAAGAAACCAGAAGCTCCCAATGGTTTCTTATATACATTTAAACCAGGGTATGATTTAGATTTTAGCAATTCTGATTGGGATTCAGCTTATTGGTGTTATTGAAACATCTGTGGCATATTATTTCTGTCATAACAATAAAATGTGTTGAAAGCAAAAAATCTTGATTTTCTGCAAATTTACGCTGCCATAAGCATTCAATTGTTTTTAAGAAAAAATAAACATGTGCAACCCTTTCTCATTTTTCAGGGCAGTAACAAAAAGTACATTTCTAAATAGATCCCCTGTTCGCATACATTTGTAACTGGTTCCATATTTTGGACCGGTTCTTGAAAACCCAATCCAAATGTAAACACACTCTATGCACATGCTCACTATGTGGTTCTTTCTGAGCTCCTGTGCGTGTGTGTGTGCGAGAGCGGGTGTGGTTAGTTGGTGATTGCTGACTTTACAGATAGAAGGCAGATGTGGAGTGAAAAGTCAGACTGATGTTATTAGCCTCTGGTGGTTTCCCACACAGATGAAGAGATAGATGGGTCTACCAAACTCTGGTACTAAACCTCTTTATCTTGGGGAAAAACGACAGCGTGGGGTTTAACAACTCATGCAACGTTAGTGGCATTGAAAGAAAAGCTAGTCTCTGTAAAAAGAACACTTATCAAAAAGTGAAAAAATGTCATCCCTGACTGACAGACGGAGAGGGTTGGTCAGAAAGACAAATTTAGGTTCAGTTTTAACAGATTTAACAGCAAAACTGACTGAAATGACTGAAAATGAATTTTATTTAGAAAATTATGACTAAGTAATAAATAGAACAGGATAACACAATGAAAATAAGCAGTTTTAAAGACATACTTCTAATGTGTTAAGTAAAGTAATATGGAAAAACAGACGCGCTATTCACATTTTGTACTATGGTGCCTTTTACATTTCGAGACCTTTAAGGTCTTCAGTTGAGGTAAACTTGTTTTTTAAGTTCCTTCGGACAAGTGGATAACCTGTAAACTTGCATTTGCTCGAGATAAAAGCCCTGCAACTCCCAAGCAAAAATCAATAAGTAAACACAAGATTTCAAACGGTGTTAACATGTAATTTACAATGGAAGATAAGCTCTCCACAGCTTGTTAAATGAGAAGCTAAAGTAGCTAACAAAGGAACCGGTGTAGTTAGCATTTGTCAAGGCAAAGTGAATTAATCCTGCAGAGATTGGCTGAGTTAGTCCTCCGTCTTGACAAAGTGTGTGCGACTGTGAATGTGCGATACCGTGATAAGCTGAGATTTAAACGGGAGGGGTGAATGCAATCGACGATCTTAAAACACACATAACGTCCACGCACTAAATAACTCTTTTCTGTACCTAGATCTCTCTCGTCTTTCCCTCGTGTGTTTGGATTGAACATGGAATGAAACCGAGATGAAGTTGTGATCCCTAAACAGCATGGGAGTAAGGAAGGAAGGCAAAATGAAAGAAAGAAAAGTCCAAACATGGTTTTAGCCTGTAGCCTGAAACCATGCATCTGAATTTCCATATAGATTGTAGTGGGTTTCGTTGAATCAGACTTCTAATGTTTCTAATGACAGGCTATGTTAAGCAATCAGGCACAGACAAACAATTACTAGGGCTGATAAGCCTGCATACATGCATACGTAAAGACACATATATTCAAACATTTGCATGCTCACACACACAGTGAGGTTCAATGGTAGGCAAAACGTTGAAACAACTCACATAGTCATGGCAAACATATGCAAATTGTACTTGCACATACAAAAAGACACACAGTACTAGGGCTGTCAACGAATATTCTAAATTCAAATTAGATATTTGAATAATAAAAACTGATATTCGAAAATTAAAATTTATATTTGAAAAAACACAGCACTACTGCAGCAGTTTTCCTCGTGCACACTGAATGACGTCACTTTCATTAACTGAAAATGAAATATAACGTCGAGTTGAGCGAGGAATAATTCAACAACGACCGTAATGATGGCAGAGAACTCGGCCACAGAGAAAGTGACACCGTGTCCCAACAGCAAGAGTTACATTACGTCATGTAAACAAACCACGTTCCTATCAGCTGTGACATCAAACTGGAGACCTAACCACTTTAAAGATGGGTGGGTAGTACTTGCTATCTTCCGCCGTTTGTACTTTTTAAACAGAAAACAAGTTTATTATTGTGATATTTACTAGTAGGAAACTTTTAACTGCCCCCTTATTTAGGTTTCTGTAGTGAAATGAGGACGTATATAGGTATATCCTCATTTCAACTTCACAAATCAGCTGTTCCTCCTCCATTGCGGGCTTTCAAAGCGAGCGACAGGAATAAATAGAAACGGGGCGTCCAACAAAAGTTCGTGGCCAGTTAGGACGCAATGTCATGGACATAATGCGCAAAAATAGATATTACAATAGTTCAAACCCATGTGTTTTTTTAGAATGAATATTCAAATGTCATATTTGGCCAATTTTGACAGCCCTACACAGTACAGGCATTCTGTATAATTGGCGGTGATGATGTTGAGAACTCCATCTGCGACAGAATGGCCTTTATTAAGGATGACCACGAGTCGGCCCGGCCACTCTAAAGCAATCATCAGTGCTAATAAGGTTGGGCTTGTAGGTCTAAGTTGTACTTGGCCCAGGCGGGCCGTTCAGAGGCCCAACGGAAAAAAATTAAAACAGCCCATTTTTCATCAATTTAAGTAATTTATTACCATAAAAAAATACTCATTCCATGCATTAGCAAAGGGCAGAAACGACTCTATTAACCAACTCACCAGCTTTCTATAAATGCAACAAGTAGTGAAGTGAGAAAAAACCCAAACGAGTCTCCACTTATCCGTCTTTCTGATAAATGCTTTTCAGCTGGATACATAAAAAAGCTATAATTTTCAGGTCATTTCTGAAAAGTTCTTTGCGCTAAAATGCCAAAACAATAGAAAAATGGCTAAATCTCTTCTGGTACCATTGCCTGATGTTGGATATATCAAAGGAGCCATTCAAAGTAATGTAATTGCAGCCATTTCCACACCTCGGTCGCTACCAGTTGTTCCCACTACTCCTATTAGCATAATTAGTACCCTATATGTGCTTGATTTATTTTAAAGAAGAGAGAAACTGAAGAAGGGAGATCCACTTAGCCAGCCAAGCAGCTGAAGAATATACTGTACTGTAGAAGGTTATACACACAAAAAAACACACCTTTCCAAATGAGCCTGGCTGAATTGGAGGCCTATTGACTGAATCAGGAAGCATTCACACTCCTGTCTAGGAAACCATTTAGCAACACAGGCTCTAATACTCCTTCCTCATCCATTCCTCTGTCCTTTTCTCTCTCCCACTCCACACACACACACACACACACACACACACTCCCTCCCACCACCCCTCCATTCAGATGTCAGTCACATAGCATGCTGGTAAAAAGAGGTTCCTGCAAACCCATGGTTTCCTCTGGCCCACTGCTGTGTGAGAGTGTGTGTGTGTGTGTGTGTGTGTGTGTGTGTGTGTGTGTGTGTGTGTGTGTGTGTGTGTGTGTGTGTGTGTGTGTGAAACTGTCTGTATTGATGTGTGTGAATAACACACAGGCTGATGCCTTTGGCCCAACAAATGGAAGCAATCAACAAGCCATTACAGCAAACACTGTGTCACTTTGGGAAACACAAGGGAGTGGGAAGCGAGGGAGCGAAAAAGAGCAGATATTTTCTTGAGATTTTATTGTAAAAGGAGACAAATTATTTCAACAAAGCAAGCCAAACTGAGCCATTTAGATGTCTTTAAAAAACACTTTTTTTTTACCCGGCCCATCTCCATTTCCTTATTCAAGTCAGTTTTACTAAGTGAACTTCTAAAACTTTTCTTACGCTGGCAAAGAAGATACACAACAACAATATCCTTCTTTTCTTTTTCTACACAACCTTGGGACTATGAAAGGCAGATAGACAGATTGGGTTGAGTGCTCTCTAATGTTTTCAGCAGCAACCTCCATTAACTGTGACTAGGTTAAATGGCTGTTTTCATTTCAGTGTAAAGTAACACTCTAGTTTCCACTAGTTAGAAAACAACACAATTTTGAGATTAACGAATGAACCACCACATAACATATACAGTATATACTGAAGAAAGCAGTGCCTTGGGATTGGACAGGAGTGTGGCCACAAAAGCAACTCCGCTCAGGTGGTTTTATTTTTGTTAAGGTTCAGCATTTCTTGTGTCGTAATTGTATCACAAATAGTAGCTCATTAATTTAGAAAACTTGGACACTTTTCAGAAACTGTTGGCTCCACACTTTCTACGGGCGTAGAGGGGGATGCAACTGTATAAAATGTACAGATAGCATTTTAAACCAAATCTTATTATGGTCCACACTTCAGCCACTGTCACCATAGACAGCTGAGATTTTGCAATATAGTGGCATATACAGAGGTGGCTAAGCATCAATTACCATTGCTACAGTTTTTTTTTTAAATCCAAAGCATTATGTTGCTGCTAAATGTATACTGGCTTCTACACCGGCATCCACTAGAAAGCAGCGGTAGGAGTCAGATTATCTGGGTTGTGGCTGTGCATTATACAGTATATCTATAACTGTGCTGACTGTGTGCAGACAGAATCTGGTAAAAGTAAAGCAGATGAGCAACTTTAAAATACCCCTACTGGTAACAACCTTTAACATGTCTGAATCGAAAAATAAAAACTCAAAAACATAAAACAACACACCAGCTCAGTAAAAAGGATGCTACAGGTCGCCATGCTTGGCAGAGTCGTATGCTGTTTGTGTGTGCTGTATGTCTCTAGAACAAATACAGTGTAGCTATAATGTGGTGTTGCATAAATTAGAAAACTAAAGAAACCTGGGAATATTTCAAAGGCAAATGTTTGTTTGGCACTAAATTGACTAAGTAATTCTGGAGGCTCACGTGTGTTTGTACTTTAGTGGGACCATGCATGTGTATGTGTGTGTGCAAGTCCCTGTTGTGTAACCTTGACAGATTGGGAGCATGTATACATGGCTATAGTGCTCTACTGCACAGTAGCCGAAGAAAACCGCGTCTTTGGCAAGCAGCATTGCAATGTGGGTGGAATATCAGTGTGTACACACACACACACACACACAAACACACACACAGATGTCTCATTCTATTTGTTCCATTTCTGTTGCCTTTGATCAAACAGGAGGTGTAATATTATCCTGGACACTAAGATATTATACATATATATCTTAGCATAAGTAAAGCCACGAAGGAATTTCAGTTGTAAGACCTATTTCTTTTATCTGTTAACTTTGTCATAGAAAGATCCTCTCAATATTCATCGGACACTCATCAAGCCACAGACCTGTTTTAAATTAAGTAGAAAAGTATAAAGCTAGTAACAACATATATTATTACACAACAGCTCATGTTAAAGCTGGAGCAAATACTGGTCACATGACCGGAGCACAGCCAACAGGAACGCTCTCTCTCTGAAATGACCTGTGATTGGTCAAAGTCTCCCGTCACGGGCTAGATTTTTTTAAAGCCTAAAAACAGAGCCATGATCAGTTGCAGAAGTCTAATTACAATATGCTGAAAGGTTATTATGGATTATGGATGCCCAATGATGCCAAAAATATACTGCCTACTGCCACTTTAAGGGCTATAGTGTCAAATCAGATGGACGTTATTTCCCATGTGCTGGCAAAAAAATGTTGCACCGGAATGCTGGTGTGGTTTGGACTTAAAGAATACGCTCTCCATTTTTGAGCAATCCACTTTTTTAAGATTTCCTAATTCAATCGATTAGAATATTTAATCACGATTAATCGCACATTTTGTATCTATTCAAAATGTACCTTAAAGGGAGATTTGTCAATTATTTAATACTCTTATCAACATGGGAGTGGGCAAATATGCATGCTTTATGTTTTAGGAGAGTATGTGGATTTCAAGTGTTTGAGTGTAAGTTTCTTAAATACAATTGATGAAAAAAGAATAATTCAACTCTGCATGAATCAAAAGTTTCAATTATCCGTCTGAATTGCATACACAGAACTTGAAAAATTCTACATTAGTCAGACCAAATTTGTTTTTCAAATCAGTCCGAGGAATAAATGTTTCCATTCATAAAATCATTAACAGTTTATATCCCTCTATCCCTCCATGCTAAACCGGCTTAATGGAACATTTTGAAGAGCTATCCAAGGACTGTTCCATAGAGAAGCATTTTTTGGAATTGATAATGGCTCACTCAAAATGCTTTTCTCCTGTGAAGGTTTTTAAAGTTGACTTGTTCTATCCTTTGAAAATACGTGAAAAGAGGATAGACCTGTGCATTGCCATGAGTCCATTGCTTTTATTGTGTTTCTAGCTATATGGCGTAGGTAATGCTTGAGTGGCAAAACTACAGTATATCATATTAGATTTGGCACGTTAAATCCCCCTCCAACTTTAAAAGATGTATAACCTTCCTTTTATTTCTATGATTTTATTGTCTCCACATAAAGTCTGTTATAATAGAATATGCTTTTTTTTTTTTTTAAATGTAGGTGGGGTCATTGGTGCTGTGGAAATTAGAAATAAGAACTTTAGAAGCCATGTCATTTAAAGTGTAACGTTTATTGTAAGATTGATCTATTTAACTAAGTCAGATTTTATATTATTGAGTAAGAACACTTTATTTTCTCCATTGATCTGTTGCTTATTTTCACTTATAGCACATCGTCTAGAACTGATAAAGACGCAGAGGAATAAGGGTGATGTTAGGGCATTTATGTGTGCTTATTATCTCAATATGCTATTTACAAAGTAAGTGTATAAGCAGCTACTCAGCAACTACTGAAAGTTAAAATGTAGACTGGGAGTTTATTGCTTCTTTCAGGGAGTATGTGACACAAGCATAAATAGACTACAGCATATCATGTCAGAGTCTTAGTATCTGAAGGCACTGAAAGATATACAGCAAAGCCATGCGGTGAGATAGTGACAGGGAGTTAGACGTTTTTTGAGAACACATCTCATAAAGCAACACTTTCTTTCCAGAATGCATCCTAAATAAACATTTTCATGTATTGCCGAGTCCATCATATTTACCAAATTAGAGATGGCGCAGTAGTTGCAGTAATGGCAACATAATCACCTGTCTTTGTATGGTTGCAACAAAAGAGCTCAACTGACAGTACTTAAGAATTTAAATACCTTTTTAAAGCCTTACATTTACATAATTTAAGACATGTCCAGACGTTATAAGAGACAGACAGAGCAAAAGAATGGCTTTCACAGAACAGACAGAAAGAGACAGATGGGTGGAGAGACAAGTTAAGAGAGCGTGGCAAGAAAATAAATCACCATAACCAATATTTCGGTCTCCTATTTTCTTTTCCCCTCCTTCCACTCCCTGCTTCCCTTGCCCTAAATAGTCAGTTAATTAACAGAAGAGGAGAGAAAAAAAGTGTGGCAAGCAAATGTCAAGTTCGACAAAGATGGAGGTTAGCTTTTCACAACAATGCAAAACAACAGCCGCCTTAAAAAAAAAAACTCATCTACAAAATAAGAGTAATTGAAATTGCCAAAAGGGAGAAAAAAAAAGCTGAATACTAATTGTTCAGTTTAGCAACGTGCGGAAAATATAAAAAAAAACAGTGATCTGTTGGGGAGAAAGAGAATTGTTAGACTAATTAACATTTTTTCTTTTTCTTCAAATGATAAATAATTATGTCAACTTCTATGAGGCGCACTGGGATTTCAGAATAACTGAAAGTTTATTGGGTGTAATTAAGTGTTTTATTTTCTGCAAATGCCGTCTTTTCTCTTGTTAGTCTTTCATTATCAGCCTTTCGTTTTTACAGTACCTCTACCTCCCACTCTATTTCCAGCTTCCAGTTTTTTCTATGTGTGGCTGGGCAGGTGCAACGGGCCATGTTGACAGCTTGTCCCTTCTCTCTTGCCGCAAGGGAAACTGTCACCCCTGTCATTCAGGCCTATGAACACAGCGTGGAGAATGTATGTACGTGTCTGTGTGTGTGCTCTCAGGAGACTGTGACAGTGTGGGGTGAGAGGAGAAAGGGGAGAGGAGCTTTATTAGCCAGAAACAGCTGAATGCATGGACACTCACATTAAGTTTGCCGAGAATGACTAAAGCACGATGGGAGTTTCACAACCTCAACCTGGAGGAGCAAAGCCCTGAGGGAGAAAAAAATTTAGACCAGATGACACAGTGATGAAGCGAAGGCAGAGAAGTCTTACCCTTTTTTTTCCCTACTCACATTTTGCAGGGCGAGCACGCCAGTAGCAATGTGCATCAGCCCTCTCATTGGATCTCATTGATGAATACAAACAGGAATAGTTACTTTTAATGTGAACACAGAGGACAGGCACAGCAGAGGCCTATAGGTGAGAGAAACACGGCTTTTGAACCGTTAAATTGCCGGCTTAAAATCGCCTGTAACAACATCAAACTCAGCTGTGTTTAAAGGTGCGAGTGACGGCTGGCTTTGACCGCACGTTACCGCAACACGATAACGTTTCCTGTCCTAAAGCATGCAGCTTTAGCCGTGATGTCTAGCTCTGCTTTTCCTGGCAATGTGCGAAACCTAAAGTGTTTCCATACTTTACTGTATGTGCAGTGTTTACCACGTTGGATTTAACATGTGAGGGCGCAGGTCGTATCCACGCAGACCCTCCGCCGTTTACTACTTTTTCGTCTCGGCTCGCTGCGGTTGAAGGATACAGAACGGATATGACGTCAGGTTACTCAGACTACAACAATAAAAGCGGTAACTTCCATCTACATCTTTATAGACTCAAATGGAGCAAATATATCAATTCTGCGATTAAAAAAACAATTTAAAAATCATTAAAAAAAATAAAAAATGCGATACATACAGTAGGTGAATCCATTTTTTCCCCCATCCCTGCAGGATGATCCTATATATAAATGTGTCTGAATGCATGTTTACCTATACAGTACATGCTTGTGCTGTCTTACTCAGACACTCATATGAACACAAATCATGCACTAGAATGGTCGAGAAAGGGAACTATTTGAGCCTCAAACTCTGTCTTGGGACCGAAATAGGTTGCAGACGTGTTCATGTCAAAACTATACCAGACTTGTTTTAAGGGTGAAGCACTACCACTCATGTGGGACTCACAGGCAGGAAAAAAACACAAGCAAGAACCTGTATTCCAAAACAAAACACAAGGCTCCAACATGGCTCAGTGGGTTACACACTCAAGGCCTTAGAGAGTCTGTCTGAGAGTGTGTGTGTCTGTGTGTGTGCGTGTAGTGTCTGATAGTGTGTGTGTGCGTGTGTGTCCGGTGCGGGGCATTGGCCCTAGACAAAGTGCTCCGCCAGCTTTCTGCCCACTGGTCTTTTCATTGCTGATGGATGGGCCTTGTTCAGCACCATCTGGCTATAGGATATTTCACATTAATCATCACAAACACACACACACACACACACACACACACACACGCACACACGCACACACGCACACACACACACACACACACACACACACACACACACACACACGCACTTCTGTCTCTTAAACATACACACACCGGAAGATTACAATTGTCTACATTTAAATGAACACCACAAGAAAACATCTACCTCAGACATAAAGTTACAACGCTGTTTAATATTCAGAGACAAAGTGAAAGAAAGGAAGAAAGAAAGAAAACAAAGAAAGAAAGAAAGAAAGAAAGAGAGAAAGAAAGAAAGAAAGAAAGAAAGAGAGAAAGAGAGAAAGAAAGAAAGAAAGAAAGAAAGAAAGAAAGAAAAGGAAAACAAAGAAAGAAAAAAGACAATATTCATTCTAATTGACAGCCCATTTTCATTTGCGTTTTAACTAGCCATTTTCCACATTTGTGATTCAGAGCTAGCCACGGGAGATTAAGAAACAAGCGTGGTGCAAAACAATTAGTTCATTTAAAAACATTGTTTCATTTGGTTGGTAGCCTGGAGCTATGGAACAATAAAGGCTCACTAACCCACCACCTCCACCCTGACTCAGTCTTTATTAATGACCTTTTCAAACCTGTAGGAGGATCCGTATTAACAATAATGGCCGTAAAGACACAAATTTCTCCCTCTAAATCTGTGCTCTCGCTCTCTCTCTCTCTCTCTCTCTCTCTCTCACAAACACACACACACAGATGTGTTAGTAAACACATAATATCCGTACATAAACCGTAAGCTGAAAGGCCACACACCCAAGGGGAATTTAACGTAAAATGAGGGACATTATCAGACTTCATTTATTTCTATCTAACGGCTGTATGGGCTTAATACAAGCTGATTTGCCTCAGCATTTCCACGGTGTATGGACATGGGCAAGGACAGGCAGACAGACACATGGTTGATCTGGGAGGAAGTATGCTTGACATTAGATTTATTATCATTAAATCATATCTCACGGCTATCTGGGTTTGTAATGCGAGGGGATTTATTTGCACATCTACACAATCTATGGAAAAGGAATAAGACCTACAGGAACATGGCTGTAAGTTGTGCTGCATGGGAGATTTACAAGAAACCTGCTTGACATGAGGAAAAATATTTATGTATGAGGGCTATCAGATACCATATAATAAGACGGGATTACTTTTGACACATTTTATCCACAAAATAGAGTGAAATAGGCAAGGTTATCAGTAAGTTAGTTGAAATTTCCCTGTGCTGGGGATTAAAAGCATATGATGTTACATGGCATATCAGAGCAGAGTAATCATTTTTATCAGTAGTAATTTTATTATCCACTTAATTTCTATTTTATATTTCAAGATAGCTGTTAACTATGATGTGCTTTACAGCATGAAAGGACTGAATGTGATGTAGGGATGTGACGGTAAGGGACATTTTCCCACAGGTTAATAAACTTGTGACAACACCGGTGTTACCGATTACACCGGACATTTTACAAGAAAAAGATGACGGCCAATATGTGTAGCGCGCTTACTTTGATCTTTAATGTTACTGTGTGTTTGGCCTCTCCGGTAGAGCTTTCGCTGCGGGGCCGCGCACACCGGCTGTGACCGCTCCGTCTTCCTCACGGCGATTACCTCATTGACGTTATGGTTCCCTTATAGCACTGGGTTTAAATCTGAAATATTGCCAAATAAGCGCTTTTGCTTTTCGCTTCGACGCCAAGTCCTCCGCCATCGTCTTGTCTGTCAACTCTCTCTCTCGTCCCGTGTGTGAAATCCGACTCCTGCTACTCTGTGCTGAGACTCCGTACGGAGCAGACACATTCACTTTGAGTTTGTAGCGTCCGTTATCCGACTATGTATTGATAACACGGCGCTTATACATGAAAAATTAACTAAACGGGTTTTATAACTGTAAAAAAAAGCAAAACGACGGTGGGAGCGGTGGGTACATAAGGTAATCAGTGTGTGACCGACCACCGTGTAACACCAGTAACACCGACTACCGCTGTAAGCCTAATGTAATATGCCAAATACACATGAAAAAATATCACTACAAATTAATGTAAAAAAAAAAAAAAAAAAGTGTTCAGTTTTTTATGACTAGATTTCTACTATTGTTTTCTATGAGAGGGCATGTCAGGTCTGGAGCTCTGACTGCAGCCATGTTTCATCTTTAGCCTTAACTTTGGGACGGACAGGGGCTTCGTCCCCGAGGATCTCAAGCTGCTCACTGGCTCAGAGTGAATTAAGAGGTCTAAGAACTGGCGAGACGATACAGTGCCTTTAAAGTGGTGCTTCACACAAAATTTGTCTTTTGAGAGTGAAACACTCACACCGTTGTATGCTCTTTATTTTGTACTAAGATAGAGATGGACAGTGAACAAGTGTATTTTGCTACAGCAGTAATTAAAGTAACTGATTGTTATTTGTGAGACGGAAAAGCTCAACAAAGCAGGCTCAGCACGGCACACTTCCTCGCAGTTGGTTTATCAATCCCCCTGGGAATCATACTTGAGGAGAAAGCATGTTCACAAATACTAAGTGTCTGATTTAGATGCAAACGGGTTAATGTATTATAAAGATATGCTCTGCTATAACTTTGCTAAATTCACATTCCCTGCTTGTGAGCATATGCACTCACTTATAGGCATGCATGTTCCTTGTGTACTATCATTACCGTGTGTGTGTGTGTGTGTGTTGTTTCAGTGTGTGGGAGGCAAAGATCCATGCCTGCCACAGTGAAAACGTGATCGCTCTCATATCCTTTCAATTAGTGTGTAACATATAACAACAGAACCGCAGGCACAAACTCCTCTAGAGGTATAAACTCTGCTCAAAAAAAGAAACTTGGCCGAGCTAAAGCTTTGCTAAATGACACCGTGTGACAACTGCAAGGAAGGCTTCAATCATCAACATGTTCTCAACATGTTCACAACATTCACTCTGAAGTAGCAGGTCGCCGCCGTCCTTGTACACTATTTTGCTCTACTTCTCGTAGGCAAGTAATCGCTACTCTCTACTCAGACATTGGGCAAAGATATCTCATTGACCGTTGTTATTTACATGATCGCAGTAAAAGTGGGAAATACTATATTTGGCTGGGTGTCGCCCTACACAAGGACCTGTGAAAATCTACTGTGTTAAAATACAATTTTTCTTTTTCGTGACAGCAGAAAAATGTGGTGACAGCTGTTGTCATGGACTTGTCACTTTCAGAAGGACATCTTTATATAAGAACTCAGCACACACACACACACACACACACACACACACACACACACACACACACATTGCTGTCACAAGGGTCTCATCATCATAAGTATGCCTGAAGAGAGGCATGTTCAGTCTGCTGTCAGATGTTAACCTCATAATGTATGAACTCACACAAATATACACACACACACACATTCAATTGAGGAGATTTATCTCTGACTTCAGAATTCAATCTCTCTCACACACACACACACACACACACACACACTCACAATGTAATCAGGAACAAACACTCGAGCCGTCCTCATCCACTAGATTGCTGACAAGAGGTGTCCATCTTGAGGAGACAACAAACCCATCACAGCTATACAGACAATATGATGACGGTGACCTACAACTACTTTTAATGTCAAGTGAAGGCGTCTGGAGGTGAATGAGGCTCAACACTCTCAGGGCTTTCCCCATTAAGCAATAGGCAGATTCAAAGAAAAAAATATAAAGAGCAGCACATTTTAAGGGCAGAATTGAAACGGGCGGATAAACAGATACTGAAATGTAAAACCAGGTAAGCGATCCAGGAACAAACACTGAAAGGTGTCTTACCTTGTGGTCGTAGGGGTTGTAAGAGTGGAAGAGTTGCGACAGCTCTTTAGTCCTCTGCTTCTTCTGTAGATTATAAAACAGATATAAAAAGACATTTTGAATTTAAAAGTCATTCATATAAATTCATGTATAATACAGTTAAAAAGACAAGTACAAAAAGATGGGGCTTGATTATTACTTAATTTAGATTTAATTGTAGATAGTATGTAGTTAGATTAAAACCCATTCATCTAGATGGGGGACAAATGTCCCATTGTGTAAACTACTCAGCCTTTGGTCTTTCTATCACAATTTGAATGTGACTTCTTCTAACTTTTTTTGAATTATTTCCTTTGCAGTATTGTTATGGACATGTAAATCCTAAAAACTGTAGAAATAAACTTGGAAATGTTCCCTGAAACTCCATGAAAAGTTAATCATATCATGTCAACATTGCCCTCAGTATGTCTACACGCTGTCTACTTTTAGGCAAAGATTCATGTATTGTTCAGGGGACAAGTGAATCACCTGTCAGTAAGACTGATCAGGATTTACACACTTCATTTTTAATACATTCCCTACAACACTCATGATCAAAAATAAAATATTGTTGCTTGGCATTTCCTCATCCATTCCCTTGCAGATAGAAAAAAAAAAATGCATATGGCATAAGTATGGACACACAGTACAGTTTCACTCATGTTAACTCATTGGGTCACTTAAACAGAAGGGGGAAAAAATCACTATTGCTGAGAACAACGCCTACAGTAATTCATTAAATCTATAAAATAGGGATTGAACAGAGAGGAGAAAAAAAAAAAAAAGTATTTGCCCACCAGCTGTGGTAGAAAATATTTCTCATTTTCTTCCCGCTCAAAGTCTGGCCTTAACCTTGCATGTCCTTAATGTGTAATGAGATGCACAAGCGTGAGACATGACTGTTTGATGTGTGGCAGTTGTTAATGCAATCAGTTACATGAGGCCGATGCAGTTACAAAGAGCGCTAATTAGCTCGCTGATTAGGCCATGTCTGGCTAAAGGGGGAAGGATATATGCTACTGTAGCTAAAGGGAGGATATGAATTCATTGCTACGCTCTCTCCTCTTCCCTCCATCTGTCTTTTCAGTATATGGAAAGGGCTGGATTCATTTTCCTTAGGGCCAGATCTGTACATAATGCAGCAGACAACCTACACGTCGCTCTGCTATCACAGACAGGCATCGTTATAGCGTGACAGTCGAATGCAGCTTGAGGATGTGGAGGAGAGAAGGAAGACAAATCTATTAATATGTAGAGATGTGTGGTCAAGTTGACAAAAGATAGTTTCAAAAGTTAGCTTGGAATTAAATGACATAGTAATGTTCTTCCTTAGACGGGAAGAGTGGAAAGGATAAGTTACGGAGAGAAGTGCCAGACAAAGTGAACAGAACAGTGGAAGACAGGCCAGAAAAGTAATTGCAGCAAAGACAAAAGGGAGGAAGGTGAAATAAAGGTATTAGGGTAGAAGTGTTTAAAGGTGGCGATTGTACTCGTTGCCCTCGGCCAACTACCACTTTGACTTTCTCTGTTGTTCTCCGTCTCTAGTGAGGCCCATCCTTTCATCACTGCACCTCTCATCGCTACTCTCTAGCCCTTCCATCTGTGTATCCCTTCGTTTCTTATTCTTCCCCGCTCTCCATTTCTGCCCATCTCTTACTCATTCTCTGTTCACCCTGGGCTCTTGTGATCCACACAATCATGTAATCATTGGTCCTGTCCGTCTACCATCCTCTCCTTCTTGTTTTCACCCGATTCCCTCTCGCTCTCTCTCTGCCAAAAGGCTCTCCAGAATCTTCAAATCCTCCTTTCTCTCGTTTTCTTTGCCTTTCCCGCGTATCCCTCAGGGCTCTCCCTCTCCCTCGCTCCCTGTGTTTTTCTCCGGTGAGGGAAAATTCGTACTAATCATTCTGTCTCCACTCTCTCACCCAATCCTCCCCCTTATAAGTCTGTCCCCCCACATTCTCACTCTGCCTGGAGCACCTCTGGTTGAGAGCAATTCTCTCATCATTGCTCCTCAACACCCTTCTCTCTCTCCTCCTTCCATCCCTTCATCACTCTCACCATCACTCTACTCGGTGATGCTCAACTTTGTGTGTGTGTGTGTGTGTGTGTGTGTGTAACTGTACGACAGTATGTAACCGCAGGTATGGATTTCTCAACCCCCAATGAGCTCCCAGCAGAATTTATTCAGTTGAGTAGAACACACACACCTACAAAAACACATACCGACATGTGTTCCCACATTGACGCTCACAAACACATGCTGTACAAAAAGGACAAAGGTGTGAAAACATGCCGAATACAAGGTAATTCAAACGCCAACATGAAAACAGATGGAAAAGGAGTCAACTGAAAGAGAAAAAGGAGACAGAGAAAACAAAACAGATAAAAGAAAAGGTACAAAATGGTAAGAGATATCTATATGTATCATCTCATTACTTGTAATCGTAGTGTCTTGTCGTTTTCTAAAGTGATGTTGCCACTTACATGGAGGTTAGGAGGTGGACATTTGGACAGCTGAGAGTCCCACCTACACTGAGGGGTTACTATCTGCAGTGGAAACACTGCTTGAGAAAAGGGCTGTTACCAAAAGTGAGTCGAGTTGAGCCGAGCCGTACCATGCGGTGGAAACACGGTTTAAAACAGACCTGATATCTGTATCAAAAATAGTGCAGCATTTACATAATCAAAGACCACCCTGTTAAATGTCAATGGTTCAGGTAGTCATGCCGCCTCTCAGCGAGTCAGTGTTACCTTTCCTCTTCCATTGTATCCTCTATTCTAAGAGCTTTATTAGTGTACTTCACAATAAAGTGTCTGGATACAGGTATGTGTGTGTGTGTGAGCTTGCATGCATGTGGTTCATCAACCAGAGAAGTTAATCTAGCATGCCATCAGGGTTGTGTTAGAGACAACCCAGCAATGCAGCCACTGTGTGTGTGTGTGTGTGTGTGTGTGTGTACGTCTGTGGACCTGTCACCGTGGTGATGATGAACGATGGTTGTTACCATTACGTCCATCTGTTGTTGCCACCAGAGACGGATGCTGCGTCTAACGGGAAGTGACATTACATGGGTGTATACACTTGTATTCATACACAGACTCCAAACACATGCAGGAGCGGTGTAGACAGGAGCACACACACTCTGCTGCCAATAACTCGCAAAAAACTTACACGCTTCATAAAAACACTGCTGTTCAACATTAAAACTATTTTATGTAAAAAAATGCCTGCACAATGCGAATGTGAAGCTCTGAGGCAAGATATGCAATTCTTGAGTGCAATTACCCTGACTAAGCTATGATAGCCACTACCCTGAATAGATACAATATTAAAGGTGCTAAATTCGAAATTCAGAACATTAATATAGCAGCAAACAACTATTTGCTATGTAGGGATATAGAGGAATAACGGCGTCCTGAGTAGAGAATGAAGTCACTCTCCCTGTGTGTGTGTTGTAATCCGGGTTTTTCTGTGCTTTGTTTACATAGCCGGTCTGTGAGTCCTGTGTGCGTGCCCCACTGGCTAGCTAATCGCCGACGCTCTGAACTGTGCTCAAATGGGGGTTTACATTTATAACGCCGTCCCGACCTACGGTGTCGTCGAAAGAGCGTAGCGCACACCGGAACCCCCCCAGGTTAACATTGTTATCTCTGTCAGGACTGTTTACACTGTTTATGCTGTGAGCACACTTAGCTGCTAGCTGCTAGCTCAGTCGTTGCCATGTTGAGAGCCGTGTGGAGGCAATCCCTCAATCATAGATATAATCTGAATTTGAAATGTAACACCTTTAAGACAAGTAAATAATTATCCTCAGACTGGCAGCTTCTTAAAAATTATATTTTAGTCAAAATCAAGACGCCCAAAGTCTAAAGGGAATCGAAAACTGTGCATGCACTCATCCAGTGATTGAACTTATAGTCAGTACTCATATAAGATGTTCATGTGTGTGCATTTAAGCCCGTGTGCATGTTGTAGCTCCAAGTTTGTTATCAGTTCGGTGAGATGCAAATTGCTAACACACTCTCAAATAGGATCCAAAGACTGTTTGTAATATAGTGTTTTTTTGTGTGTGCATGACAGCACAACCAGCAAGGACATGCTCTTGGTTTAATGTTTGTGTATTTCAGAGAAAATGCTTAATGCGTGACTTCCTGACACGAGGCAGTAGAAACGTGTTTGTGTGTTCGTGTGTCTATATAAGCCAAGTACATGTATGTCAGTATGCCCGAGTGCGAGTGTGTGGTGGGGCAAGGTAACAGTGATCTTGCCTTAGCCTGCACTGTATGAGCTTCTGGCTCACCAGTATGTGCCCGTTTGTCTTTCCCTAATGACGGACAGATGTTAGTGCTATAGAGCCTACACCCACGGCGCACGTGTGTTCTGTTATTCCAAGAAAAACCTTAGGCATAGTCTATGTGTGGTTGTGTCTATGTTAACACTTCCTAAAGGCATCACAACGAGAGTGGTCACAATGGTGATGCTCTGTACAGTGTGTGTGTTTGTGTGTGTGTGACCTCTGTCTTTCTCTACAGAGGTCACTAAACATAACATGTTCCAGCTATGTTGACTTGTGTCAGATATGCTGCATGTTCTGTTAACTAAGGTATACACAAGGCATATGCTGCACATTGTTAATACAGAGAAAGAAAGACATAATATTTGATTTTGCTTCCCTATTCAAGATCAAGCAATGCGATATGCTAAATGGACACAGGAATAGGATCATGTGTGGATGTGAGCCATGTTCACACTCTACATAGATGAAATGCCTTAAAGCTGCTCTTCATTTTGCATCAGCAGAGACTACAAACCTAAAGTGATTTCATAATGTCATTATGACACATATTCAGGTCAGTGAACCAGTTTTATACAGTGGCTCATGAATCTCAATAACTGAACGATGTGAAACTTTGTTTTAGTCGAGTGCCATTAGGAAAACATTGTTCTAAAACCTCACTTTTGTCTATTAAGCCAGTATCTCATAGAGCAAAGTTACACTATTGGAGGACATGTAAGATAATTTCTAAAATTAATTAATTTTAATTTTCCTGTCAAAGATCATTAAAACTAACTTTTGTATATACTCTAATGTACAGCAATGTGTTCAAATCAAACGTATTCAGGACATTCTGGATATACTGTATGCTCTATAAGTGTGTTGAAGTTTTAAAACTTAAACACTTCTTTTAGATTTCTAGATAAAAAAGAATCATGCTTTGCTCACCACTGTTACCTCAGTTAAGTTCCTCTTTTATAAAATCTACAGTTATGTGCTACTTTAAGACACTCAGTCAGACCTACTGGATATCTTTATCTTTTACAGCCAGTAGATCATCTTTTCTTTGTTTGTTTACATTTCATTTCGAACATTTAAACAAAGAAAAAAGATGAAAACTGAACTACAAATAATGAAAATTAACAATAAACGTATTCACAAACTCAATTAATAATTCTCATAAACAACACAATTTAAATCTTACATGTTCAAATATGAGTAGGAGGAAGTATACGCTTATTTATTCCTACCCGTTCTCCGCTACTCATCAATTAATTCCTAAACTTGATCTCATATACACACACACACAAACTTGTTATTATTGCCCTTCCTCATTCTTATAACACTTGAAAATCAAGTCATTCCACAGTTTCACCCCACAGATTGAAATACACGTACTCTTCATACAGTAGTTGTACAAACACAAAGTTTCTTTAAATTCAACTTTCCCTCCCTACTGTCTGTACTATTGTTACTGTCAGTCCCTCCAGCAGGTTAAAACTCTAGAGTAAACAGCATAATTGATAACATAATCAGGTAAAAAAAAAAAAAATGCATTTGAATGTGGCAAGCAAAAACTGTGGTCATTAAAATGCAATGTGTTATCCCTTCCGTTATTAGTGAACTAGGTCCTCATTAATCACTGCAGGCCTACCTGGCCCCAGACAGCAACTTAACCATTAACTCCACCTTACCTGTAAGACTGCCTTTAGTCAAGTGTTATCATCTCCCCTGATACGTGTGAGAGAGTAAGTGTCTGCATTTGAGACAGATAGGGGAGAAAGCATGCATGTGTGTGTTTGTGTGTGTCCAGGCGTAGATAAATGATAGTGAAGCTAGGAGATGGAGCTACTAGTGGCTGGCCAGCTGCTTCACGTTGACAGCTGCCACACTGGTGCCTTGTGGGTAATGGAGTTCTTAACCAATTACAACCTGGGGAAATTAAAAACACTGTCCCAGTAGAATAGCTAATCTCCTTCTCTATCACTTTTTTTTCTCCTCCCTTTCGCTCCAGCAGCTGCTCATTCTCAACTCCTCCTTGCATACCAATAGGCATCCCAACACACACACATACATGCACACACCCTCCACTCAGCAAGTCCATTTATCAAGGCTAAGTTCTAGTCACCTGGGGATGATTATGGAGATCCAAGCTAATAGCATTCACATCCCTTTATTCTCAACATGCTCCCTTCTCTCCCTCCATCCCTGTGGTCCCCTATTCTTTCCATCTGCCTCCGCTCTCCCCTCCATCCTGCATTCTCTCATATATCATCTATTACAATAGGTAATAAGTTAGACCTACAGATAGCCCAAAACACCTGGACCACATCGCAGTTGGACCCTTGCCAGCTCTATGGGGTTTCTCCGCTTCACTCACCGGCTTACTGAGACAAATCTATCTGTGGATTTTTCTATTCAAATATGTGTTTTTTGTCATGGCTGGAAATCAGACTGCTAAAGATAAAAAAATATACATCAAAATAAATAGTTCAGTATGATTAAATATTAGTACTAATAAAGTAGGTTTTTATGTTTCACTATTTTAGGAAGAGTATGTTGTCGCTACTTAACCAGCCAACTAGGTGCTCGAATAACAAGGGACCAAATGTGGAAACTAACTAACTCACGAGAAGAGTATGTTCTTTATTGTCACTTTTACATGACAAAAATGACTCTTTCAGCCAACCTCACTTTCTATATTTTGGGTAATTTTCTGCATTTGTCCAAAGCAATATATTAATAATGCAACAGAATAAAGAAAATGAGAAAACTAGTCTACAATTTTCCAGGATATCCAAAGCACCAACCTCCCTTTCAATTCTCATTATCTATTCCTGCCCATTATCCTGAACACACACACACGCTCACACAATTCAATACTTGTGACAGACTGCGACTCTTTGTATTCTGGAGAATGGGGTGTATGGACAGTTCAATTAACCAGCTCATCATACAGAATGTCCACATGCCTACACAACCTCCTACCAAAGGGTCCACATCGAGACGTGATTCAATAGTGCAATGACCTACAAAACCACCTTAGATCCATCTGCCCTGCGAGGTACAGTAAATCGAGGAACACTAAATCACTGAAAACAGTGGTTTGCTTCTCCAATCTCAATCAATGAGATTTGGTGAGTCTGAAAATCTGCTGCGCCTCCGAATAATAGTGATGCAAATAGTGCAATGTCTGCGTCCAATACTGATAAGAAAGGGTAAATATCTGCACTTGCTTTTAAAGTGTGGTACAAATGTAAGGTGTACCATAGACCACCAGCTTTCACCACAGCCAAATGGTGAGATTGACATCCTCACCCACATCAGCTGTTTCATTTAGCAGGTGAGCACTCATAGTGGCCAATTACATTTCTAAGGCGGCTGGTTCCCCTTCAGGTCCCACAGTGGGCATGTCCCTGTAGCTGTTACTTTCCTCCATCCAGCTTTTCTCTTCATATCCTCCCTCCTTCCTTACCTTCTCTCCCTCTCAGGCCTCCTTCTGTCTCTGCTTCCTACTCCATCTAGTTCTCCATCCATCCCTCCTGTGGCTATTCAACACAGTTGTGTTCCAGACAAACCATCTGGTGCACTTTATTAATGACTGACCCTACATGGCCTAGACGTCGCCTAGCTGCCACCACTCGCTGTGTGTGTGTATCTGTCTGTAGGTCTTTGTGTGTGTGTATGTGTGTAAGAACAGGTGCATGCTGACTGATGATGTGATGTTGTGGGCAGCTTTAACCACCGAAGCAGGTGTACTGGTTACAGGGACCCTAACATATTATTCTGACTCTCTCTCTCACCTTTTACTATTCTCTGTCAAGCAGGAATCTACTTACAATTAACTTAAATTTAAACATTTAGATGAAAATGGCTATTAGAAATGCAGGATCACCATTAGGGCAGGGTATTGGCTAGGATCTGGTAATACGATACATATCACGATACAGGAGTAACGATTCAATATATTGCGATACCGTAAGCAAGGTTATATATTGTGATTTTTAAAATCTAATTTAAGGAAAAAATGGCATAGTATAAAGAAAACAGAAATACACCATTTTAGGCAAAAATAACACATTTGTACTGCATGGTTTTTGCCCAAAACTGCATGTGATTATCATAAAGTGGGCATGTCTGTAAGGGGGAGACACATGGGTACCCATAGAACCTATTTTCATTCACATATCTTGTGGTCAGAGGTCAAGGGACCCCTTTTCGCCAAAGTTTAGTTAAAGTTTTTAGCGTTATTTAGCCTCCTTCGCAACAAATTTGCATGACATGGTTGTTACCAATGGATTCCTTAGGTTTTTTCGTTTTATATGATGCCCGTACCTTCACTCGCTTTAAAGCACGCTAGTCCTCTGAACGATTGAATAGCGTCAGGGCCTGTTGGCGGACCATCAGATTTTTAAGAGGTTCATTAAAAATCGATATAGTGTTTTGGAAAAAGTATACAGTATCACAACACGTAATATCACAATATTTTCTTACACCTTTAATGACAATGTGATGTGTAAGCTTATAGGCAGTTAAAAAAAAATACACAATTCTTCAAGTGAAGCAAGCCACCCCTTTGTTGCCTGTGCATTTCAGACAATTTCCAATGCACTTTCCAATGCTTAATCTATGATTCAGCACAAACCTCATAGTCATTAAATAAACAATAAAACTAGCTATCAAAATAATTTCATATGAACAAAAAGAGCTGATTTGACAATAAGAGATTTCCACAGGAACGAGCAATATGCCGCATTCTGAAAATCAAAGAGCTGCTTGTGGAATGAAGTCTTGAATAGATGTGTGCTGATATCTAACCGATGACAATAAAAGTCGGATGAGACAGATGGAGGAGAAAGAAAGGAGAGGGGAAAAAAACACAAGAAGAGAAGCAGCGATGTGGTTGTCTGGGGATTAATCCCTCTAAGACACACTCAGCTTCTCCTCAGAGAACGAAGAGAGATAGGAGGGACGGGAGGAAAAAGAGAATGACTTATGAAGACGCTGTACTTGAAAGAGATGTGTCAACACTTTGATGGTAAAGAGTGAGAGAGTGCAAATGCAAGAAGAGAACATATAGTACAGGGTATAGCATAACGTAGTGGGTCAAATTAAAGAAGAAAGGTCAAAGAAAAACATGTCAGGATCAAATAGCATGCATGCCTCGGTTAAGATTCAATAATGTGACATGTCGCATTGTGCCGCATACAGATTCTCTCAACATCTTTGGGAATGGGATGCTCATATTTAAATAATGTGACACAACAGTGCAACATGATTAAATGTCGATTTAGGTAATGATCTAAGTAAGCAACTATGAATGGGCCTAATTTGACTAGATTGGCCAATGGAAAAAGTACTCAATAAGCAGTAATTATTTCTGCTTATTTAGCAGAATTAAACAAAACAAGGAGTAAACCTTACATTGACCAAAATATGTATGTATAATTGTGCATCAATACATGGTGAAAGACGAGCATAATGTATGTAGTATAAGTTACACTGCAGTGGCAAAGACTGCTGTTAATTTACATTTCACATTTATGCTTTATAGATGACTGCGGCTCTGCAAAACAAATTTGTAGCTGAGAAACCTATGAGGCAAAAAGGTCAAGAAAACCTGGCGCTGCTGATGGTGATGTATTCAATCTGTGCTTCTCTCTCGCTTACAAACACCTTTCCTAACAATTATGGCTTCCTTAGCCGCTAATTGTTTCATTTGGCAGCAGATTGAGAGAGAGAGGAAGAGAGAGAGTATCTGTGAGGAGTTGTGTAGTTATGAGGAGAACAATAAGAGGTCCAAGCGGGGGCAGCAACCACCATGAGACAATGTGTTGCAGTCATTCTACTCTATTAATGGACTTTAGATATTGTTGAAGTCAAAGGAAAAATACTTCTATTACTAACTTCTGTCTTGAAATACCTTAATAGTCAAATTATTTTTCAAAAAGTTACAATCTCAATAGCAAAATTCTACTTCTATTTATGTCAATTCTGATTATTAATTTAATACATCTTGTATGTTTTGGATTTTCTGGTCCCAGTTAACTTCCTACTGTTTGTGTTCATACTGTGTCTGTCTGAAAGGGACGGTGAGACATTGTAAACCTCACGCACTCCCCCCCACACACGTCTTTCAGGATTAGTAATATTAAAATTTATACAGAAGTCATGACAGAACTAGAACATGCTTTTACATTTTCAGATGACAGGAGGCCGGCCTGTGTTTTCTTAATACACACACATGCAAATCTGTGTGTGCACTTACAGTACAGTGTATGCACGCACAAAACAACATATACACATATTATGCACACAGTACAAATATCTTTAGCTACAAAATATGTATTACTGCTCACAATACAGCTTATGTTATCAGGGTATATGCAGAAAACCATGAAGTTAAATTTAAAACCTTTTAAGATGTTTTTTAAGAACCTTTCATTTTAAGAAATCACCGTCACTTTGCCACACCGCCAGTTGTAACTTGTTACATCAGGGACACACTTTGACTTACCTTTACTATACATGGATTGTAAGATAGTACAACTTAATAGTCTTTGTTTGGGATAAATAAAAACAATACAAAAGTCTTAGTATGCCATGAAAAAGTCATAAAAAAGTCATAATATAGTATGTCCAAAAAAAGAAAAGAAAAGTCATAGTATAGTATGTCTGAAAAAGTTAAAAAAAAAAAAGGCCATAGTATAGTATGAAGAAAAAATTAAAAAAAAAGTAATTTTATAGTATTTCTAAAAAAGTAAAAAAGTCATAGTATAGTCAGGCATGTAAAAGAAGAAGCATCTTCCTGAAGCAGGCAAAGGAACCAGAACAAAGAGACCCAGAAGTAACTTGTCAATGTATATACTTTGTCTGGATAACTTTGCTGTGAGTCAGGTCCTGTTTTCTGCATTGCTGCAAATAGCATTTTTGTGAGATCACAAAACACAATTCACAGTCCTGCACTAAAGGTACTGAAATCGTTGTCTGTTAAAGGCCTTGTTCAAATATACTGTGTTTAGTAAATTGTTTTTAAAGGTAAAGTGAATTGTGCTACCAATATGACGACATCATAACCAGTCACATCTCAACAATTTCCACATGTGAGCAGCTAAATTTAGCCCAAATACGATATGTAAGATGACTAGTAGTAAAGGAGCCTCCATCTCCTTGTCCACACTCACCATATGTGCTGGCACTTGCTCCATCTTGGCGGCGGGTGTACCGGGTCTTGGGTAGAACTGGTTGATGAAGAGACTGGGGAATCGGTAAAGTTTCACCAAGTCTACTGTCTCTTGGAAGTCTTCCGCCGTCTCACCAGGAAAACCGCAGATTAAATCTGTAGCAATGGTTACACCTGGGACCCTAAAGGAGAGACACAGAGAGCCTTTTATCAAGCCATATATCAAAGTTTTGATCTGGCTGTAAAATCATTTTTGAAAACAACTGGTAAAAATGTCTGCTTAACTTCTTGTTGCAACAAAATAGTAAGATGGTCCTTGCATGATCAGCATGATCCTTTGACCTTCTCTGGATAAAAGTTAACACTAAAACAAAACTAGAGACCATCGTGCAATGGGATCACACCAGCCGCGATGACAAATCGAGCCAGGGGTGTAAAGTTGTTGGGGGGCCAATTGCCACATTTCCTACCCCCCTTCTTCCGGCGCCCTTGCTCCGACCACACCTATCTCTGAACTCAGCCTTCGTTTTGATCTCAACTACACACCTGTAGATGTTTCGTGACTGCAACTTTCACTGTTGTGACGCTATCACGGTGACAAAATTTGCCACAGACAGACAGTCAGACAGAAATATAAACACACAATTTGAGGTAGTTTGCGATAAAGTAGGTGTCTCCAGGACTACATTTTGCCATGCGAACATACACAGACTCACAAGGTGAAAACAACACCGGCGTCGCTGTGGTGGCTGGTAATAACACCATCAGACAGACGTGAAGCCAATCTACAGCATTTGGTTCAGCACCAGTTCGATCTGTTAGTGCCAATAGCTCATGGTATTGTTGTGTATCTAACCCCACATGACTTATTTTCACTTTGGCTATTTATTATTCTATCAGGGAGCATCATCATAATGTATCCCTCCTTGATCAATTATCTAAAATCACACTGAAGTTTGTGTCATTTTCCCATCGTTGATACATGCCTTTGAAAAACTGTGTGATGTGAATCACCATATTATCAAAAATGACTGAAACCTTTCCCTATGGACTCATTTAGCCAGTCAGACCCTGATTAGCAACCCTCTGCTACCAATCATTAGCTATTGATAATCGACCCACTGGCTCATTGGATTAATCGTAGGCAGTAGGGTGTGGGAATAGATGTATTGATTGGTTCTATCTATTTTGTTTGTATTTACAGCAGTTGAACGGCTTGTAAAAGAACTCCAAGGCTAAGTTATCGTTGTCTGTCAGGACACCATGTATCTCTAGAAGACATACTTGACATTTCTTAGGAATTGTATGCTGTTTTGACATGTTGGATTACAGGTTCAGTGATTAGGCCTGATCCCAAAAGCATTTAATCATCTCTGATGGCTAAACTAGCTGTAAATTACAATAAAGGGCTAAACTATGAGAATTCTGCAGGACAACATTATTCTGAGCAGGAGAGTCCAAATAATTTGTGACAAGCTGGCTTTCAAATTGCCTGTTTTCTGAGGATGCAGTTATTTGCTAGAGTGGGAATGGTATCCAATAGAGAAATAATTTGAAATCATTCTCAATAAAAGCAAGCCAAGCCATTGATTACATGCTTTCTATCAAAACATCTAGATGGAGTGGAAAAGGAGGGACACTGGAGCCTCTTAATGTAATGTGTTATGTGTTATATGGCAAACCGTCTGCTACAAGAAGCCATGATGTCATTAGTAACAGACAACTGAGCAGATTTCCATTGAAAAATCTTTGGATGGAATGGAAAACCAAGACCGTAGTGACTGAGTAAACTATCAATCACCAGTAATTTGGGCTTGCTTCTTCCAATTTATCTTTATTCTTGCCACTCCGTCTCTCCCCCTTTCCTCACTCATTTTTAAACAAGCATCTCACCTCTGATGTTGTTACTTAACTGTGTATGTTCCTACTTACATAAAAGAAAGACAGCAATGGAATAAAATTTACGAATATGATGAATATTTTGTCTCGTTGAAAATCCATGGAAAATGTAAGGCACATAAGCGAACACACATAAGCGACAGAGACATTGAGAAAAGAGTGGAAAAGACATTTTCTCTGCAATCGACAGCATGATGCATCTTTAATTACATTAACTTCCTGCATCTGCAACCCCGTGATAACCTCTGACCTATTGATGAGTTCCAATTGGCTTATGGCCATTAATATTAACCAATGGCCTGCAGGCACAGGCATCCTTGACCTCTAAGATCTGCCTGACAACTACCCTATGGAAAAGTAAAAATTAAATAAATTAAAAACTAAAATCTGAGCATGGACTGCTTAAATGGGTGAATAAATGAATAATTTTTCTATTTGTGATTAAAATGTACTTCTTGAATCCCCTCAAGCAGTGCTTCTAAACCCCCTGAGTATTTAACACAAAATACACGGTTTTAATCCTTTACTTTGTTAGGTAAACAAAGGAGTATTTGCAGCCTGTGGGCTTTCTAAAATTATAAATCAAGTAAAGCTGCCTGAAAACGGAAAGATATTAGTAATTTTTGGGAGCCAAGATTCCGTACTGTGTCGATGTATACTGACATTATGGTCATCAGTAAGTAACATTTTGTAGGTGTGCGAGTTTAGTCCAGAAGCCACATTTGAGAAATTGTGTGCAGCCTATGGGATCTAATCACAAAAACACATTCTTCTCCTACAGGGATAAAAGGAAAGTTTGAATAAATTCACAATATTTATTGCTATTAAATGTTCTCGTCACAAGGGTATAAAATATCTATAATAGACTCCCCCAAGCTATTTCATTAATGACAGTAGGAGGGAAAGTAAATAAAATTAGCAATGCTAACAAGCACAACAAGCACTTTTTTTTCTAGGCTCAATAGATAATCATCTGTCGTATCTCCCCAGGGCTTGCATATCCAATTTGCAATGGCCCTTTGGTGGTAGTAGTGGTGAGGAAGTATACTGTAGGTAGCCAGTGTGTTCTTTTCATTTTTGCAGCAGTACTAAGAAAATTTACACCATTACTGGAAAAAAAAAAAAAGTACAATTCAGGCCAGGGGTGCAAAGTAACACATGGAGATAGAATACTGAGAGAAGGAGCAGCGAGAGAGAGACTGGTGTGAATTGGCTTTTGTGGATTTTCCTAAGGTGGAGGCTGAGAGGGAAAAAAAACATGCGCACGCACACACTGTCATTTTGACACCTCTGTCTCTCCCAGATCTAAGGGTGACGGAGGTGTGATGTGTGATACTAATGAACAAGAACCACACTGATGCTCTCCTTGTTAAAATGAGAGAGGAGAAATGTATCTTGTTATTGTTCACCTTTCAGAAACAGAGTGTGTGTGTGTGTGTGAGAAACGGAGAGAGCGGCAAAGATACAGAGACAGAAAAGGAGAAAGTCAAGAAAGACGACATATTAGGTGTCGGCTCAACTTGCTTTCAATTAAACCGATGCAGGAATAAGGCTATTCTTGAAACTTCAAAACTGAAAAACAGGTTTGTATATCTAACCTGGGATGAACTTTTATCACAAAGTACTGGACATTTTAACAGTGGATGAGATTTGTGTTGTCTCCCCCCCCATACAACATATTAATTGACCTTGTCTAATGTTGAGTAGAGCACAAAAAGGATTTTTGACTGCAACATTTAATATGCAGTATATGCAAATTCCTGTATAAATACAGTGGACTAACTGTACGGTGGGGCATTGTCACATTACACCAAAGCATATCTAAAAAATATACATGTATTGAAAAGAGAGAAATTAGTTATTTAACCAATAAAGTGAGAGAACAGGATACAGAGTAACAAAAAAACACCGACAGAGCTAGATGAGTCTCTTTGGTGTGTGAAAAGGAGATAACCAGACAGGATCTGTCGAAAGAGATATTATCTGGTATGTCAGGCCTGGAGAACGAGTTAACATCAATTAGTATTGATTAGAGAATGATATTAGAGACGGTATTTCTTTATCCCCCAAAAAAACAGAAATGAAAAAGGGGAAAAAAGCGGTGTTACATGCTGTATGATGCACAGAGCATCATACTAAGAGTAGGGCTTAATACATAGGCTGATGTTGGATATAAAGTACAAAAGAAAAAGAGACAGTTTATCAAGTTCAATCAAGTCAAGTCAAAAAGGACAGTAGTAGCTCAACATTTTATAACCGGCTGCGGTTAAATGAAGAATGTAAATCAAGTTCTCCCATGTTCATCACCTTTATTACCTCTCTGAATAGCATATTTAAATGCATCCTCAGTGTCTGTATACAGAAGCTACATTTAATTAGTTCTCTGTTTAACAATGTCTGAGACGGTGACTGATCTGTTTTAATGGAAAGTAAACTAGTGTCCGGTGAATATGTTAAGTACACGCCTCTATGATGAGAGACAGGAGGAGGATGGACTTATTTTTTATCAACAGCTAGCAGTCAGTCACTAACCTCATGACTGATGCTGCACTTCCTATAGCTACTTCAGAATAAAAAAAAAAGACAATACAGCCTCCGGAGCCCCTAAATTAAAAGAGATAATAGGGCAAGGAAATAGGTTTGTATTTGTGTGTGTGCTTTGTTCCTGTCTTTTCTCCTCCTTGCCCCATGGACGCAAAGAGACCACATCCCTGAAGACAGTTGCCTCCATTAGCCATAATGTGCTTCCAGTCGGAGTTAGCATTTACACAGGGAAGAATGTGTTCATAGGAGACTAAAGTCGTTTAATTAAAACTCAAGATAAGCACACAGTCAGTCCCCCATCTGCCTCAATGGGTTGAATTAAGCTTCATAAAACACGCCATTGTCTTCAGCACAATTATTATCAACTCTTTGTTTGCTGAGGCCCTCATACGTACACACGTGTGTATGAGTTTCCATATACGTACAGCCATCCTCTTCATCATATATTCAAAATGTGTGCATGTGTATGCGAGCGTGTTTGCACAACAGATGCCTGCGAGCGGCCCCACCGTGATAAGATGAAGGCGAGACCACTGGGACAGAAGAACCCTGAAAAACGACAGCAAGGAGAAAAAAAAGTGTGGCATGGAGGTGTAGAGAGGAAGGCGATGGGTGGAGGGATGGAAGGATGAGAGTGGAAGAAAGACAATCTGGGAAGGTAAATATTTACCTATTCATCTGTCGGAAAGAGACCGTGCAAACCCATCTGTGCTGCAGTGAGTGCGCTGTGTGTGCGTTCTCTGAAATGATAATGTTTGGCACAGTGGGGCCGTTGTAGCGTAGGAGTCGGACAGTGAAGGGAGAGAGAGAGAGAGACGTGGCGATGAGGAGAGGGAGAAAGAGATGAGGACGGCAAAGAGATGTGCTGTGGGGAGATTTGTTGTCAAGTGAAAAAAACTTTGGAAAAGTTGCTGGCTCGAGGAAACTCAACTCGTAAATAAAATCACATTAACAAGTAATCTGACGGCTTTAGCGCAGCAGCTGGGGTGAGAGGAAAACAAATTCTACAAGGACTGAAGTTTTGAAGATTACAGAACCAAAACATATTGTGTGAAAATTACGTTCAAGTCAGACATAATCAATGCTTATGTGGGGGATGCGCATTGGGGGTTTTCGCCACGGATGTTATAAGAGCCATCTGTCCTCACTAATACTAAACATTCACGGTCATCTCCTGATGTCACAAAAGGTTGAAACAAGTTTTTGACTGTCACCTTAAGACTGCCTACCTATGGTGCATTAATATGTCTCAATGTTCAACGTATCCTCATACCACGGTCCGTATGATTTCTTACGAGAGGTTATTCATGATTTTTCATGTGTTTTTGACATGCTTGTGTCAATTTCCGCTTAGTTAGGGTCAGGGAAAGATGGAATTGGTTAGGTTTAGGGCACAAAACTACTTAGTTAGGTTTAGGCAACAAAACTACTTTAAGTACAGAAGTTATGTGAGTGAGTTAGGTCAAGGAAAAGATCGTGATTTGGGCTAAGATAACTCCGGGAGTGGCGTAACTTGTATACGAAAGTTACGTGACAAATTAATCAACGATGACTTCTGGTTTCACACGGGGTTCGAACACCGATCTCCTGGGTGAATGTCTGTGTTTACATACAAATTGATTTTGTGGGATATATACAAATTACAGTGTGTTACTTTTTCGTAGGTATAGCTACGAATGGTGTATGAGAACAGCCTGCAATGCTACCACGTATAACTATCAGTTCATTGTAAAACGGAAATCAAAAAAACATTTTTGACTGTGACTTTGTCAGTCCATTTCTTGGTATATTGCTGGAACAAAAAGCAGTTTTTTTTTAATGTTCAAAACAATTCCCTCTGTGAAATTTGCAGTAGCGAAATGGTTTCTTCAAAATGCTGACAATGAGTCAGGGGCTTTCATCTGCTACTAGGTCACACTTAAAATACTTGTTTGAAAAATGAAGTTGACTTTAAAAAATCAGAAAAAAAAAAACTGTCTTGCAAAAATGAACTTGACCCCGTGCAGTCTGTGAAATATTCTTAAAACGAAAAACATCTGCCATCGAGCGGACTCATTCACCTCATCAAATCCCTCTCCAATACACAATATACACAGCAGCACAGTTTTAAAGGTCATCCATATCGAGCAGCGATTTTTCTGAGACTAAACTTCTTTTGAAGATGTGATCACAACCTCAAGAACATGCACAAAGAAACATCACATGTCATCATGCTTAATGCTCATCATTACTGCCTGCCTGAAATGCATTTAATGGAAAATTGTCAGTGAAGTTCAATAAACAGTTGTCATTTGAAGGTCAGTTCTTTCTCGGTTTGTCACCTTGATTTGTGTTTGTTTTTCTCTTTAGTTTGTTCAGATGTGCTTTTCTACCCACGCCTACATGCTTTTACTTACTTTTGTTTCCCGTCATTTTATTGTTGCAGTGAGATTGCTATCCTCTTGTGCATTTCATTATTATGTAAACTAACTAAATGGAAAAACATCTCATGCGCACGGTATCATACATCTAACAGAAAATGATTCCTTCCTAAAGGAGAGACCTAAGAAAAGGGTGAAGAATAGGGACACTTGTGAGGAGTGCGAGTAATCACTCAGACACTTAAGTGTTTGATTTAGCCGTGGCAGCTGGAGGTAATGGCACTGTCATGTAGCAGCTCAATTTACAGGGACAGAGAGAGAGAGAGAAGGAGGTCTGCTTGGTTATCACTCACATTCCTCAACCACTTTCACCATCAAGGATGAGGGAAGGGAATGTCAGAACTGGTTGAGGAGGTGCCAGGTGACTGGCCAGATAACAGGAAGGATTTCAGAAAGATTAAAGCTGTACAGCCAAACAATGGTTCTCACTGCAGCTCTAATCAACGACTGTAAAATGACTTTGGATACCTAAATAGTTACAATGTGGACTAAAAACGTTTTGGCGAACTAATAGTATTGGTCACTTTATAAGGTATGTTTGCAGAGGACATAGATGGCACCATGTAATGCAATGAGTATAAGAGGCAAGATGGTTGTTGCATTCTGACATTTTGCTCTAAAGTGATTCAACGACTGAAGGATGCAAAAGAAGCAAAAGCCGACTGTCGTATGCTTGAGAGTAGAGAGGTGACAGACAAATGATTGGTTAAGAGGCAGAATGAGACATGTGATGGCTTCAGTTGGCCTGAGAGGAGCTGTCAAACTGTCACAGAGACTTTCTCAACCTGCATCTCTCTCCTTAAATCCTTGCCTTCTCTCAGTGGATCTTGTGGTTTTTAGAAAGTGGAGGGTTTTTATTGGACTTATACTCAGGTTAAAACCCTTCACCTGCACACACACACACAAGGCAGTGCTATATTAAATGCATTGTATTCTTTAGTTAACAACTCTCTTTCTAAGCGGTCTCCCTTAATCATTGTTTCTCATTAGCTATTCCCGCTAATGGGGAAAGATGGAATTGAGTTTTGAATATTTAGAAAAATTGCCATCAAACAGTAGGTGGTGTGCATGTTGGCTGTGAGTCGTGATTGTCCTATTTTTAATCCTTATTTAGGCAAAGACTATCTTTTTCTTTCCAATAGGTAAACAACTGATATTGGATAGAAGTCCAAATAGGGTGTGTAAACGCGTCGTCTATGCCGTTACTCCACTAAGTGAATACCAAGTCATTTATCTCTAAAAACCTGCAGTGCAAAATAACCTCTGTCTTTCTATGTAGCAGGTCATTTGTAAAGATCGAGGTGGCTGCTGCGGAATGAACGGAGAGCCGAGTAAATAATGATCCCACTGGAGTCATCAGTAAACTTTATCATTTAATGAAACAGCCTGAACACAGCAGAGCAGAACTGCGGTTCAATTTAACACACACACTTACACATGCGGACACACACGTATACTTCATTAGCCTTGGAGAAGGGTAATGAGAACGCACACATACACATTTCATTAGTCTGTGGGAGGAGTAATAAGGGCGCACAGACACCACAAATCCATTCACTCACTCACACACACACGCAATTTCTATTATGCACACACACACACATATATATCTATGCCTAAGAAGGGCTACAGTGCAAAGGCATGACAGTCGTGACTGTCTAGCCAGGCGTTAAATGGACTGTCCCTTTGCACTTTATTTCAATTTAATCCAACCTTCATTGACATCCCCGCAGTATGTGATTCATCATCCCATCCCGCTGTGTTGACCTGACCTGCACAGATATGGATAACATCAAAAAGCACCGGATAAATACTGGACATAAAAGCCGTACCTGAATCGAATGAATGCCGGGCTCGCTTTGAGTGTAGGCTTTTTTCCTGCTCTCTCTATCAAGCTGCTCACCCGCAGCAGGCTAGAAATATTAATAATGACATGAATTGCTGAAACAAGTAACTTATCTTTTTGTACAGACGGATATAGAAGTGGATTTTCCAAAATGCTAAAAAGATGAGAAATTAAAAGTGTAAAATTTTCAAAGTAAGGAAGAATATGACAATGACCAATATTGAAAATGTTTCTTAATTAAAAGGAGTGTTTGTTCGCCACTGTGTTCAGAAGAGCTTACTTGCAACAGAAACTTCCGGCTCACATACCAAAGCTGCTTCTAGGGAGGCTAAGTTTGCTTGCAGGTTAAACCAAGTTCACACTACACGACTTTGAAAATCATCAGATTGTTGCACTGTTCACACTACACAACTTGCTGTGTTGTAATTGTGAGTCTTTAAATTGTTGTGGTTTTCACACTACATGACTGACTCGCGACGGGGTCACACACTACAAGATCTTTCAACAGGAGGAATCTCCAATGAGGTCTACAAGCTAAGTTTTGTCACGAAAAACACATGCGAGAAATGACTCGGGCGTAGTCACGCTGGCTGATGTTGTCGCTGGCACACGTGTTCACATAATAGCCTGTTCCCACACCTCTTCACTATTTGCCCAATGTAGATCAGTCCCTGTGTTATGTGTTATGTTTAATCATGCAAACATCCAACACCCTAGGTGCAACAACTTTGGTTAGTGTTGCATATGCAACACAAACCAAAGTTCACAAAGTTCCTATTGATACAGGCGACACTTCCGCCATGTTTCCTCTCAACCCGTGTCTCACACTCTCATTGGCTGTAGTTCCCCGACAGGTCCAGATATGCTAGATATCCGTAAAAAGTCTGCGATGCATCGGCGTCTTTGAACATCGGCGCCAATGCGTGAGCGCCAGGCCAGCGCAGATTTGCCTCTGATCTGGGGCTTTTGTCCGGGAGCTCCAAAAACTGCCGAGCAGAACAGCAGAAAATCAGGGCTTAAGTCGCGTAGTGTGAACTAGGCATTAGCTGGCCAGCAAGACAGTTATGAGCAATCTCATGCAGACACAATCTATCTCAATGTTAGACATCGTTCGGCTTAAATAAAGAAAATTAAAATCAAAGACATGAAACTTTGAGAGCAGTAGCAACAGAAAACCAGGATGAACACTGTGTTATGTAGGAAAAGGCTTTTGATTTATGCTGACGTTGGTTGTTTTCTGTTAGACAGGTAATTAACTGGCTAATTATTTTTAACTAACTAATCATTTTATGAATCATTAAGCTGATAGTTACTAGGGCACTAGAGAGAACAGCATCATATGGGCTTTTCTTGAGAGTGAGGAAGAACCTGTCAGGGAGAATCAATTAGTGCCCCTTTAACGAGTAATTTCTCCAGTAACGGGAGTTACGTCAGAAGGACTTTGATAGAGTCTACAGGACCATCACTGAAAAAATGGAAACATAATCTGACATTGAGAAGACTATATTTGCCAATAAGGGGAATATATTTTATTTTAGTAATATATTTTCATTCACTTTACCATAAACTTAATAAGGTAAACGATTCTACCATATCAGTTCTAAACAAAAAATGACTGCTTCATTTACTAAACACCAAAAACAGAGAGGAGATCATTTAAGGTCAGTAAATGTATGTAAACAATGAAATACTGAGTTGAAAGATAATTAAAAGGACAACTACTATCAATGTATCCATTCCTATGTAATCTCTGTCTCTCCTCTTTTTCATGAATACTCCTTAAAAGAGTATGTGCAAGCACACAAAAGCAAGGATGCTTATGCTATGTGACGCTCTATTGTCACAAATAGGAACTTAAAAAACGGATTTTGTCACACACAAAAACACACACAAGTTATAGTTCCTTTCCAGCTCTTTCTTGTACGTGAGTATATCATAGTACACTGTTAATAGTGTATTATAAATGTTAGAAATATTCCTCTCACAGTCTTGAACTTTATATAAAACCTGAGGGAAACATAACAGTAGCTGAACTGAAAGGTTTGTGGGGTAAGAGGGCATTCCTGGGTTTAATAGCTAACACTGCTAAACATTACTCAACCCTTCAAGCTTACTATTTTGGCGGTAAATTTCCCTCCCTGTAGACACAGGGGTACAGGAATTTAGAAACACACACACAAACACAACACAAAAGCTCGCTGCCAGTGACAAACAGATTATAGTCCATCAAACTGTGAGTGAAACTGTGAGGGTTGAAAATGAGCTTTGAAAGGCAGGGTGACTCAAACACTGAGCAAGAGTAATATGATATGAGAGAGACAGAGAGAGACTGAAAGGTGAGTCAGACGGTGAAACATGACTGTGTTCTTACATGTACCGAGTATCAGCTGACCTTGTGTATGTGTGCACTTGGAAGGGTGCGAGCTCATGGAAAGTTAACACTTTACTGCCTTGTTACCTGACTTTCCACTTTGTTTGTGAGAGGTTGTTCACATTGTACCGCCACGCTACTTTACTCCCACTCATGCATACTGTACATAGCTATGAAGACGCGGATGTTAGCACTGTGTGTGTGTGTGTGTGTGGGGCCAATACCTAAGCATACTACTGGCCTTCTAATCAATAGGGGTGGGAATCACCAGAAGCCCCACGATACGATCTTATTGCGAGAAGACATAATGTGATATATTGCGATATATTACCTGTTTTCAACTGCAAATTATGCAGTTTGTCAACATCTGTTATATCTAATAAGACACAGCTTTCACTCTGTTCATCTCAGAGATTTTATTCACATATCTTGAGGTCAGAGGTCAAGGGACCCCTTTGAAAATGACCATGCCGGTTGTTCCTCGCCAAAATGTTGCATGACTTCGGAGCGTTATTTAGCGTTCTGCACAACAAGCTATCATGACACGGTTGGTACCAATCGATTGCTTAGGATTTCTAGTTTTCACTCTAGCTTTAAGACTGAGCCCGCTACAAACTCAGACAGAATAGCGGTCGAGCCCACCGGGTAGCCGTAGAGTTGTTAAGAGGTTCATAGTTTATATAATAAAAGATCAATACTTGACATCCGTGTTTTTTTGCCTATAACCAATCTCTGTTTGCTGTTAGACGTGACAGATTAAGTTTTTCTGTATGTTTTATGAAGCCATATTCAATTTATTACCCATAAAGAAATAACAAAACATTGATTGAACAAGTCTGTGCAAGTTTTTAAATGAGAGGTCGAACAATCTAACTGAACAATATGAGAACAAACAGTCCCGAGTCTCTGTAAATCTGATGTCATGCATTTTCAGTTTGTACTTGGCGGACTTTGTAGGTGGGAAACAAGTCAATGTACTTTCCCATACTAGCGTACAAATATGATTTGTTTGAGGGATAAAGAAAAACAAATATATTAAGCAAATACAGAAAATGTTTAACAAGTGAGGAAACTGTGGCAACTCAAACACAACCTCAGTCCTTCAGGAGAACAGATAACCTTGAGGCTCATGAGTCAAACCCACATTAAAGCATTTCATTGATAAACGTGACAATGATAAACTATAGTCAGTTAGTAAGTGACAATATTGACTGACCGCTTCTGTGATGTCTGACCGACTTCGTATTTGTCATGAACAAGACAAGCTGATAATGAACAAGGAACCAGAGCGAATAATATTTTCTTTCACGCAACAGTAACAGTGATTTGACTTTAAATGAAATGAGGTCAAGAGTATTATTGGGATGGAAGTCAAGGAAAAGACACCTTGTTCTTTCTAAATTATTCTGACAGGGTGTGTTTGTGGGTTGGTTTGTTTTGCCACCTGCTCTTTGTGGTCGCTGGGAGGGAATAGAGTTTCACTGCTGCTCTGACATGTTTTGAAGATGCATGTCAGAGCAGTCATGGTCGGGAGTGTGTGTGTGTTCTTCTTTTCTAAAGACAGGAAGGATAGGTGATGTGGTCTCAGAGGCCTAATAATAAATTAACACTACTTAATGAAGGAAAACTCCTGTAATTATAGTGAAGCAGTGTGTATCCTGTGTGTGTGTGTTTGTTTGTGGTTTGTGGGAAGGAAATATGGTATAATCCAGAGGAAGTGTCAATAAGACAAGGATGTGTTAGGAACTGCCAAGAGTCATTATCCACAAGCCGTTTCTCTTTCTCAAGAGCAGACACACACACACAGACACACACACACACACACCTCAGTTTCAGCTTGTTGTGAAGTTAATGACTCAACTTCTCTGCCGGTTTCCTGTTGTTTAAACGGAGCCAATTCACAACGCTACACTTATTGACACACACAGCCAGGTATGTAGGCAGGAAGGCTCTCTCCCTTCGTTCACTCCTTCCTGGATTAAATCACTTCTATACACAAACAAACACATCAACAGGCAGCACAAACAAACAACATAAACAAGCAGACACTGATATACGGTATTCCCATACCTATCTGGCGGGAAATCTTGTTCATATATGTTTACTATTCACACCTGAGTCATCTTTAAATCAGGTAGATTGCAACGGATGGGAAAACTCGGTGTTGTTTTAGTTTGATGTGTGCGGGAAGGAACACAGGGTCGATGTAGAAATACTGTTGAAAAGAAGAAAGTGTGGAGACTAATTGGCCGGATAGATTTTAATCGTGCTACAAGCACGCCACTCAACTGTTCAAACAAACGGAAACAGATAACTTATGATGGGGTTGGTAACCGGCTTCATTGCTATCATATGTTTACCAGCCTTCGTTTATCTGTTGATGCTGTGCAAATATACAATCAAGTATATTCAGGACCTGCAGACAGCATGAATGTGTTACCAAATGTTTCGAGAGTCAACATATAGGCAGTTTCCAGAAAAAAGAGGCCGCTACATTAGCAGAACCACTGAGATGGCACGCACTGCTGTTTCGGGCCAGCTGAATAGTGAGATGTGTATGTAATACACACATTCTTTTTGTTGTGCTGATGTACAATTTGTACATTGTTAAACAACAATAAAAGGCTGTATCAGTGTGACGTTTTCATGTGCACAAAAAACATGGAGCCAACCCTGTCTCCTAAAAATGATGTTTCAAAACAACTAAACTGCATGCTCAATTACATTTGGAAGGAAACATGTTTTGTCACGGATTGCGTTTGTCTTTGACGTATCACAAATACGTCTGTAATGGTGGTCCGCGGACTGCCGCAGCAAGTGACGTAGAAAAACTAGCAACATGCATGAGCAGGTGACATATCAAGCGACCGTTACGTGGAATAATAATGTTATTGAACAATAATGAGTATAACAAGCGAGAAAGTCCACTGCGGGCAGGCTGGAGGGGTTTGTGGACGGGTCAAACAAACACAGGACTGTCCAACTAGGAGGCCGCTTTTAGTGTCCCGTGTGAAACTAAAAGTCATTGCTCAATTACGTAGTTTAAACCAAACCATGATGATTTTTACTAAACCTAACCAAGTAGTTTTGTTGCATTTTTGTTTTGATGTCGTAGTCATTTTAAGCCAAACCATGATGTTGTTTTGCCAAACCTAACTGAAGTAGTTTTGTTGCGTGTTTTGTTTTGTTTCAATTTACATTAATCGCATGTTTAAAACTGTTTAAAACTGCAACCAAAATGTCATTGAAAATACAGTTTAGTTGTATGGGAACATCATTTTGTAGGAGACAAGGTTGGCCTCTGTGGTATCACATACTTGCCACTTCTCAACATCACTGGTCAGCTGTGCGGAAGTGAGGAAGTAGCCAGGCTTTGAACTTCTCTCGCTAGCTCTCTTTTTTCATTCTGGACAGAACTGTTTGTCAGTTTTCACGTGTACAAATGTGTGCAGCACTATGAATGTCTTCGGAGAGAGACTGTCTGAAAATGAGGTTATTCACATTTTTCTACGATGGCCATATTTACATTTCACCTTCCATTCAGAACAACTATAAACAGATTTCTGACTTGGTCGGACATTACGTTGTATTAACACTTACGCTGAGGCAACTGTCAGTCCACAAAATGCATGACCGTATCTCTCTTTAAACTCATGTTTTTTGTTGTTGTTTTCTTATTTGAAATGATCCACTAACAAAAACTTTTAAATTGTTTATTTTGTAGTTCAGCAGAGATGTTGGGATTTTTTCAATGCCTTCAATACAGTTGTTTTTTTCTTGGAACCAGTATCTAGTGGCCTTTGGATGGGATTTCTTTATTCCAAGGTTCATGGAAGACAACACATTTTCTCCTTCAGCCTTCAGTTAAACACAAACAAAAACACGACGGGCTCAGGTTTAACAAGTTTACAACGGCAGTGGCCTAGATAGACACAAGCTTATACTGTATACAGGAGTTCATGAGGTCAACTTTGCCAAGCATTCGATGTAAATATGGATGTGAAAGCTTGGAGCTGCTGACTGGTGTTTATGTGTGTGAGACTTTCCCTGTTCATGTGATGACTAAGCCAGGCTGTTTGCTGTACAGGTTTTTATTCTAACTGCGTGGCTAAATAAGGGTTTGAAATTGAAAGACCGAGAGTCTGAACACACACAGAAACCCTCGCTGCTTCATTTAGTTTAATTGCTGAATCATCAGCTGGAGGGAAAGGAGGGGAGGAAGGAGGGGTAAAATGCTGACAAGTCCCACCAGTGTGACAGGTTATCGCGGCAAACCTGTCTCGCTCACCGCTCTTTCTTCCCGCCTCTCTTTCCCTCTCTTCTTTCCCCCTCACTCTTGTCTTTTTTCTGTTATTTTTTTCCAATGCCTCAAGGGAGCTGCCGCCCCTCCCACCAACTATTCCAGTGAAACATTAGCCCTGGCTGATACCTTAAACCTTCAAGTGTGTGAGTGCATGTGTGTAAACTAATGGAGGTATGTCTTCAACAACAAACGAGCAACAACAAAGCGAGAGACTGGCTCCACACTGCACACACGCATGGTGTAGTCACGCTACTGATGCCTGTGTCCTGCCGTAACCCAGGGAGGTTTGATATAACCCTGTCACTCCTCGTGACTAATAGAGATGATTAACACACACACACACACACACACACACACACACACACAGCGCACAAATGCAACTGTCTTGGCGCCGTTTGTTTGGAGAGAAACAGTTGCTACACTCAAGAGAGACTGAGACACGCACACGGACAGAAAGTTGATCATCAACACATTATATCAACAGCCACAGCGTCACTCTGCCTACACATTGGACATTGCAACACACTTCCAACACTTAAAGGCGCCCTTAATACTAGGAAGCCTTTTCAATCAATTGATGACTGTTTTGTGAATCAGAGATTTAAAAAAAAGAAAAAGAAAGCCTTTCACTTAATTTTCAGGGCCAAGTCTCTGTTGTTTCTGTATGTTTTGAAACTCAATCCAAGGAAAGAAGACACTGACAGGCTGTTCACATGGAACTATGCTAAAGGAAGCAGCATGCAGCATACAGCATACAACATTTAGTCCGCTTTAAACAAACTCTGGTGCGGTTTGTTCGGGCGTCTGTGAACACAGTAATCGTACAGAAGCCGCTTGCGAGTGCGGGCGTTTGTTGAGATGGACACAGGTAAACTACAGGTTAACATGAGTGGGAGAGGACTGACCTGGACTTCAGCAGAAGTCTGATGTTTGCTTGACATTTGGGCTGAAGAGAACGTACAGAATACGCGAAATAAAGTCCGCAAAAATAGTGACGTTTATAAAGTCATTCGAGATAAACTGGATGAGAAGGGATTCGTGCTCACAGTAGATCAGTGCCGAGTCAAAGTGAAATTCGACAGCAATATTTCAAAATCAGTGATTCCCTGAATAGAAGTAGCAGCCTTCGAGACAAAAAACATAAATTAGCTCCTTCATACACGCCCACCAGTAATTATTATTTATTTTTTTCAAACCAATCAGACTTAATACAAAACAAACCAAAAGTATCAAGTTCACTCTGATTCAGACTAGCCAAACGGACTATGGCTCGTGCAACTGGCTTAGTTTGCTCTGAATACAACATTTATGTATTTTCTTTTCTTTTACTACTTTGAGATTGTATATAAATTCCAATTCTGACATCTCTAAAAGAGACACATAGCTGTCTACCATCTTAAACCACAGTACTGTGTAATAAAACCATGACCAGCCAAGTGGGAATGTAGAAGATAAGGTTAATTTGGTTGCACCCTTTAGTTGAAAACATGCCATCTTGAAACAGTTTTGGTCTACTAGTCATTAGTTCTGGCTTCCAGCTAAACAAATGTTACATAAGTGAATAACAGCTTTATCATCTCATCAGTAACATGAATGATAATGACATTTGGCATTTTGGGGGTTGGAATGTAATAAAAACTAATAGGCTCAAGAGCCAGATTTGAACCCATTGTTTTGTGAATATGAGGTATGAATATGAGCTCTATGAATCACCGGGGTGTTTTGACCAGCTGCACACTTAAAAATGTGTGAAGTGATAAAATGTTCTCTTCACTTTATAGATAAGAGCTTTTGCCTTTAAAAGCTAGACTAATAATGTGCTGAATAATCCAGAGACCACCCAGAGACATGGCTCTCTGTTGCACTTTGTGTGTTTGTACTGATAGTTTTAAAATAAAATTCTTCCTTGGCGAGAGAAAAGAGACAACATCCATGTAATAGCTCTTTCTGCTTTTTGAAGAACTATGAAGATAGTATAAAACAAAACCGGTAAAGTAATTCAGATCAATAAATGAAATCAGGTGCAGGGATAAGAATGTTTTTGCACGCAAACCGGTTCACACGGGTGAACGGGGTTGGAATTTTAAAAGAGAGGACAGAAAAGACAGAAAGCCATGTTGTGTTGGTGCCTTAGAGAAAAAGTAGAGTGATGTCAAAGGTTGGAATGATTTAATTTATAGCAGTATGCAAGGTCAACACGACCCATGAAAGCACATCAAAAATATTTTTCATATCTTAATAGCTTTAAAAAACCACTGAAGCAATTGAATAAAAACACGGCAGACTAAAATGCTCAAATGAGATTGAATGGGGAGTGCTGGGTTACCAGAGGTCATGTTGGAAGTCAAGGGTCATCGTAGCGGTCAGCTTCTGAGATCACAAAGATTAATCACCTGTTGACCTACCAAAAATCCTCATTCCTTTGGGACCATAACTGTAAATACGGCACAGCTGTTGCAGCTGTACAAGCCCTCAACATTATGTAAACATTAATAATAAAGTGAATAGTAAAGTGGTCTCTAGTTTTGGCTTCACAGAATTAAGAGAACAAACCTCTATGGACTGAGATTGAAAGGGTTTTTTAGAGGTCAGGAACACATAACCTCCTGGGGAACCGACCTATCACCCCTGAGGGAACCCACAGAAGGTCTCAACGCCCAGCCCTCCCCTATCATCCATCCCTTTCTGGTAACATAATGGCTTACACCCCCCCTCCTTTCTGCTCAACCCGACTAACCCTAGAGTTCATCATTAATACTGCCACATTCTGCTCCTCTGCACATATGCACAGCCAATCCCCCAACCCACAGATGAATTACTATTCGTTTCCAGGCGTTTCATCTTTGGCCCTCAGTGAATCGAAGACACTTAATCCTCCAGAGTAGTTGAGGGAACATCAGCCCAGATATTACGGCAAACTAACGAAACAAGTGTGGAAAATCCTCTGACCACGTTCGCTCACTCCGTAACAGCCTTATTCCGCCATAACAGGATTTTCTCCATACATCATTGCATAAAGAATGTACTTCATTATGTGATTTTAATTGATAGAAGCAGAGAGAAAGGGGTGTGTAAAAAAAAAAATATGGTCTGTGTTGGCAGGCGAGGACAAATTAACCATTTTAATGAAATAATCGTTCTACTGATTGTTCAAATTATGCACGGCAGACAACAATTCAGTTTTAACAAGTAGGAAAAATGAGTTATGTCATTCAAAGAGTGTATTTAATGCAATTTTTCTCTGTGGATATGGATGACTTTAGTGTAAAAACACTTGCAGCAGTGTGAATTAGGTTAAATATTAAAGCAGAGAACAATGGAATTATACACAATATTAAAATAATGTCCTAAACCTGGCATGGAAGAATGAAAAAACCTGCAACGAAGGAATGAATAGACTGTAGCCATCTGTGTAGAGAGAGTCAATAATGTTCAAAGTGCCCTGAGTTGAACTTAATCAATTATTGCAACAGCATTTTATGTTGCAGTGGTGTTTTTATTGTTCTCAAGCACATCTACAGTATAAACAAACCAGTCTGTCTTTCATAATGACCGCAATCTTAAGCAACACAGAATTGATTTTTCTTTCCACCAGTTCATCTACACATGCTTCACTAAGGGTCAGAGAAGCCTCGGTTTGCCATTAGCTTTGATAAGTGTGAATGAGCCTCCAGTGACAGCCGATTTGGGCACTCAACCTTCAACAGACCTTTAAACTCTATACATGTTTAAGTGTGGAACAAATCAGACTGTTCGAACAAGCTGTCGTCTGTTCATCAGTGTGAAAAATTAACTTTCTCCCCAGAGTGCAGTGTTTGGTTGGTTTCTGGGGAAATTGCAAATGTATACTTAATTACTGCGACTTAGATTTGTTTTACTTTCCGCTGCTGGAAACTTGCGGCAGTGTTCTACAGAAGACCGCGGTGATTATTCACGCTGTAATCCTTTCCAGTTGTTTAGAAGGAACATTTGTAGCTTTGATTTTTGTGATGGTATTTACTTCATCATGATTCATAGTTTGTGACCAAAAATATAAAAATGTCCTCAGAAAGACGGCAGTGTAATGTATCACTATTGTCATAAACTCCCAGAGATCACTTACTGAGGAGCAGCAGGGGCTGCAGTCTCCCACTAGACTCCGACTTATTGAAGGCATTTTAAATTTCATGGGCAGTATTTGAACTTGAAATGTTTGCCGAGACTGATCAACAATTTCTGATCTCGACTATGCTGGAAATATTTTCGGTTGGTTTCCACATTACCCTGAGTTGTTTATTTCCTCCAGTTTCATGAGAAGTTATAGGGCCACCAAACCTCTTTGTGACCAGGTGACTTTACTCACACAGTAGTGTTGATGTCTGTTTGCACAGAAACACAAAGACAAAAGCTTTTAAACCTCTTGCAGAAAAAAGAATACACCAGATATCTGCCTACAGAAAACAAAATAAAGAAAAGGCTACCAACATCAACTACCTGTCAACGATGACTCAATAAATGTTGCCTTAAGTTCATAATGGAGTTCAAGATCCTCAAGCTGTTAAGGGTGTCAAGGAGGGAGGTCTGATGTGTGTCTGCATGCATGTGTGTGTGTGTACTGGTTTTCTCCGATAAGGAAGGCCAGAGGCGTTTGAACCCTCATGACCTCTGCAGTGTTGGTGGCATTAAGCTGTTTGTAAAGAGAAATGCATTTGTCTTCTCCTGTGTGATTGTGTCAGTCAGATAAGCTCTGACCTCACACATACCTGAACAAGGTTCCTGTCTGTCACATTCTGAGAGGTGAACTTTATACGGCTCAACAAAGGACTAATTGTGAGAATCTACATTAACAGTCACCTGCGAGTCTGACTCTCTCTCACACACACATACACAGACACACACACAGTTCCCCTTGAGGTGTTCCGGTTCGCATGAATGCACGAGTGTGAAAAGTAGAGTGAATCAGTAAAAACACTTTATGACATACACACACACAGAGAGCACGGTGTGGGGCCTTCTTTTCCACGTTACGTGTTCGAAAGGGAACGAGAAAAAACAACAGGAGCTGGAAACAGACCGGTGTAGCCTGTGGCTAAAGGAAAATAAAGTTATAGGCTGACTATCTCTGTTGAGGAAAGAATAGCGCATAAATCAAAGAATTAATCAGAGGTTCAACTAAGGAGACAAATCACTCAACATAATAATAATAATAATACTACTAATGATAATAATAATAATAGTAACTAGTAAGTAAGTCTTTCAATTCACATTGCTATCAATCAATGGAAAGCTGGCAAAGGATGCTATTATCTTTAATTAACAATGTTGTTGTTAACATTCATCCATGCCTGTTGTCAAGTCAACTGGAAAGGTTGGGGTACAAGTGCCTTGCTCGAAAGTAATCAAAGACTACCTGTAGATGAAGAGGCAAACAATACTAATTCACCTTCAAACATCTGCGTGTTACAACCTTAAATCTAAAAGGCAACTACACAAAAAGAGACGCGCACAAATATTTTTTTTTCCAAGATGTTTAACAAGCCTCGTCTCTCGCTACCTCTTCATTTCTCTCCATCATCTCATAAACATTTCTGAAAGATCCATATCTCAGGGCTTTCCTCAACAACAACAAAAAAAAGACTGCGACACACACACACACACACACACACACACACACATACACACACTCTTGCACGCTCTTGCTCTTTCTCTAACACACACACACACACACAGTGGGTGTGTGTTTTTGGCTTGTCCGAAGCCCTGGCCTCTCTCCCAGACCCTGAACTGCACCCCGGCTATTACTGCTGCAGCCAAATGGGTCAGACCACTGAATGTGCACCGGTATTGATTTCACACAACCGACATCACCCGTGTGTGTTTCAATGTGTGTGTTTAAGTAACAGAAGCCAGGAATTGAGTAACCACACACACACATATATACAAAGACTCACACAAAAGGGGAGCCAGACAGCTTATGTAAACAAGATCTTATGACGCGCCACGCTGCGTGTGACGGGCTTGTGTGTGTGTGTGTGTCCGTGTTGTTTTCAGTCTCTCCCATGACCATTTGCCTCAGCGTGTTAAGATTTCAGCCAAATCAATGTCACTGTGTTTGAATTTCTATTGAACACTACAAAAAAACAACTGGAGACAGAGATGCCTAAAAAGCAATACAGCGTACACACACGCACACACACACACACACACACACACACACACACACACACACACACACACACACACACACACACACACACACACACACACACACACACACACACACACACACACACACACACACACACACACACACACACACACACACACACAAAGATAAGCATCCGAGTCAGTGTTAAAGCAAACACAGCGGTATCACTCCTCAACTCAAGGCCCCTTCAGAAGAAACTTAAAAGGGAAGATTTAAAGGAATGACAGAGCCTTCAACTCTAGTGGAAGAAATGGCCGCACACTGCGCCCAATCAGAAGCTTTCAATGCTAAAAGATATACTTGAGTGCTGAGAGGACAACAGACAGGCACGATTCCAATTTCAAGTTATAGACCCGTCACCCACACTAGCACACACGTACACACAAAAGACAAAGACCTGAAAACGAAAAACAGACTAGTAGAAAGATGACAGATGGAGAGAGAGAAAAACAAGTGCCAGCTACTAAAAGCAGAAGTCCGTGAAAACAAGAAACTGGAGGTCGACCAATAGTGGATTTTTAAAGGCCAATATAATAACAATAGTTTGGAGCAGGAAAAAGCCGAAAAAGCCAATCGGTCGATATGTTCTTTACTTCTGCACCCGCCTAGTCGGATACTTTTGCAAACGGCATTTTTAATAATCTTTTTTTTTGTCACTCTGAATTTAATCATCAGTAAGAGAACGTCCTGAAGTGTGATTTAGTGGATTACATTGTTGAAATATGTTCTATTTATTTACAATGTGGGACGCTGGTCTGTGGCTTAAGACTGGCCAGGATTACTTCTGTTACGTGTCCTGTTACATTGCTAAATGCCACTCTGAGAGCAAACTCTATGTTGACAAAATGACTTTAATCTGCAACATCAAAAGACACGCATGCGAACATATAGATATTAATATCTAAGATGTATACATGGGAACCACAGCAATATAATTCGACAGAGAAAAGTGCACACTGGAAAACGAACCAATGTGCCGATTAAAGGTATATATTTGGATATCGATGGGAGTGAGTCCATGTCCGTCCTGGGATTTGACTTTCTTTGTTTCTCTTAAGTACTTACTGTCTCCCTCCCTGTTTCTGCAAATCTCTGACATATATAATCAAATGCAGCAGAAATATCTCATACTGCACTAATCTCACAACATGCATTGTGCCATTTAATTCCAGGAAAACGGATTACTTCCTTAAAAATAAGAGGTTATCATCTGGCAACAGCAATAACATGCTTATACATACCGCTGCATACATGAAGATCTTAAATCTAAATCGCACAATAATACCTAGAGATTCAAGGCAGGAATGTGACCCAACCTCATTTTAATATGAATCCCTTCATAGCGTATTATCGTAGCATCAATTCTATATTTATTCAGCACCCCTGACATGCACTGCCATAATTACTCATACTCAAATTCCATGACAGATTATCTTTCATACAGTAAAAGATTATGTTTGCATCATTTCTTATCTTTTGTGCTATGTCAGAGGTCAAATCCATGCATTATGGGCATGTTTCAGAATTGTGATTTTTTTTGTTTTTGTTTGTATAATCCATATCAGCAATGCACATGTTTAGCTCCGTGTGTGTGTGGGTCGGTGTGTTTAATTTGAAAAAAGCAAAGCTTGAACATGAAGTGTGTCAGGAATCAAGGCTCAAATATTCAAACAGTGCTGCAGTCGGTTCTCCTTCAACTTGACTATTGATTCCACGTTTGAAATGTGTAACCTTGTAAAGTAGTGTCCTGATGAATGAGAACTGACATAAAGAGAGGAAAGAGTGCAGCAAAAGAGAGAGGTTTAGAAAAGAACACATCACTGCTGTCATTCAAAAACCTGCATTTTGGTGCAGCTAAAAGGAAAGCATGTTTTTCATAGTTTAAAAAAAGCTTGCATTTGCTATATATGACATACACCTGACGGCAAGAATAATTATACTTTGCAATATATCTGCTGACATTTACATTATCTGAAGTAGTACTTTATTTTCTAGCCAATTAAGTTAATATCATTTATCATGTTTACTACTTAGTTCCACATTCGATATTTCCAAGATGTAAGTGTGACATCCCATATGGCAGAGGCAATAGGGCCGTGTATTGGCAAGAATCTGGTGATATAATACGTATCATGATACAGGGGTTATGATTCAATATATTGCGATGTATTGCGATACTGTAAGCAAAGCAATATATTGGGATTTTTTAATATCTAATTTTAGGAAAACTGTCATAATATAAAGAACACACAAAAAAAAAGAGTTTACTTTTTCATGCAATCAGAACAGTGGGATCTGCATTGGCATTTATCACAATCCCTCTAACATGCAACACCATAGCACTACTTTGAGAGGAAACATACACAGAGAGAAAGTGCATCTCTTTGCAAATGATATTAAGTATTGACTGAGATATTCTTTGAATCATTAAAATTATCAAAATTGATAGTGTTTTAGACTATCGATACACTATCACAAAACATAATATTGCGATATTCAATATTTTTTATATTTTCTTACACCTCTAAGTGGCAATATAAGGAACTATGGCTGTGCATTTAATCAGAATTTCAATTTTGGCTTCCAATGATTGATGCATTTAACTTTAAAATGTAGGCTACACAATTTTCTTTTTAAATGCATGACGTTTCCAAAGTCAGTGAGTAATTCTGATCTCATTAATCGTAATTATGATATTTGCCATGATCAAACAGCCCTAATAGGAGCTAAGGAAAATCGTATTAAATTGATACGACTGAATATCTATTCAGTTTGCATAACCACCAACATTCATTCACAACTCAAACTAGAACATTCACTCATATCTAGTCTCATTCATATACGAGTCTCAAAGTGAAGCAGAAAGAGACGAAGGGAGAGAATAAAAGAGAGCAATGCCAGTCAGAGAGAGAGACACAATATAAAATTTACACCTACATGTAGGAGCTATCATGAGATCTCAAATGTGCAGGCACCCACTCAAACACGGCACATCCAAGCAGGGAGCTGGATGCCCACGTATTTTATTTTGATCTGAGTCAAGTGAGAAAGGTAAGAGTACATGTGTCCATCTTTATATGTGTCCATATAAAGATGAAGTTTATGCTATTTCAAAGTTCATAGATGTAGTCACACAGACACACATGCATGCACACACACATATAGACACTCAAGGAGTACTAATTTGTAAATTTTAAAGGTGTGCTAAATTAAAGAAGTGAGAAAAGAACACTATGGCGTCATCAGGAGGACACGACGCAGTATCATGAGCCCGTTAGGACTCCATATCCTGTCTTACCTCTCTTTGAGGAAGTCCACCACTTTTTTGAAGTCGTCGATGCAATACTCTCGCTTCATGTCCATCAGGACGCTGTCTGAGGCCGACTGCACGGGAACATGAAGGAAGGCATAGACGCGTGGATGATTCAATATCTTAGCCATCTCCTAATGAGACACAGAGAAGAGAGAGAGAGAGAGAGAGAGAGAGAGAGAGAGAGAAAAAGAGAGATGGGGAGACAAGAAAAAATAGAAATAAAAGGTTAGATGTTTCATATATTTTGAAAAGAAAGGCAATAGGGGGGAACATGTGCAAGTTTGTCTGCATTTTACATGTGAGTCTGAACTGCTGTTGTTCATCTGTTTGCTCGAAATGAGTGATAACAGGAAAAAAAAGCCACTCTCCTGTTAAGTTTACATGTATACACAATTTCTATTCACAACTTGACACAGTGAGGGGCAGTCTAATTGTTAATCTAAAAATACATGTTACAAGGCACCGACTTTCTACTAACAACCTACATCATGTAGAAGTGCAGAGAAACTAAACTAAATATAACATATTCAAACCTCCTAGCACCATGCTTGATACCTAACTGCACTGACGGCCTGGAAACACTTGAAAAAAGTTAATGTTTCATCTAAATGGAACTACTGCATGTCTGTATATCAACATGGAGGAGAGAAAATTTGAAAATCTTCACTTTGGGAAAGCTGTAATTTTGGTATTGTAACTTAGTAATACTAATATAATGTCTAAAAATAGTCTTTTTCTGTTGATTGGCTAAATTATTAATTAGCAATTAGTTTGCTAATGTGTAGTGTCCATTATCCATGGGAGTGGTGAATCTGAGGCCAGAAACGTAAACTATGTAGGTAGTTTTATGTGACTATAAGGTTTAGAAAATGCAAAAAGAAAGAAGAGGCAAAATCTCACAGTGATGAATGATAGCTGCTAGTTTTGAATAAAATGAAGGTTCCATTAACATTCCTGTACTCTTTTCACTCCACACCTTCTACAATACGCTGCCTCTTTCTCTTATTTTCCACGTCTCTTATATTGGAAAAAGAAAAGAAAAGCATGTCGGAGAATTCATCGTGTACCGACTAGATCAAAAGTCCAAGGAGTCAAGGCTGAACTAGTTGGGGTTCTTTATGTCTGGAAAGTCAGGAGCTTTTACTGAAGCGTGGAGGTTCACATCTCAGATCAAAATGGTGAGAGATAAAAAAGAAATAAACATGAACTTTATAATTAACTCTTCCTGGCCACTAGGTACCTTTCTGTTTTCACTAAAGAGTTATAGAAATGCTCGGGGTAAAGTACATGCTGGCCATAATACCTGCAGTTTCTATAACACAGAATACAGGAAGCAGGTTTTAAGTAGTGCTCTGTTGTAAACAAAAAAAAGGCTAATATTTACTTATGGACAAATTGACTTAAAGGTCTGTTTTAAGGTGAAGTGATGATGTGAAGGAACAAACACTTAAAAAGCTGCATTTCCTCTTTTACCATGTGTTTCCAAAATACAGACTTGGTGTGCAAAGCAGGGATAAACAAGCTGTAATAAGTGTATTTTGATGCTTTTTAATGCACTCTGGCACCTTATTTACATCAAAAGTACTATATATATATATATATATATATATATATATATATATATATATATATATATATATATATATATATATATATTTCTTTATTTCTTTATTTAGAAAATAGTCGGTGGGCCGTAAGTTGAGTAACACTGCACTAAAGGATGTGTTTGACAGACAGACACAATTACATATTTTTCAATCAATGCAATCATACACAGATAATGAAGATCTATAATTTCAGTTTGCAGTTTTTATTGAATTAGATATGTACACCATTTAGTTTGCCACCAGCCAAATTTAAAAAGGGTGGTAAAAATGGGATTTTCCAGTAGCAACACAAGACTTTGAATCATGTTTCTGTCTCAGCTCTTTCACCAAGAACAATTCACAAGAGTGACATTCTGTGGTTTTTTTAACACATCACATTAATTGGGAGAGTTGCCGGGTTTTTTTGTTTTTCATTCCGACTTTCATTTCCTCGGTAAAAGAACTGGAGAGACCACAGATGTCAGATTTTTCTGATGGACGTAATCAGGATGCTATCATTACCATGCTAATCACCACAAGAAAGAGAAAGAGAAAAAGAGAGGGGAGGAAGAAATGATTTAATGATTTCCTACAAGAATATGCTGATTGCAGTCCGTCCTCTCAATTAAGATCTATTGTAGACTGTTCCCTACTTCATACACAGACACGAAAGCATGTGTGTGCGTGCACACACACACACACATACACACACACGGCTCAGTAGCAGCGCACCACAGGGGGTTGACCACTAGAAGCTCCAAATTAGAAAGAATTAATTTGGTTAGAAAATGGAGCTTGATTGGTGACAGAAATCAGCTTGCTGCATGCGTGTGTATGTGTATGTGTGTGTGTGTGTGTGTGTGTGTGTGTGTGTGTGTGTGTGTGTGTGTGTGTGTGATAGAGAGTGAGTGAAAGAAAACATGTAAGGGAACATGTGTTTTTACTGCAAATGCTTTTAGAAGGTAAAAGAATGGTAGAGTGATTATGTGATATGTTTAAGTTCTTACAAGTTACTCTGATAATTATGCTCTACTTTTCTCAATGTAGATGCTTCATTGAGTGTACTTTAAAACACACACACACAGTCCAAAGCATGTTTGAAGTGCAATCTTTTTTACCTTTGGTTCATTGTGCTGTAAGCCCTAAAGCTAGCACTTCAGCTATTGAAGTCTGCACTTATCATTAATAACATAGTTGATATTTTAATCCTAGTACATTGAATAGACCTGGTTTTGTAATATGGTGCTACATTCTTATCATACATGTCTATTAGCTACCAGCAAGGTCTGATTGATGATAATTATGTGCAGGTCACAATCAAGCAGCAACCTCCTGTGCTGAGAATTGAACGTGAAGTGCCAAAAACTGCAGTTCTTCAAATGGCCACTTGAGGCTGGCTCCAAAAGGGAGTCAATCCTTCTTATACCCCCATGTTAAAATGCCCGACTTTACAGAAGGAATAAACACGTTTACAGCCTGGTACAAAAAAACGTTTTGGTCTCTATAGCTAATTTCCCCGATCATGACAACTGTACGGTGGTGGATTTTTATATAACTCACCCGTTTAATTGATGTTAAGGCTTAAAAGTTCAGCTGCTTTGAGTGACAGGTGGGGTCGCTAGCAGCTAGCCGTCTGCTCTACTGCGTCACCTGGGCCCGCCTCAGCTCCACCAACGATCCACCTCTTTGCCCATTTTTGGCTTAGTTGGGAGCATAGATTGTATATAAGAAGTGGACGTAGTCGCCCTGACGTCGCCCATTGGTCTGCCGTTTTGAAGCCTTGAGTTCGGCCGTCACCATATTGGTATTTGGCTGTCGCCATGTTGGCTTTTTGCGACCTCTAAATCAGAAGGTAGCCATGCCCTAAAGCAAACCCTGCTTTATGGTCTATTTTAGTCTAAATGGGACCATCATTTACTAAATGAAGATCATGCTGTATTGAAGAAGACTTGAAACTAGCAATTGAGACCATAAACCCATGTCTACAATGTTTACTGAGGTAATAAATCAAGTGAGAAGTAGGCTCATTTTCTCATAGACTTCTATACAACCAGACTTCTTTTTGCAACCAGAGGAGTCCCCCCCTGCTTGCTATTAGAAAGAATGCAAGTTTAAGGCACCTCCGCATTGGCTTCACTTCTCGGACCCCAGAGGTTGCCCACTGGCCGGGAATTAGGCTGTATCGTCACTGCCAAGATGGCAACGGCCGGAGCCACCCACTTTGAACTTCACAACGGCTCTTCAGAAACCTACAGGTGACGTCACGGAGACTACGTCCATATTTTATACGGTCTATGGCCACAATAGGTACATTAAGAGAAGGCCTTTTGAATTGAGCAGTGTCTTTACGACCTGCTCACTGACACAGTTGTGAAACTTTTCTATTATCTCTGTATTATGTTTTGTTACTATATATGTATCTGACTATATGAGTGTATCTGTACATGTTACTTGTTGTGGTATGCATTTTGATGCAAAGCACATTGAGTTTACTTGTGAGGAAATAAATAAAGTTGTCCTGCCTTGCCTTTTAGTATATACTGTATCAATGGTACAGTGTATATTATGTATAGTAGTATGCTGCTCCAGTCTCATTAGACTCACTGACAATGATAACTCCCCAATGACTGTAGCAGAGCCCACAGATTGTGTGCATGTATGCATGAATGTGTGTGTGCAAGGGTGAACGGGGTCTCGGCAGATGGCATGCTAGTTTGAGTAGCAGGGCACTGCTGATGGCAGCTTGGGATTAATCTATAAGGGGAGGACTTTTCATTCACACAAGCCATTTATCTTGTGTGCGTCTGTCTGACAGAGAGAATCCCATCCTCCAATGATTATACAGTACACTGATATCAATCTCTATTGTTTCCGATCCCTGCGGAGTTGAGGCCTTTTCAATGTTTGACTGCTGCTGACAGACAGTTTAGTGAGTCTGAAGTGAAAATGATGCTGTGATGAAGATACCGCTCAGCAGTGCCCGGTGGCAAAAATTAAAGTGCTACTTTAATGCCTTTGCTCCTGGGTGGAAGCACAATTCAAAAAGCTTAAAGAAAATAATCAAGAATTGGTGCAAGCATTCTTTTTTTGTTTTGTTTTATCAGTCTTGACAGTGTTTAAAGCAGTATAATATTGTTTCCCGCTCTCTGTGCCACTTTCTCCTTCCCCCCACGGGCCTATCTCTCCCATTCACACAAACAGACACACAATCCCTTTCATCTTTGGTTGATCAGCTCAGATAAACACACAAACCAGAAAGGATATATCTTAACTGGCTTAACTCAAAGGATCCAATATCTACTCCCTCAAATCAGATATGACTGAAAAGAACATACATGGGATGAAAAGAGAGAGAGGAGATAAAAGGTGGTTTGGCTCCAAGCAGCCTCAATGAGGAATAACACCCTCTCACTCCCCTCCAAATTTCTTTGGATTATTCTGTATGAGGATTTTGTCTATTGCTCTCTGCTCTGAGTCATTTCTTTCCTGTTCATCAGCCCCTTACTCGTCCCTTTTCGTTTTTTAGAGCAGAAAACATGCGTTCTCTCTGTGTCTACTTGTGCTTGTGTTGTAGGTGGAATACTATGGATAAGAAAATGTTTCTGGTGGACTCTCCCTAAAGAGGTTGCATAAATTGGTCAAGGGGGTAAATGCCGGTTCGTTAGGATTAAGTTGTCTGTTTGTGTTGCAAATAAGTGCATATAAGTTATTATGCAGCGATGTCACGCAAAAATATTGAAGAAAAAAAAAACAAATATGGGAGAAACACTTTGCTTGATCTGAAATCCCAGAACAGAAAGGTTCAAGTGCTATTCACTTTCAGTTTATTGTGTAAATCTGGCCTTACACAAATTCTGATTTAAACAAAAATGTGAAGAAGAAAAATTAACAAAAAGTGATTTGTAAATGTTTGGATGTGTCTAGCTGCATGTGTTTTCGTAGGTGCCCCCTGTAAATGCTGATATCAATACTGCTTTGTACTTATTCTATGGTGTTTTGAGTGTTTGGTACACTTACAGTGCAAACATGTCAAAAGGAAGTTTACTTAAAATTGCAAGGCACTGCACTTTTAGAGTGCGATGTTAATGAACATTTCTCTCAGAATGCAACAGCAACCTTGATGTGGAGGAGCTACTCACTCACAGTGAGAAAAAAAAAGTAGCAATAAGTGTTGGGGAAAACAATTGTGATGTTTTCACAATTTTAAATTGGTGATAATTAAGGCTGTCAATCGACAGGAGTGGGCAAATATGCTTGTTTTATGCAAATGTTTATATATATGTATATATTTATAATTGAAAATCAATTAACAACACAAAACAATGACAAATATTGTCCAGAAACCCTCACAGGTACTGCATTTAGCATAAAAAACATGCTTAAATCATAACATGGCAAACTCAAGCCCAACAGGCAACAACAGCTGTCAGTGTGTCAGTGTGCTGACTTGACTATGACTTGCCCCAAAATGCATGTGATTATCATAAAGTGGGCATGTCTGTAAAGGGGAGACTCATGGGTACCCATAGAACCCATTTACATTTACATATCTGGAGGTCAGAAGTTAAGGGACCCCTTTGAAAATGGCCATGCCAGTTTATCCTTCAATCCCAATGGATTCATTAGCTTTAGTTCCTAGGATGCCAGTATCTTCACTCTAGCTTTAAAACTGAGCCCGCTACAACCTCATAAAGATCAATTGCGTCAATGAGTCAAAGAAATTAGTGGTGTTAAAATGATTTTGCTTTAAAGGTCACATATTATGCTCATTTCCAGGTTCATAGATGTATTTTAATGTTGCACTAGAACATGTTTACATGCTGTAATGTTCAAAAAACCCTTTATTCTTCTCATACTGCAGCCTGAGTCTGCCTGCCTCAGAGCCTAATTCAGCCTCTGTCTGAAAACCCCTGATTCACAGCCTGTCTCCTCCCACTCTGCTCTGATTGGTCAGCGTTTTCTGTCAATCAAACGTCCTCAACAACAGCGTCACCCTCCCCCTCCCTCCCGGAGAAGCTCTGGAGAGAGAGGAGCTAGAATAAAGTTTGTAAACCACTTTAAAGTTTATAAACCAGAAACTTCACCCAGCGCACGTTACCGGAGGAATCTGATCAGAAATCGGCGACACATGATGAACATCTGCGGTCCAGATTCCAGGTTTTCCTGACGGTTTCTCTCAGGTAAATAATACTATTTATATCTCTGTTAGTTAGCTCAGTGTTTACCTCATGCATCAACTCTGTAAACCGTAAACATACACTCTGTTTTACGTCTGTCTTTACAGATCCATCTGTGAGAAATGACCGACAGAATCATCCCAGAGGAGAGCAGACAGCTGAGAGCAGACAGCTGAGAGCAGACAGCTGAGAGCAGATAGCTGAGAGCAGACAGCTGAGAGCAGACAGCTGAGAGCAGATAGCTGAGAGCAGACAGCTGAGAGCAGACAGCTGAGAGCAGACAGCTGAGAGCAGACAGCTGAGAGCAGACAGCTGAGAGCAGACAGCTGAGAGCAGACAGCTGAGAGCAGATAGCTGAGAGCAGACAGCTGAGAGCAGACAGCTGAGAGCAGACAGCTGAGAGCAGATAGCTGAGAGCAGACAGCTGAGAGCAGACAGCTGAGAGCAGACAGCTGAGAGCAGATAGCTGAGAGCAGACAGCTGAGAGCAGACAGCTGAGAGCAGACAGCTGAGAGCAGACAGCTGAGAGCAGACAGCTGAGAGCAGATAGCTGAGAGCAGACAGCTGAGAGCAGACAGCTGAGAGCAGACAGCTGAGAGCAGATAGCTGAGAGCAGACAGCTGAGAGCAGACAGCTGAGAGCAGACAGCTGTGAGCAGATGGGAGATACAGAGCTAACCCGTTAGCATGTAGCTACATGCTAACGGGTTAGCTACATGCTACCGCTATGACACGGTGTGTAAACACAGCGACCATCAGGGTGGAAAATAGAAGATGTGAAACAGTAGTCAGTTCATTATTTCTGCTAAAAGATAAATGTATGGAAGATCAGAGTAATGGTATATTATTTACAATAGTAGCTGCCTCTGTGTTACCATGACTACAGACCACCGGAGCTTAGCTTACCATAGTTTACCAGAGCTGAAGACTTTCTCCTGTACCATGTTAACATAACTAACTAACAGGTGAGATGATTACAAATGCTGTGAATAATTAATATTGTCATCTGTCTACTCAAATAAAGTTTGACTGTGAAACAGAAATGTGTTGTGTTGCTTACAAGTCACTATTTACTACCTGTACTCTGCTACATGCATGACATCAAATATATATAATATATAAATATCATCTGTTTAAACAGTGTAATTACATAAAGCCTTTGTGAAAGAACATGTTATATTTAGATGATGGGAGTACATGAAGCCTGTTCTGCTGGTTCTTGCAGACTAACAGTAGGAGCTACTTTGCTCAAGTTCGGTTGAGGAGGAGAGACAGTGACGCGCTGTGGGGCGGGGTCAGCTACTGAAGGTTCTGCTCTGGTTCGACCAGGAAACCCTTATATGGCTAATTCTCAAATGACGTCAGAAGAAAAGAAAAGCTGCGCAGCGTTGTTTCGACACCCATTTCCGGACAAACGGAGCAGGAGAAAAAGAGAGAGGATGGTCTTTTATGATACTATGGTGACTTGTAGACACACTGGGGACAGATATTGATGTTTAAAAGACATGGAAAAGTGCATTTTGCATAATAGGTGACCTTTAACACTTTATTATCGTGTTAACATTGACAGCCTTAGTGATAACGTTCTGAAGTTGCAGCTTCATGGCATGCATCAATTCCCATTAGCTTAAAGAGAAATAAAATCTTACACTAAATGCTAAAGAGGTGAACTGTCAATATTAGTATATGGTGCATACATTAAAGTATTCATATATTGTATGGAATAAGGACACACTAGTGATTGCATTATAACAACACACAGAAGCACAGATGGATTCCCCAGAGTGCCAACACGTAGACAGAAAGGGTTACAGTCTGGTTCAAGTGAACGTTCTGAAGCAAACCCAGAAAAAGTAGCACCTAACTGCTTTCGCACACACTCACAGACATGTACACAAACCCACACATAACAGAGTATTAGCAGGGTTCACCCAGGGGAGTCTGTAGAGAAAATGATTCTACAAGCCGTTCCCAGGATAATAAGTCAGGTCCCTATGTGTGTGCACTGTCTGGCACACACAAACACACAGTCGGTGGGAACTGTGTTCAGCAGCAGATAGAGAAACTGAGCTCCCAACGGTATTAAACATTTCAAACACTTCAGGCTGCACTTGATTTTCCCTGGAGGGTATGCCGAGCCTGCGGTACCTCACACAGTGCAGATGGAATCTATGTATCGCGCAGTAAAAAGGGAAATTAAGTGCATGTGTAGCATTTGAATGTCACACTGTATTGTGCTTTGTGTATCATCTGACTGTTGTGAGCTAGAAAGAAAATCTTTATACTGTACTATACTATTAAAGGTGCCAAATGCAAGACTGGGAGCATTTCTATTGCCTCCGCACAGCTCTCAACATGGCAACAGCTGAGCCGGCGGCTCACAGCTAACGGAGCTAACAGCGCTAAAGGCAATAGTGTTTACCTGAGCGGGAACCGGAGGGTGGGTGCTACGCTTCCACAATGATGACATCGTGTGGTTAACCACTGTATGAGTGCAGTGCGACTGTGAGCTATCCAGTGGGGCACGTTCACATGCACGAACATGCACTAAAAGCCCGGCTATGTAACAAAAGCACGGAGAAGCTAGGATTAAAACACACACAGGGGGAGAGTGACTTCATTCTCTGCTCAGGTAGATTATTTATCTATATGTTTACATAGCAAATAGTTGTTTACTTGCTTGTTTTCAAGCATTGTGGCGTTTTTCATATTGTTTCCTCATTATGTGTCAAAGTTTGTTTTCAGTGACTTAAATAGTGAAACAAGCCAACCAAAAATACACCAAAACCAAAATGCATGAAACCACTATATGAATAAATGTGTCTTGCAGCTGGGGATTACATTAACAGATTGCAGATAATTCAGTTTACTCCATTGCCATTATTGCTGTCTTAATTTATTTTGTCACAACAAAAGGCACAATAAAGATCTCTTTTAAATAGGCAGCCAGTATTTAAATCCCCATCTTTCAGAACTCATAATTCACCACGATAAATCAGAAAATATAATTCACCGCAGTACGTCAGGACTCATAATTTAGAGGAACATCAGAACAGCTTTAGTACGAGCATTCATTTGGTGCCGGGTCCCTCACACAATGCTACATTACGCCTCTAATGTGAAGAGGCTCCCAAAGGCTTCATTAAAAAGAAAATGGTCTGAGAGGGTGTGTCTAAGCGTGTGCCCATACAGCTGTGCTTGTGTGCACATCTGAGTGTGAAGGTGAGAGTTTCATGTGTGTGTGTGTGTGTGTGTGTGTATTCATGTGTGTGAACGGTTGTGTCCTGGGTATGAATAATATCATCATCGTTACGGGTATTTGGTAGTTTGTCAACCTTCCCGAGGCCCGGTGAGGCTCCATCGAACTGAGAACAGTCACACATCTCTCACTGTCTCTGCAAAGTAAATGACTAAATGAAAAGCATGAAATGAAAAGCTAAAAACAACCACGTAAAATGTGGAAATAATTACGATTCTGTTCAGTTCCATGTCACAAAAGCCATAAAATATTCACTTTTATGTATGTTTAAGATTCCACAAGGTTAAAAACATCCGTCACAAATAAAACAACTAATTTGACCTGTTCTTTATTATTGTTATTATTTTATTTATTCATTTTTATATGAAATGGAGGCATTTTTTAAGACGGAGAGGAAATCAATTGTATCACAGGAGATGCAAAACTGTAAATCACATTTGTGATTTAGCAAAATTTACATTTTAAGTTTGCTCAACATTGTCTTTGCAGCTGGATGAAAACCAACTAACATGAACCTAGGATAGATTTTAGTTTTCTCTGACTGCATTCATAAGATCCCATTTTGGAATTAAGTGTTTCGAATGAATAACGCTGAGCAAAACGTTACGTCAAATCACTCTTTCGCTTGCAGGCAGCACTACAGTATCAAACCACTGTTTCACAGAGCTACAGTAACTGTGGAGAGAGTGTGAACGGCATATCTGATGTATCTCTAGTCCAACTGAAATGAGCTCTGTGGAGGATGGTTAATGGACAACTGCTATTTCATTCATCCCAGCCTGACTGATTGCTGCGTACGAGGAGGCTACTTTCACACCTCATTTACTGAGTCTGCTAGCATGCTAGATTCAATCACACACACACACAGGCTCGCACAAGCACATGCACAGGTATCTGCATACACACACACCTTATATGTGTATATAAGACCTACTGTTGCAGTTTTTTACAGCAGCTTAGATATTTACTGGCAGGTGGATGGACGGATGGACAGGCACACAGATATATGGATAGTTTACATATAAAAAAGTCTGAAGAGAAAAAAAAAATGGAAAACCAAAAGTAACATTGTTAAGAGACATCTTTACTTGCAACTACTCAAGTAAAAATGTCCACTGACAGCACAATCAACTAAAATGTCAGAGACAAGTGGCCCATGAGAAGCGATTGGGCCTTTAACTGCTCCAATCAGCAAATGGTGCTATAAGGCTGTCAGGAAGAAAAAAAAAACAGGCTGCACATAAGAAGAAATGGTGTGTTTTTGTGTGACAGAGGGAGACAGTGAGTATGTGTGAGAGAGTGGTGATCTTTCAGTGGGAAGTGGAGAGGTTACTTGGCCTTTTCAGCTTCAATCACAGCCATTCAGTGTGATGCTGTTATATAAGCGCTGGTGTTCTCCGAAAGAAAAGACGGCGGGATATAATTTGGCCTTTACTTAAGATGAAGGGCAAATCTACTTCAGAGATGTGGCCTTAATCATCATCACACCGTTGTTATTGCTGTGATTGCCACCACCATGAGTGGAGTTTAAAGGTGGAGGGAAGATGAATAAATTAAAACAGTGACAAGATGAATATGAAAAATTACAGGAAAGAAAGAAATGGGCGTAAAAAACAAGGATCAGAGGGAGAAAAGGCTAAATCAAAGAGGAAGAATTGAGACTCAAGGAGGAGTAAGAAGGAAACTTTCAAAAGATTTTTTTTTTCTGGCAAGTTTCTCTGTTAGGTGTTGGGCTCACAATCAATGGCAATATATAGGAAGTGCATAAGTAGGACTAGAATGAAGAAAGTGGGAAAGTGTGTGTGGGGGGCGGGGAGTGTGTGTGTGAAGAGGGGCTGGCTGGGGAGGAGAGAAAAGCGAGGAGATGATAAAGGGTAAATGGGGGACAGGAGCAACAAAAGACAATGATAAGTTAAAGAAGAGCACGCTTATCTTTCCTTATGTAGGTTAATTGACTGAGGAATTAAAGCAAAAAAAGATATAATTCAATTCAATGCATGGACATTAACAATGAAAGGGCCGGTAGCATATGAAATGATTCTTAACATACACACACACACACAGGCTAAGCTAGTGTGTCGTCCTAGTATATTTCTAATTATCAGTTAATTGTTATTCCCTATCATTAGGAGGGTGGTTTTTTAATTGTAATGTAGCCAAGCAGAAAGACTACCTATACATGTGGGGGACAATTAGCCACCTCCATTAACCCCTGGTTAATTACAACCTCCATTGCTGCTTCCCACAGCACTTTCCCACTCCTTTTTAGCCCTCATCTCTATCCCCGGGCCGTCATCCCCATTTTTTTTTTTCATTTTTGCCCTCATTTCATTCATCTATGATCTCCAATCTTCCCTGATTGTTTGATTCAAAAGTACATCTGTTGTGAACTTCACTGGGTCTTTTTTTTTTAATAAGAGTTTTGTTTCATTGTAGTTTTCTAGGTTACCATCACCCTATTTCAGCCCTCTATGTCCTACATTTCTTAATATTTCCCCTCTCTATTCTTTCCTAACCATTTTCCTCAGGAATGAGACTGGGAATGCTAATATACAAGCAAAACTTCAGTAATAAAAAATCATGTGCCTCTGTGTCCTCCGGTGTTCCTAACGGCATCTGCAAGATTTCACAGACCGGAGGAAAACAAGCAGTAAGAGCTGATCTGAGGTCTGCTGTCCAGCTGCTGTCTATGAGAGCCGGCTGTCAATCACTCGCAAACTCCGACCAAACGGTCAAACCAGGCAGGTCTGATCAAATATGAATCAATATTATGTTACGTTAATGCCTATTTCTCACCTCAAATGTTTTCAGAATTATCTTGTAGTGCACGGTTTAGCTGTAAAATGAGAAAGTTTGTGACGCAGCCGCCATTGTTAAATCTGTTGAAGAAACGCCAAGTTCCGATCACATGACCGGAGCACAGTAGATAGATAGCCAATAGATTTTTTAAAGCCTGAAAACAGAGCCATGGTGAGGTGCAGAAGTCTAGTTATCTCTCAGAACACTTGAATTACAATATGCTGAAAGGTTATTATGTAATTTTTTCCCAATGATGTCAATAATATTCTGCCTACTGCCACTTTAACTGTAACCCAAAATCTCCCTATTTCACTCCTTTCTTGTAATTATCCTCCTCCATGTATCCTCTTAAGTTGCCACTTCAAATGTACAAAACCACAGCACTACTGATGAGGTAGGTCATAACAATTATTAACAATTATTACAGTTGTTCAACAGACACACATATGATGGAGGTCTTCTGACAAAAGTTCAACCCATGTTGGACTTATTCGTATGAGAGGTTAATATCTGGTTGTCACTGTTACAACATAATCCACTCTGCGGTGTAGTTCCATACACTTCATTGCTATTATACAGACTTACATAATATACTTACAAAATAAAAGTTAAGTTTCAGTTTCACCCTGTCTACGCTCCATCTCTCGCTTGCATGAGCATTTAAATTCCTCTCTTTCTGTCAGTTGATATCCAAGTATATGATGTATATGACACCTATTGACACCAATGTGCAAGCATACAAAAATTGTGTATGCAGCTTAAAAGTTGGATTATTGCTCTTAAAAATCTCCAGTGCGTGGAGAAAAAGTTGGCATTAAATATTAATTTGATGCAGAGACAATGTAAAATCAGGATTGCAAACTCCAGTGGGATGAAAAAGGGGACAGTTCAGAGAATAGGGACGGACTTCACTTTGAGACGCATCATTTTCCAAGCATTCTGCTTTCAGTGCAATGTATCTGCCCAGACAGAGCGTGGACAAACCCTGAAATAATTTGAACTAATGGAGGCAATTTTTCAATAGAAATCTCCTTTGCCATTCAGTTTTCTCTTCCTCTCCCCTCTGTAAGTTGATTTGTTGTCTGAAAGCAGAGGCCGGACATGCCTATTGTCCATTTATGGTGGAAAATGATGATAACATGTTATAATATGTTGTCACCCTAACACTTCCAGAAACAATTAATAAAAAAAATGTAATTTAAATGATAAAAAAATGCATGCCTGACAGACAGAGACAGACATGCAGAAACAGAGAGAGAGAGAGAGAGAGAGAGAGAGAGAGAGAGAGAGAGAGAGAGAGAGAGAGAGAGAGAGAGAGAGAGAGAGAAAGAGAGAGAAAGAGAGAGAAAGAGAGAGAAAGAGAGAAGGGATAACAATGTCCATTGTTCCATTAGGGAAGACAATAATGACTGATAAAATGAGGTTGCTAAAGAGGACACAATGGTCCTTAATTGACTCATTAGGGAGAGAAGAGAATGAACTGCACTAATGAATGGAGTATGAGCGCTGCAGCTAAACTGCTTGGTAAGCAAAAGAGAAAGGCATTTAGTTTATTAAATCTAGGCAAAGCAATATTATTTTTTCACAGAAAGGGATAGTACAAGAGACTACAGGGACAAAACAGTGAAAAGAAAAACTCTCGGGTGCGCAACTATTCTAGTTTCATTCATCAGTGATTTATTATCATCACGGGTGAGCGTGTACTGTGCATACCTCTAGGTGCTCCAGGATATACGGTGGGTTGGTCATACCCAGCCTCAGCATGGCTCCTTCAGGAATCTCCTCCACTAATCTCCACAGCAGTGTGGGCAGGTCTGTCCCTATGTCTCTACCATAAGCTCCTGTGTCTTCACTGGTCAACCAGATCTCACACACTCCCTCTGGAAAGAGACACAAAGACAAGGGTTAGACATGCTATATAACTAATATAGTGGTTTTTTTTTTTGTTTCAGTAATTTTAACGTTGCAGAGCAACTATCTAGCATTCATCACATTGTGCTGCTACAGATAACCAGTTTAAGGTTTTTCATACAGTATGCGTTTCCAAAAACAAAAGTCCCAGTGTATTATCAATGGGCAATGGCTCATCCAACTAATTACAGATGCATTCTATGTTTCTGGTAGCAAGCAGAAGAAGTGATTTGTTCGGAAAAAACAACAACTGGGTAGTTAAATTGGGCCGGAAACGCAAGCATGGCTTATATAAAAATCAACACCCCCTGCAGAAACATCACAGCACGGGCCACAGCTATAGTCACACACACCGAAAGTTCAACACATACTTTCAACTAGGCATGGGCGATATAACGAGATTATCTTTAAACACGATACTGATTGGCCACGATAATGGTCCTCACATGTCCACGATACAGAACGATATTCAATTATGTTGAACACAGGGATTCCGCCAGTATATTGCAAGCCCGGCGGGCTTGCGATGACTCCCCGCTGGGTCAAAGCATCGGGGAATTATGTATTTTTAAGATGTTTTTTAAACTAGAATGTGTTATACAAGTAGAGAACTCCTTTTGTCTCCTATTGTTGATTATTGTTTGTAACAAAACCTCTAATAAAACCTAACTTGTTTCTTGTATAGAGCCATATTTACACTGTTTTTTTAACCTGAATGTTATAAAATATTTTTTTAAACATATTCCCAGTCTCATCCCTGAGAATAGATTGATCAATATGGGATATTTTAGAGTGTTTTTTACCACATTGGCCCACCCAAGTGACATCTCTCCCCCACAATCACAACAGCTTCTCTCAAGTATTATCATTTCATTACCTTTAGGGGTCTCTTGTTGTCGTTGCCTAAATGCTCCGAGGCGTTGGCAGAACCCAGCTCATGACAGTCACTGACAAGTATTAAAAATACCCCGTCCTTTAAACATGCATTCTACGAGTGTGAAGGTCACATACAGCAAGAGGGGACGATCTACCGGGCTTCATGCTAAATTAGAGCAACGCTCGCTGCTAGAGCTTAATGATCTAACTGTCATTTGGCTCTGGGTCTGGAAATGGTTGAGTGTCTGCTTAAGCTATGTGTTACGACATATCATATCATGCAGGCACACGAAAATACGTTTTGCACGTGCAGGGGGCACGAGCTCAAGTGCACACAGACGCACACAGAAAGCTGCACAACCTTCATTATCATTAGCTGTGCAGAGACAGACAGAAAGATGCATGTGGTCATTCAGAGAGTGAAGATGGTGTTTGGCTAATTGGACAGTTTGTGTGTGAGTGTGTTTGTGTGTGTGTGTGTGTGTGTGTGTGTGAGAGAGAGATATAGAGAGAGAGAGTAAAGCCAGTGTTTTAAAGGCATGCATAGGCCAGATAGATTAAAGATGATGACAGTATAATTGTCCGGAGTGAAAGAGTTTCCAAAGCTCATCATCGTTGGCATTAAGATGCACTAATGATTTCTGGAGCCAGCCACGTCTGAAAGCACCGTCAAAAAACATCCATCAATCACACGTGATCAGATCTAAAGGCTAACACACACACACTAAACAAGAATGCATCCAGGAAAATATGTTAATTTGCTTCAGTAAGTAATTTAAGAAAAGCATATTTCACCTTGCTCCAATACGCAGTAATAGCCTTGTTCATTACATGTTCTTTATTAACTCACTGAATTTATTTTTCTCAGAATATAGGCTCTGTTTTAGCACCCTTCACATACATACATGGCAGATACACGTTGGCCACTTAAAGAGCTTCACTAGAGGTCAAGCTCTACCATCAGCTATCATCAGCTACCACTGATTCCTAATGAAAGAGTGTCTCTGTTTAGCAGCATTAATACCATGGTTGATTTGCCACTGAGTCACATTGCTCATCTTTTTTAGCCTGAAGGAGGGTGGTGACAGTAAATTCCCAGGGCAGCTAATGTCAACTTGTTTGGGCTGAATTATACCAATTCCTCTGCCAAGGTCTAACCCCTGCCTGCATCATCTGCATCCCAGCAGCATCACTTTCAACGTCACAGCTCTGTCCACGGAATAACACTGGCCAAGTGGTCGCTTAGTACAGAGCCGGACCTGCCTTAAATTGGCCTTGGAGCTAAATTGGTTCCTTTCAAAACAACATTCCTGTGATTCCACGCACATAATGCTGCCAAGCTATTAAACTTGTTTGCCGTCTGCCATTAAACACCTCTCTTGTGATTCCGGTGTTAATTATGGTTTGAACGGGGAGATGCTTTGGAAAAGTATCAGGTGTTTATTCAAGGCCGCAGTCATACATAGATCTCCAGATAAACTCAATAACCTGCCCAGTAATTTGCCCCTGTGGCCTGCTGCTCTGTCCCTTTTGTATTAGGTGTGCCAATGGTGTTATTATTGTTGGCTAAAGAATGAGTGAGAGAGAGAGAGAGAGAGATAGAGAGAGAAGGCGGCCCTTTCATCAGGAAATGTTAGCTTGCTCTCCCTTCTCTATCTGCTCTGATACACACTACACATCTGCTTCCTCTGGTTTTGGTATGTGCTCTGTGAAGAGAGGGGTCACGGTGGTGGAAGATTACCACAAAAGAACTCATCGTCAGACAGGATTATACTGCAGAGAGACATTTGTAAATCGAATAATGCATGGCAAATTACTTTTGCTTTTAATATTGTGCTTTAAATTTGAAAACATTGTGAGAATGAAGGTCTTAACAAACATAGAACGCCAAATGGTGAGGCCAACACCATATTGTGAAAACATAATATTTTCAATATAGAGATTTTTTTATTTCTTATTCAAGGTGGTCTTGTAAATAGTCAGCATGTGCCCTGCGCAAGTATCCTTGAGCAAGCAAGACACTGATTTTGTACCAGTTTAAAAAGTGCTGTTCTGTAGCCTACCCTGACCTCTGACCCTGATTTGAAAGAAAACTTAAGGAAGAATTTCAACAAATCAATAATGTATTATTGTTACCGTTATTAACCAAAAAATGAAAAAGTTGTATCCCTTGAAATAACGTCGGCAAGTTTCCACTCTGCTTCGACCTGTGTGCGTTCAGAGCACGAACCCTTCACCTAAACCGTTTTTTCCCATGTCACCTCATGATGTAGTTTGATGTCAGAGCAGTTGTAAACAAGGGTGGGGAGCAGGATACTTTCCCTAAAAGCTATTAACAGTTACTGAACTCTGACACAGCAGTGCAAACATCGCACAGGGAGGAGTGAACTAAACGGCAGATGGAAACAGGGCAAGACAGGAAGATATTAAAGGTTGAATGTGAAAAAAGAGTGGGGCCTGCGTTGCTTGTGGTTTGAGCTGTCAGAGGTGGGGTTATAATGTAGATGAGTAGGGAGGGAAAGACAGAGAGAGAGCACGCACGAGAGGAAACAGCTGTGTGTATGTCTAAGCTGCATTTGTCTTTGTCCAAGAATAACACCATCAGCATGTCTGACAAATGCCATACACATATATCAAACAATCATCACTCCAATTATCTGCCAAATACTTGTTTGCTATCTGTGTGTGTGTGTGTCCATGGGTTTTCCAAAGTGAGGCCTCTGACCTGAACTGACATCAGAGTTTTAAGTGTGGTGGATCTGTTAGATGTTTCTTTGCCTGTCTACATGATGAATTCAGGTCAATGTATGCTTTCATATATGTTTTGCTATGCCAATGTTACCACATTGTGCTCTTAATTTTCTTGTTTGTGTTCATAAGTCAAGAAGAGAAAAAGTAAAAAAGCCATCAAAGAGTCCAAAAAAACGAAATAAATAAATGAAAAGAACAATAATTAATTTGAGAAGAGGACGAGAATATCTCCTACCTAGAATAAAATGTACGGTAGTGACCGGGATGGAAGAAAACTGGTGGCTTTGGTTTATGTTGGTTATGTCACGAATCCACTTTAGACTCACCACACTGGGATACATAAAATGACTTAAAGCAGCAGTAGGCTTTGTGACCCGGCAGCCATGTTAAGATAAGTTGAGGAAATACAATGCACCGCCCACCAGCCGGGGCAAACGTTCTCCTTTTACAGCTAAACAGTACACTACAAGATGTTTCTGAAAACATTTTACGCAAGAAATAGGCATTACAATAATAGAATATTGACTCATATTTGATCAGCGCTGCTTAGTTTGACCGTTTAATCGGAGTTTGGGAGTGATTGACAGCTGCTTCCGTTGAATGAACAGCCAATAGGAACGCTCTCTCTCTGAAATGACCTGAGATTGGCCAAAGTCTCCCGTCACAGGCAAAATTTTTTAAAGCCATTCTCAGTTCCAAGTGAGTTGGTAATGTTGGAGATGGAATAAAAGTTAGACCCCTTTCCAAAACCTAATTCTCTGACTTACTAAGCCTAAAAGATGAACACAAATTTATAAAATGAGTGGTGGGGAGTTGCTACAGAACAATTCAACCCCATTACATGTTTAATTGTGAAAGCCATCTACTGTTTTGGCATTTTTTTTTTAAGTATTGATGCAATCATCACTAATTTGATATCGTTTTCAGGTCAACAATGCTTATAAACTGCAGTGCTTTAAATCACACTAGCATATACTGCTGCAGACCTCTATATGTCATTATACTGTTTACATCTATAATGTCTTATTGCCCTGTGTCTCTGCTCCGCCTCTGGATGAAAGGATGGGAAGAGTGGGAGGAGAAACGAGATGAGAGGCTTTGAAGTGGCGGCTTTGAAGAAGCATGACAGAACCAATTGATTCAGGTGATTGGGAGCTTTAGTAAAAGCCACTGTTGAAACGGTAAAAGGGTCTTAAATCATAAATGAGACACACAAGCGGCACAACATGACCACACATTTCCATGTCATGCTTGTTTCTATCAGTTGGTACATTCTGGCTCTGATTCCTTCAATAGCACATATATACCATGCTTACATAAACACAGTCAAGCTGACTGAATATTACTCAGGATGTTTGTTCAATTGATAGAAGCAGTAGTGCCAAATTACTACTATTACCAGCAGGAATTAATGTAACAAAATTCAATTAAAATTTCAGTCATATTGCTAATCAAAATAGCAACTTGTTTTTTGTCATACTAAATATCAGAAATGAGACTTTATATCCAGTGAAATCATTATATCTGATGTTATATGTATCACTGTTCTTTCTCCCAATAAGCTGTTATAGATACGAGACATAGTAAAATAATTGACTTTCACTGGGTTGAAATATCCTCACTTACGTTGATACTTATCATAAAAAAATACTGGAAAAAATATAATAAAATCATATAATAAAATCATTCAATCACAACTTATATAGGTTGTGGTTGACTTGTCAAAATTAAACAAAAAAAAATACATTATTAAATTACATAAATACAGTTTCTAATCACTCATTGGCACTCATCACTTTTACATTGCCTTATGACCCTCTGTCATAAAATGTTGTTGCTTCACCAGCAAAGTTGTTAGACTAGCAGGCACTACGCCAGAGGCTGTGATATGATGTAATGTCACCAGCAGTGGATGAAAAACATGGGACAGCTGTGGGAGATCTGTGGAATACTGTGCAATTTTTATAAACAGTTTGCTCAACGGGTCCTTAACCGAATCACTCCCATTGCCGCCTTTACAAGCACATGTTTTATTGCACTTGTGGTGAGAAGCATTGTCGTCATCAACATTAGTGTAAACAAGGGTACGCAACAAACGTAAACATATTTGATCATTTTGGTCTCTCGGCCATGTCTAATGTGTTTGTTCTGGCTGCTGCTTGTTCTGAGACTGTTTGTGTGACCAACGCGACGCCCCTCATGTGAATTATTGACAAGGGGCATCCCCAACATTTTACAGTTTCACAGACAGGGGCTTTAGATCCACCATGTTTTTACACATTTGCACTACTTCCATCATGTATGTGTGTATACCACAAAAAAATACACTCCTATTTTTTATGCATAAGTGCTCGTTTACAACTCTGTGTTTCCGTGCATGTGTGTTTGTGCCTATAAAGTCTGTCCTGTATGTGGATTGTGTACGTGAATACACGCATTGCATGGTGCCTTTCTATCCCTATCTGACGCGTATGGGTTCAGTATTCCTATTTATCTTAATCTCTTTGGCATGACATACATTTCGATTGGCTGCCACGGGCTATAATGTTTAACAGATTATAGATTAGATGATCCTATTAAAGTGCATTAAAACCCTATTTTCCATAACACAAGTCAACACATGGCTAAGCATGTTACGGCACATACGTGGCGAGGAGAGAGCGTGAAAGAGGGAAACGGTTCGAGCTTATCGACATAAACTTTTGTAACTTTCAAACGATGTCCTTAAACTGTTTTGAAAATGATTCAGTGCTTCAATATTGATCAATTAAAGTTGATTTGAATTGTAGTACACTTTAATGTGACAGCCTGATAGTCTGGATGCATGTATGTATCTACTGCCCCAGCGGATCTATCTTAAAATATTAGCATGCACACCCTCATGCATCATTGCAGCTTAATGTATACAACATGCTTAGCTATGTGTTGCTTTGTGTCATGAAAAATAAGGATTTAATGCAGTGTAATAGGATCATCTTTATGTGCATATAATCTGTAATCTATTGAAACATTACCCCCCTTGCAACCAATCACAATGTGCATGACCTTATGTAGAGCAATAACAGCTTAGATCCCTTTGAGCATCTTCACTATTTAACTCAATGACTTAACTTATTAAATACTTTGTTCTACATTTACTTTGATGATGTTATTCTTAGAGATCTCTATCCATATAGTATTAATATATTCATTGGCCTACCTTTAAACAAAATATGCACCTCATATTCTGCTAGTGAAAAATGTTAATCAGCACAGCAGGTTGCAATTCTCCTGGTAGACAGTGGAATAAAATCAGTTTAAAACACAGCTGGCACACCGGAATCAAAGATTTTCAGGGTGCATGTACATCACACATTGAAATTAACGGCGTGTATCCAGTAGTGGACATCAGACTTTGCTAGCTAGCACTTGTTTAAAGTTTTGCAGTTGTTGATTTACACTGTTCGCCTCGCTCAGAGGCCATCCTTACCATAAGAACACTACTTTAGGAGCAACGGAAGTCAGAACGGCAGTTGGCGGTACCACGTTTTTTTTACTCTGCGGCTCACGTTACCACAGCTTTGCAAGCGTGTCGGAGAACTACGGTGGGCTTCAGGTAACGTAAAAGGCTCTCTCTAGAGCCTGTGTTTGGTTTGTCCGTTCTCGACTACTGTAGAAACATGGCGGACTCTCTGAAGAGGACCCGCTCCCTATGTAGATATGAAGGGCTCATTCTACGATAATGAAAACATGATTCTTAGTTTCAGGTGATTATACACTAATGAAAACATAGTTATGAATATTATATTCAATTTCTGCTGATTCATCCCCCGAAATGTTACACACTGTTCCTTTAAGAGGTGCACAAGACATAAACAGTTTGTTTCATGTTATCTATAGTCTTCTTTGGTGTATTTTACTGTCACTATTGTTCGTCTTTTCCATTATAATTGTTTTGTCTTATGTAATTGTCTTGTCTTTAATTATCTCTGTACCACAAATGCTTGCCTAAAAAGCCCATTTGAGTGTCATGAGTAGGGTGGATTCATTCGTCATAGTATATTTAGTGGGGAAGCCTATCACTGCATCAATTTCTGTATATTTTGCTGTATTGTTAATCATGTAATGCACTCTTTTCAGCAATAAAAGGTCAGATTGCGGTGTATGCAAAGCTTATGCATGTAAGCAGAGATGGAGAAGTTGAGCGTAGAGGTTATGCTCAAAGTAGGTTCCGGTGAACAAAAAAAATGTATTCATCAAAGTTGGACAAGGGAGTGAATAGTTGGTTATGTGTAGGTCCCAGTGCATCCACGGCCTGATCACCTAAGCTGGACCAGGGGATGGAGAAATAGGGGGAAGGCCATTTGCTGAGCAATTCCAGAAACAATTGTTCTGAATATATGTGTAGCTTGGAATAACACTTAACAAAAAATGTCTCAGTAAATGAGGAAATCAGGTCACTTGAAAACAAAACACTTAAAAATGACTTGACGCCACAGCAAAGAATATTAACTGTTGGATGACTTGCACCGCCTTCTGCAAGTCAGCGTCAACACAAACCCTTCTAACATGACATACTGAGACATATACATAAACATACATAATCTGTTGCTTGGAGCAATCAATTCATTTGGCCAACATGAATATGTATCAAACAACAAATTAAGACAAGGGATGTGCGTTCCGCCTTGCAACAGACATACACACTACACTGTGTTTTATACAGTAAATACCATATTCACTTAAACCAATTTAACTTAAACTAATTTCTTCATCACGTGAAGAGAACACACACATCTCATCTACATATAACCATTTATAACCATGCGACGCTATTGTACAGAGCCATTGACTGGAAGGCCTGTCTGACCTTCAATCGCATTAGTCCCTCCCCTGTCCTCCCCCATCAGCCAATCCCCTCTAGCTGTCTGCCTCCTCAGTAAAACCTCCCACCCACCACTAGACAGTAAAACATTCTGGGGCAGATGTCAACAGCAGCAACTTGAGAAATGAAATGATGAATTTGGAGGGAGACAGATAAAAAAATGAGTTTGCGTGTGGTGAGGTAGGATTAAGAGGAGAGGGATACAGAAATAGTGCATGGTATTTAAGTGTTGGAATAACTGTACTCATTTTATTAACATAGGAATGAATCATTTGCCATTGTCAATATCACATGACCACTAACTGAATCCTAAAATTTCACATGAGAAACACTTTATTTGATTTGATACTTCTCATTTTTCACTGCTGTGTGATACTTCCCCAATGCTTACTCTGATTGAGTGTCTGATGCAGGTTTCCATGCAGCACAAACAACAAATGTTGCTATATTACCAACAATTACCGTTTACAGGTTTACTGAAATGATGGAGTTTAACTAGAACACGGTTTGTACTGGTGTTTTCATTCTGCGAATACTATCCACCTCTGCATGACTGACATTGGCCGGCATAAAAGAATAATTACAGCTTGTCCAATATGAAAAAATTCTTCGAAAATTCTTACTTTGTTTCTTTAGATCTGTATTCAACACATCACAGAAATTCTTGAACTTTGCTAATCTTTGATCCACAGGCATGTAGGAAATAATCATTTTCACACGCACACAAGCAGCAACGTATTAATACACATACAGACAAGTCCTCCTTCAATCCCCCGACACAAATTCTCACACGTTTACACACTTCTACCCGTGCACAAACACCACACACGGAGTTTAATTGCAGTAATTAAGCAGCTTAATTTAGAGCAACAACTGTTGATGTGGCGCGTGGGTGTCTTGGCAGGTAGCATCATCATCACGGATTAACCCAACACACACACACACACACACACACACACACACACACACACACACACACACACACACACACACACACACACGCACGCATGCACGCACGCACGCAGGCACGCACACACGCACACACGCACACACACACACGCACACGCAAATATTCTCTCCCAGGCATGTTTACAATAAATACGTGTATATGTGCCGCACATCAGCATGTACATGTTGCACACGTGCGTGTCTGTGTGCATGCAGGATGTTCATGCAAACGCACAGCTTTAATGAAAGCCTACACAATCCCTTAAACAACAACATGTCAGCTTTAACCTACTTTCACATAGTTTCTGAACTACAGGCATGACCTTCTGTGCACGCCTGTGCGTGAGATGGGATGTCTGGATACATCAAAGCCTGTATGTGTGTGTGTGTATATGCGTGCACATGCAATGTATGTGATACATAGGAAAAACATGCCATAGCATATATGGGTCAGACGTATTGTATGGATATATCAAAAGTAATTGGCAGAGGGCCTCCATGTACTGTGTGTGTGTGTGTATCTATATGTGTGCGTTTGTGTATGTGAATGAATGTGTAGGGAATAATTGGGAGAGAAGTTATATCCCGTCTTTCATCTTTTCTCTGTGTGTGTCTGTATGTGTGTGTGTTGTCAAAGAGGAAGCATCTTGTGAAGCTTCCAAAGAAGATGGACTGCTGCATATGAGAGAAAAGTGGATCTGCAGGGACCAAAAAAGAGATCTTATAGTGCTGCAAGCCACTGGTACTTCCCGTAAAGTCAGAGGAGTTAAGGTGAACTGATGGGCAGAGAAAGACACGAGCTGACAATAAATTGCTGATACTCTGATTTTTGCAGCGCGAGTCTGACTAACTTTATGTAATATAGATTAAATGAGGATATATTATGATGCGTTTGCATTTAATAATCCCTTTTCATGGGAAACAAATGTTAGGAAAGATTGCCTGTGTGGCTGAAGTACCGTTACAGATTCCATCTGTACTAACTTGGGAAAATTTGCAAATATTCAACTTTGTCCTCATTTGAAGGTAAAATGGTTCAAACTTATTTTCCTTTCCTGCCATGGCTCAGGTCCAACAAAACACAAGAGTGTGTGTCCTGGAGTAACAGTAAGTCACTGCTTAATGTGCAAAAATTAAAAAAGAGGAATTAATAGTGTAGGAGTTAAAAAATGGAAACCAATTATCTTACATCCATGACTACAGGAAGAAATGCAAATATTCAGTATACTTCATCCCTATTGAATGAAGGTAGAATGAGATAAATTAATAAATAAAAACAAAGTATGATACAAAAAGTGTAAGAGGTTACATACTACTACAGATACTGACAATGACAGATCCATACAGACTTTAGTTTCCCTGTAAGTTTCTAAGCACACATCTTACCATTTTTCCACATTAAAAAGCACTTAGCAGAGGCAAATTGGTGTCGCTCAGCCATGATCATGGTCGGCTAAGAGCTATACAGCCAATGTGGCCCAGTGGTTAGCAATGTCGCTTCACAGTTAGCATGGGTTTTCTCCGTATGCTCTAAATGTCCTAAATGTGTTAGCCCTGTGATAGTCTGGCAGCCTGTCCACACCGTAGCATGCCTCTCACCCAGTGCATGCTGGGAAGGCCAGATCCCTGAACAGGACAAGCAGGTGTAAACATTGTATGGGTGGATGAATGGCAGAAACATACTGGTTCACCACCTCTAGGTTATTTAGATTTGAATTAGGGCTGTCAATCGATTCAAATATTTAATCGCGATTAATCAAACATTTATTTATCTGTTAAAAATGTACCTTGAAAGGAGATTTGTCAGGTATTTAACACTATTATCAACATGTGAGTGGGCAAATATGCTTGCTTTAAGCAAATGTATGCATATATTTATTATTGGAAATCAATTAACACAAAACAATGATAAATATTGTCCAGAAACCCTCACAGGTACTGCATTTAGCGTAACAAATATGCTCAAATCATAACATGGAAAACTGCAGCTGTCAGTGTGTCAGTGTGCTGACTTGACTATGACTTGCCCCAGACTGTATGTGATTATCATAAAGTGGGCATGTCTGTAAAGGGGAGACTCGTGGGTCCCCATAGAAACCATTTCCATTCACATGTCTTGAGGTCAGAGGTCAAGGGACCCCTTTGAAAATGGCCGTGACAGTTTTTCCTCGCCAAAATTTAGCGCAAGTTTGGAGTGTTATTTAGCCTCCTTTGTGACAACTAGTATGACATGGTTGGTACCAATGGATTCCTTAGGTTTTCTTTTTAAGTTATCTTCACTCTAGCTTTCATATTGAGTCTGTTACAACCTTGGAAAGATCAATTGCGTCAATGCGTTAAGGAAATTAGTGGCGTTAAAATGATTTTTGCAACATTAACACGTTAATGTTGACAGCCCTAATTTGAATGTGTGAGAATGTAGGACTATTACAATAGTGTTGAGTTGTCTTTATTAACCTGTGCATAGCTATAACAAAACATTATCCCAAAAAACATGAAAAACTAAGGAAGCAGGATAGATAACGAATAACAAACAGGAGATAATAAGAGGGATAGATTGTGCGAGAGCTCTTTACAGAGAGGGATTCTTTCAGGAGTGAGACTAATGTTATTAGTGATTTTGTTAGCAATCAACAGGCCTTGTTATCTGTTCTCATTAAGAAACACTCTCATTAGTGTCACTTAACAAGCAATGAATGCAAATTAAACAGGAGAGCGAAGTAAAAAAGATGCAGTTGTCACAATAGGTCAAATTCATCTGTTGATAAATTGTATGTTAATGACACCTGTCCCTGAGTTGAAAGAGAATATCTAGCAAGTCATCCCATTTGAAAGGCTCTAAATGTTTGGCTTTTTCACTGTGACTTCAAAGTTTAATTGATTATCAAAATTGTCACCTGTCACTCTAGGAATTAATCAAATCTTTTCAGCGCTTATTGAAATGATTGAAAAAAAGAAAGAAAATCTTTCAGTGCGTCACTGCAAATGATATCATTGTATGAAGCAGGGGTTGTCTATCAAACAGGGATTATCCATACTGTCTTGAGATTTGACCCAATGTTCGTCTATCAAGATAATGAACTTGTACAGTACGTCATTAAAAGCACATGAGTTGAGCCGAGGGGAAGATGAATGGATGATGGGGTGCGTGGATTAGAGGGCAGGGAGGCTGAGACACAGAGAGTGTGAGGGGAAGGGGGGTGTCAGAGGAAGCTATAAGGGGCAGATCTCATTTCTGTATGCTTCAGAGACCCCAAGAACTGCAAGGCACTGAGGGCATTACACACACACACATTGAGATTACATATGGAAATGAGTTCCTATTAAAAAGTCATTGAGGTGGTAATGGTTAATATCAGCTGTCAAAGAAGTCAAGGCAGTGGACACACGGACGGACACACACACACACACACACACACACACACACACACACACCCACACACACACAAAAATGTATGATCACATAGACACACACACATTCTGACACAAAGTGCTACGGTTGTGTTATTAATCAGACATAATAAGGTTTAACTCTTTCTAATTCGAGGCTGTTGACCTAATTTTTTTTACATGCTGTGTGTGTGTGTGTGTGTGTGTCTGTGTGTGTGTGTGTGTGTGCGTGTGTGTGCACTCGCTTGTGTGCTCGTGTAGCCGCTAATTTGATAAATAATAATACGTCTGGTCAGTATTATTTATGCTAATATATTCATGACCCACCAGCAGGCATCCTGTTTGTGTTTGTTAATTCACTTAGCCAGCGTGTGTGTGTGTGTGTGTGTGTGTGTGTGTGCTGAATTAGTTACTGTAGAAAGCCTGGATGAACTTTAAACGCACCCTGCGCGTGTGTGTGTGTGTGTTAATTAAGTTATAGTGAGTGACCCTATAATATATTGTGTGTGTTCATAACTGTATTTGAAAATGTGCAAATGTAATTGCATGTCGTGTGCGTGTGTTGTAATTTAATCAGCGGTTTTGTAAACATTATCTTATTATGTAAATATCAGTATTTTTATGTAAACATATGGGGGTATTTTCTGTATTAAAGCTTTGGACTAATGACTGTGGTTTGTTTACTGAGTTAACAAACTGAGGAACAGAGAGGCCATATGCAGGGCTGCTGATCTCAATCTGCCCATCCTCCCTCTCACTGCCTTCCTGTTCCTCTTTTAGTCCTCTCCCAATCCACAAAGCAACACCACTTTCACATTACAAACTCTACGACACGGGGGACTCTGCATTTGTTCAGCCCACATCAGACGAGATCACAGGTCACTGGTAAAGATCTCATTGTTCTCAGTCGCAAAACACTTAGGTTAAGACCTGTACACTTGTTTGAGGAGTTTATCCCAGATCTTTTATAATTAAATACACTGAAGAGTCAAAAACGGTCTCAATTTATTCGTTTTAAATGTAAAATGCTTGTTGTGCGGGTCAATTATTGATGAGTTACAGTACATCCCCGACACTCATGAATATACTTACACATTAATGTGTGGACCCAAATTATGCTACATGAGAATCAAACACAGAGAGAGCAGAGACAAAGGCTGCGTCCGATATCGCATACTATGCTCTACATACCCAATATGTGTACCTTCGTTCAACATACTTTTGTACAAATAAACTCCCTTGCCGGTTGGAGACTAGTAGCCATGGTAACCCATGCCAACCTCATGACCAATATGACACAAATCACAAAAAAAAAAAAAAAAAAATCACACAAAAAATACTTATACTTGCACTTTAAAGCGTTATTGGCGTTACAGAGCTGTGTCCAGTGTTTGCCTACTGTAATATTGCGCCGGAAATAGTATGCAATTTGCGTACTATTGGTTTCATATTAAGGTTTCGAGACATATTAAAACATCTCACATATTGTTTAAGTGTGCTACTGTAAATAGCATGACAGTATAGAATTCCGGACGTAACCAGAGAGTACAGTTCCTTAACAGAGGGACAGCGAGAGAGACGGGAAGAAAAAAGGAGGTGGAAACTGCAAGAGAGAAAGTGCTGAGAGCTTAAAAAGGCTGTTGACACTGGTTGATTTACGTCAGCTGCAAACACACACACAAGTCACAATAAATGGAGTGTTTGTCACTTAAACATGAACATCCTCTCACATACATCCTTCAAGGCCACATCAGGAGAGAGTGGCTTAAAGGGTACAGATGTGTGTGCTAATTAACAAATAGCTTTAGTGAGTGACAGATAATAATATCCTCTCTCTCTCTCTCTCTCTATCTCTCTCTCTCAGAGGAATGAAGAAGCTGTTTGGGCTGTGTGAGTGCAGGTACACACATGAAGATGTGTTTCAGATGGATCTCTCATGACAGTTAAGGCTACTACTGCAGAAACGAAAAGCTGAACAGCAAAGTAATGCGCACACACACACACACACACACACAAGTCTAGCTACTAGGCAAGTGGCTTAACGGCAAAGCGGAGTTCTGCCCCTAACACACACACACACACACAAACACACACACACACACATTCATGCAATGGGGGTCGAAGGGAATCAGGCATAGGGTTTTCTGCAAAGTGACAGATGTGGCGACAGGCCATCCAGTCAGGCAGAAACACTCAACGGCTTCTTCAGCTGAAGACCGGGAGTGACATTCACTGAGGCTACAGAGGGAAAAGTGTCAGCACAGTCCCACACACATACACAGCAAAATATATAAACACTTGTTATAATGCGTAAAACATTTTTTTCATTTTTCAAAGTTAAACTGAAAAATAATGTCAAATTTTTGTAAAATGTCAAAATGTTTCTTAAGTTGCATGTAAATCAAATCAACAAATTTGGAGAAGATGTTTTTCTTTAAATAGCGTATGGTCACAGGGCAGGACTGAAGCTAAATGCAACACGCAAGATGCACACAGAGAGATGCATGCTGAGGACACGTCCTAACATGTACCAGACATGTACCAACATGTAACCAGCGGTGGAAGTAAGTTTGTGTGCGCCTTTCCATGTCATGCTGCACAACATGACTCTCTTTTCTTCCTTGTAGATGGAAACTATTTCCTCTCTTTTTAACGAGTCTGTGTCTGGTCTACAAGACTAAAACTTTCAGAACAAAGGAAGTGTGTATGTGTATGTGTGTCATTCATTTATCAAACCCCCCACTTTGTTCATGTCTTCTCTTATATTTTGTGTTTACATTTGTTCGGAATCTTTTTTTGTTCCTTCTCCCCTTATCATTTCCCTTCCTACTAAACTTCAATTACTCCTTTATTCTCTTCTTTCCTTCTGCAGCCATTTATTTTCTTTTTTCAGGCTCTGTATTTATTTGTTCTCTGCTTTGCTCCATCTGTGAACTCTCCTATATGTCAATAGAGTATCGTACAAAAAAAATGCTTTAAATTCCTCATGCTGTACGAAACTGTCCGCTCCAAATCATACGTCATAGTCCACACTCCGTAGTACAGTAAACTAATATTCTAAAATATCAAGAAATAAAAACACGATCCCGAAATATATCTCAAAAATCAGGATTGACATGTGAGGTTTCTGAGGCAATAAAATGGGACGACACAGGCTTCAACAGATCTGATGGGAGCTAGGTGTGCTGGGCTAAAGAAGTGAATAAATAAGTAAGGGATAATGTACAGCGAGCCGGTCATTGTTGGGAAATAAACCCCGCGAGGTCTCGCATCGCCCTGAAGGGTTTATTTCACAACAATGACCCACTAGCTGAACATTACCCTGCTTATTACAAGGCTACTTACTTAAGAATTCAATAATTTGACACAAAAACGGACCGCCAGAGTCCAAAATCAGAATTGCGGCCATAGCAACGGTCTGCTATACATAACAACAGTCTGCTATAAAGAAATAACAGATCGTAGAATGCCGTGATTGACAGATAAAATACTGTAAATACTATACTGACATCACACTTGCATTATTTTTTCCTACAGATTGTTCTACCATGCACTCATGCTGTGAACTTCCCATTTCACTTCATATCAAAAGGTGAGAACAATTAATTCTATTTCCTCGTCTCCTCTCATGCATATTTTATAAGCAACATAGCCGTGTTTTTGCATGTTTTATCTCATTTGTTTTGAAAAAAAAAATGTTGCAGCCTGGTCAGAGCTGCTCAGCTGAAACTTGTGCCGTGGTGCGTTCATGTGATGTGGAAATCAACAACCTCTTAGATTTGATTCAGACCAATTCCCTTCATCTATTCTGGGGCTTATATGCTGCAGGTGGATACTACTGACTGCAGTTTACAGTAAACAACACAGAATGTTTACTTATGTGCTGCTGTGGATCAGCAAACAACAAAAACAGACAGTAAAAAAGTTTGCACTGAAAATGCTTTTGTTTAATTTTCAAGTTAGTCTTGAATATTCAAATTATTTATAAAATCATAGATTTTTAAGTTGTTGTTTTTTTCTTTTTAAAATGTTGTATTTGCAGGTCCCAAGGTTGTTACGGTTATTTATTACACAACTTTCTTGAACACTCGATTCTGATTGATCAATTACGAAATTCTGCAGTCTGTTATTTCTTCATAGCAGACCATTGCTATGAATAACAGACCGTTGCTATGGACACAATTTTGACCTCCGTATACATTTTTACATCAATAAAATAATTTTTAAATCAATATTTTGCGTCAAATTATTGATCTCTTTAGTAAGCAGCCGTGTAATAAGTGGGATAACACCTCTTCCTAACTGGATGCTAAGCGAACGAGCAAAGGAGATAACATCAGATTGTTTCAGTCTTTCCCAATGAAGATGTCCTAACCTGCTCCGTGCGTCAGCGAACAGGCAAATGGAAATGTGTCGCTTGTTTGAAAAAACGCTCGCCCTGGCTCTATTTATACGAAGTTTCACGCACCTCCAACCTATTTTCACTGGTTAAAATCGACACCGACAGTAACTGACAGTTAATCAATATCACTCTCTCTATGTAATAGAGAGTGACAACGCTCGTAGTATATCTGGACAATTTTTCACGCTCCATTCGCCAGAGTTTGCTCGGTCGCTGTATGTTAGGAGGAGGTGTTCTGTTCAGCGGGCGGGTCATTATTGCGAAATTAACCCCTTCAGGGTGATTCAAGACCTGCTCACCTTGTCGGGGTTCATTTCACAATAATGACCAGCTCGCTGTAAATTATTCCTTACATGGCATGCGCTATAACAATGCGGCTACCAAGGCGCTCCAGATTTTTACTTTTTAACTGAAAATAAAGAGTTCTTTATCTTCACCTTAGGCCTGGTAAAATGTGTTTCTCATCCCCATCAAAAGAAAAGTAAATCCAGGCTGTAGAGTAGCACATGTAGTAACCCTACACCTGCTTGGTTTGGTTGACAATGCCAGCTCCCCACCCACTTAACTTGATTTGCATATTGTGCACGGACATGCCATCTGATAACACTGCAGACAAAAAATATACACAATGAGTAGGGCATGGTCTCATTATTTGGATAGCATATTGGATGCAGAGCAGATTGTAATGTAAGATTGAAATATCACAGGTCTTCAGAAAGAAACTCTAAAACCAAAACTTTGAAACTAGTACACAGTTTGAAAACAACTATACAACTTGAAGCTGCATGAATGAATGCAATCAACATAAGGCTTCCAGCTACATTCATTTAGAAACGGATGTAGAATGTAAGATTTAAAAAAAACAGATGTGCCAATTGGAGCCGACTCTTTGGTCTTTCTAACCATCTTGTAGTGCAAAAAATAAACACACTGATAAACGGTGTCCAATTACTATTGCCATAAAACACAAGACACACAATATATGATGAACGTAAAGGCATGAAGCTGCCTCCAATATTCTTGGTAATAGTGTTGTTGGCTTGCCATCATACTGCATTGTTGCCAAATTATGATCAAAACATGATAAATAAAGTACATTGAATTCCTAAATTGTTTTTGAAGAGATACAAGACTTTGGCTACAAAAAGCTCTCGTGAATTATCAGTCAGCTCCCATCTGTCAAACAATGCTGTGTCCACAAGGAGAAGTAATTATATTTTTTCAGTGCAGTCACATGCCCTTTCAAAAACGGATCATTTCCAAAACTAAAACACATCTCGTCTCCCACAGTCATATCTACACACATAAAGAAAATGAAATGTGCCTTTCAAAGAGCATTGTTATGTAGCTGTGTATGTGATGGAGAATTCTTATTTTTAGACTACAGAGGGACAAAGCAAAGCTTGTTTTTCAAGGGGCAATGCCAAGTACAACCTGAAGCACAGAGAGAATTTGAGTTAAAACAGTTGGAGGGAACATTTACTAGAGGACATATTCAGTAGTTTCAGGATTTGCAAAAACATTTCTCTGAGCGAGTGTCTGTCTGTGTTTATGTGTTTGCGTGGGTATGTGCGTGTGCATCAGCTGTCCCCCCTGTAGCCCTTTCATGTCACCCAACACCAGGGGCTCGTGGCTGTGGCCACGGGTGGTCCACTATGTGAGAACTGGTTCCTGCAGGGGGTGTGAAGAGACCCCCTGATGGTATCAAAATATATACCACAGGGGGACAAATACACACAAGAAAGTACGCACACACAACACATCGTACAGCGCTGTAAATTATACTCAGAGGACGTGGGTGTCTTTCCCTAGATATACACACTGAGATTTTTGCAAAAAGAAGACAGTTTTCTTTTCATAATTTCTGTCATCCCTGTTGGTTTCCAAGACAACATTGATTAGGGTGATTGAACACAAGAGGTATGTCATTAAAAAGGAATTTGCAGAGGTGGGAATTATTGCCAGTTCTGTTCTGTATTGTAATTATTGAACTAAAGACAATCCAATTCACAGTATGCTGAATTGTTCACTCGTGTCTTTAGTTCAATAATTACAATACAGAACAGAACTGGCAATAAGCTAACTGGTCTACATGAAGGTCAAAGTCCGATGAATAAAGAAAAGCAGAAATATGTGAGTGGGAGTACTTTTTAACTTCTTTTTTCTTTTCTTTTTTAAAGGAAACAGAAATAATTTAAAAACATGTTATTGTCTTCTGTCTGCATGAGGATAATGAAATAAAAGTAATTAACTGACCACGGCCTCTGACTGGAATGTCTTTTGTAGAAACAGAAGTTGGTCTTCTTCTGGAGTAAAAGAAGTGCCCCACTGTGTTGTTACAGTTACTAACATTAAGAGTTGCTACATGTCTCCAGCAGTGGAATACACCGGCCTGGCATTAACTTGGGTGATCAGATCTCAAACGGACAGCTCTTAGTACAGGTGTGAATGCACCAAGATGCATTGAGGACGCATTGAGATCAGATTAAATGTGGTCTGAGCCGCATATTGGCCGCATTCTTTTAGCAGTGTAAGTTTAAAAAAGAAAGTACAGTGGTTGATAAAGGACAAAGGAGTTTCTCTGAGACACTGATTGCAATAAATCATGTGAGAAAAACTAAAAGGAGACTGATAAGACAAAAAGGTGATTAAGTTAGAGCGATGTACACAGAAAGAGATGGGCTAGGAAAATTGATTTGAACTAAAATAGAAAGATGAGAATGCAAGGGAGATGGAATTGATTGAAAATGAGAGAAGATCAAAGAATTGGAAGCCGTAATGACAGAGAGGGAGAGAGAGAGAGAGCAGCGTGGGGAAAAGAGAAAAGGAAAGAACCATCATGGGGAGTGAAGTGATGGAATGGATTCAGACAGGAAAACAGACAAACATCAGAGCATAAGTGGGCCAGTTGCATAATGTTTTTAGATTGAGGACCAAATAATCACAATATCTGTTTGACTTCCCATTCCTGTCTGTCTTCTCAAGGGGCTATCCTCATGAAAAATTAAGAAAAAAGCTTGCTAAATAAGGTTACAATATCAAGACTTAAAATAAAGATGAAGCTACATTTTGGGATTTGATCAAAATATCTTTTAACAATGTACAACTGTTGTTTCCTTTCTCATTCTCTTTCAGCCTTGCTCCTCCGGCTTTCATTAGTCTCTCTCTTTTGATTCCACTCTCTTTTACAGGTAATGAGTAGTGTTGATCACAACATTGATGTGGGGTTCAAGTTAATTACAGGTAGAATAACCAATTAATGCTGATGTGTGTGTTAAGTGGGTGAACATGTGATGTGTGTGTGGTAAAAGATAGGAGGCCAGTACCTTAAAAAAAAACTGAGAACAGAGCGAATTACTTCATCTTTTGCTCGTATGTCATGACTATTATAGGGATCAAATTTAAATGGTCGTTGGACCAAATGTATATGTGATTAAGAATGTGTTAAATATGTCTGTTAACAGTACACGGTGACTCAAACAGGCTGTTTATATTTATTCTTGCAGTAGAAAGGAAGGTGTTTCTCCATTGAGGGAATTGGTTCTGAAAAACATGTTGAAATCTCTGTCCATTGTGAAACCGGTATAATGTGAACTAAGTAGAACTATAAATTCGGTCTACCCAAAGTTTGACAGGGAAAACTTTGACCCATTAACAACAAATTTTAAGAAGGTTTATACTTTCCACTCATTGTTGTGTGTTTTTGGCACGCAACTTTACTGTTTCGATTCACTCTCACTGCTCTAATCAGCGTCGTTTTCAGATGCAGTAGGCAGCTGCTTTAAACAAAAACTTCTGTACGCTACCTGCCCATCACCAAAAAGCACACAGGCAAAGTTAGTGACTGGCCAGAGCTAGATATTTCCCTCAGGACCTGGTGGAGACCAAAAACAGAGCCAAAAGGAGGGTAAAAAACATTTCACAACAAGCATGGATTTTTGCACAGAAATGAAAAAAAACAGATTTTTTGGGTTCTTATGAATGCTTGCACGCCCCTGCAGAAAATTTGTGGGGGAAAAACATATTCGATTATAATAACACCCATCAATGTATGACACTACTACCTCTACAAACAAAGAAAGGACAAAACTGCGATCACCCAGCAGCAGTGATACGATGGAGATGGTAATGAAGCTGATGTGCACTTGCTTACGTTAAATGGTGTCACGGTACAGGGCTAGCCACAACAGCTAACGTTAGCATCAAATTTAGGGTCCAATTAGTTTATGTATTGTGTAGTTAACGTTAGCTCCTTAAACAATATCTGTGTGGATAGGTTTTTGTCGTGTGAAGTGGACACGGTCACTATTAAAAAGGAAACCAATTTGACGTCATTGATGAAAATGAAAGGACAAATTTGCACTGGGGACGGTGTGCATAGTTGTCATGCAACTTAGTCCTGTGCCGCTATTTCACATCGCACTGGTGAGAAACGGCTTCAAATATTGGACTTAAATTCATCAGGTGCCCAGAAAACACACACCAAAATGAATGCCAATGTTGCGTTGTGCCTGCTGGATGTGTAAACAGGCAATTGTTCGCGAACACATTTGGTCTAAGAAGTTTTAAAGGTGATAATTTGTTAATATTGTGTTTACAGCTTGCTCTGCTGCCCCCAAGTGGCCTAAAAATCAGCAAATGCTGCTTTAATAAATGCTAGACTTAACTGTAATGTATCTGTGTTGCATATTCCAGATAAGGGTTAGCGGTTTTATAAACATGGATGTAGGCTGTTAATGGATTGGATTGTAATAAATGTAGGCCGACGAGCAGGCTTCTGTCCATCTGAAAATTTGATACAACTTATTGGAAAGAGGGGATAACTGTATTCAATTATGGATATGTTTATTGCCATGACAAACACACTTGGAAAATCATCATTCTGTGCTACTATAAGCCACTGAACACCCTACTTTTATCATCTACCTCATGCTGATCCAAATCAGTCTTTGCGGAAATCCACAGTACACCAATAGGCCACATGGCAGAAACTTTAATCCCTGCAGGTATCTAAAGGGCATTTGTTTTTGTGACACTGCCAAAAAGCTGAACGGGTTCAAACATGGGACTGTGTAGATTAAACAGCCCAATTAATCTCCCCTCCTCCTGCCTCCACAAGCTCCACGTCTAGACTTCAAAGCAGACACAAACTTGAAGACTTGAGCCACTTGAGTAGTTTTTTTTTTCTTCTTTTTTTCCCCCCTTTACACTGGTGTGTGTGAATCATGACCCATTGGGGTTTATGGAAACAACCTTGTAGTCATGTAGTTATCTTCAATAGTAGAGTTACTGGTTAGGAACCAGTCAGGGCAGAGACCAAAGGCTACCCTTTGTTCCTGGAGGATATAAAAAAAACTTAAAACTCAATTGAAAGTGTTTTTAGCTCAGGAAATAAACTCAGAGGACATAGGGCCTCGTGCAAGAACTCAGTATTACAGTACCCTTGTTTTGAGAGAAAGATATGGGGTATCAAACTTTGAAAAGCAACCAAAGAAGCAGTTCAGAAAGATAGGATGGGAGAGAATAAGGATAAAGAAAAACAGATGAGATAAAAATGAAGAGAGGAAAATAATTTTTAGGGCAGGAAAAAAATGGTATATACAGAAAATAATGGTAGCTTAAAATATCAACAGCTTAAGGTATAACGTGATTCACACTGTAACCCTGACTTGAGTCATACATCATTCTACCCCTCTCTTTTCCTGAATATGATGCAACGATATGAAAAAAACAAATCTGAAAAGTGTGTTTTTATTTATTTATTTACCTTTTTTTACTGGGTTGGCACACAAAAAAATATCACAGGAGGACTGAAAGGGAGACCTCCAAAATAATTGTGGAAATTGTTTCTTTGCAATCATTACAAATATTTACCAGGCTACAGTAACAAAGAAGAGGGCGTCATTTATCTAGTATCTTTTGTGACTTACACGGACCAACAAGGAGGAAGTTGGTATGTAAACAACAGAGCAGTAGTGTGCGTAACAGCTTGGGAGAGGGAACACACATACGCAGCGGCGTTTTGGGAGGAAGAACTAAAAGCCAAATGTGAGTCAGAGGACTTACAGCAGTTAAACATTTTAACAGGCACAAGCCTCCTCTTGGTGTATGTGTGTGTGAGTGAGAGGCTGCCTGTGTAAAGCCATACAGACAATAACAAGGCCAGTGAGCCGAGCACATGGTCCGGGGCGTGAATCTAAGTGTCCTACTGCCACCTATTGACTGAAGGTGGAACTGCTCTCCCCTCCCCCACACAGGGCTTTGCAGCAGGAAAACACAGTTGTACACATGGCCTTTATGTGAGAGAAATGACAACAAAAAAACATGAAAAGAGGGAGGAAGACGAAGAAATTATACAATGAAAGGAAAGAGAAGTGAGAAAAGGGAAGAAAGATATTAAGTCTCTTAACTGTCTTTCTTTCAGTACCCCAAAAAAACAACTTTAAAATCTGTAATATATCATTTGTTGCCCAGAATTGCTGTTCTTCACCTTTTATAATGTCATATTACAAGAGTAATTATTCAGTACATATTTGATGTAGCTCTCCTACATTGTAGTAAAGACTGTGAATAAAGTTCTAGGGCTATTACAGTAGTAAAGAGTATAGGGCAGTAAAAAGCTGCATTAAAACAGCAGCGCTATGGTAAAGACTACAGATGTTAGTTCTTAGAGTACCGCAATTAACAGCAGTAAAACTATATACAGCGAAAAGATATACTGTTCATTTAGCAGAATAATAGACTATATAAGATTTATTGGCACAAAGGAATATAGAGCAATACAGTAGTACAAAGTATGGTGTTTATCAAAGGCTATAACATATTTTGATATTGTGAAGTGGAGAACAGAGAGAGAGAAGAAGTGTGGACACAAGTTCACAGAGGACAGAGCAGATGGCGTCTGCTGGACTTACACAATCTCTCTCACTCACACACACACACTCACACACAAACACACACTGGTGACATAATAGCAGCATGCCAGGTGTGCAGTTGGTGGCCTGCAGTCTGGCATTGACTGTGAGTTTGTGTGTGTGTGTGTGTGTGTGCGTGTGTGTGTGTGTGTGTGTGTGTATCCCGTGCTCCCTTTGTGTGAAATGGGGCCCCCTATTCACTAGTCTCTGCTGCCAGCTTGGCACTAAATCACAGGACAAGACGGTACACGCGCACAAACACACACACACACACACACACACACACACACACACACACGCATGCACACACACCACCCTCTGTTGCCTTTTTGTCCAGCCTATGGAGAGAATGAAAAGAGGTCAAACAAGAAGACAGAGGCAGAGAAGCAAATGAAGGACGACGGCAGTTTAGTCAAACTTTAAGAGAACAGGACAAAGAAAAGATGTTTGATATGGTACAAGGAACGGAGACAAGAAAAATATAAAAATAACTGCTCTCTCTTTTAGTTTAGTGTCTCCCGTGTCTCTCATCCCACCAGTGAGCTGACTCAAACTGAGAGTGCGCACACACACACAAACAGCATCATGGCCATGCATAATGAGTAGTGGTAGAGGTGAGACTGCAGCTGGGATGTCCAAACCTTGCCTGAAGAGACTGCCCGAGGAAAGAGAGTGTGTGTGTGTGTGTGTTTGTGTACTTTACATGCTTATGTATAGCATGAGTTAGTGTGTGTTTAAAGCCAGACGAGTAGCAGTTACCAAACAGCCCAGAGTCTGCTCTGTATCAAGCTAGTGACAATAATGAAAAAAAAGCAATGAAATATTTACACAGAGACACGGAGGGACAGAGCTGGAGAGAAAAAGAGATACCAGACACAAGCAGTATCAAGTAGACTGAGAGGTGGAGAACAGCACAAACTGAGGGACTATGCGCTATCTCAACTGTGGCTACCTTGAATGAGAAACACAACCTGTATACAACTGGATTTCAATCACTCCCCAGCAACCTGCCATGAGAGCAGCACCTACACTTACTGACCTGCTGTGGTAAGGTATGTCAACCTACAACAAGTCAACCTACAACAAATACTGGCAGTTAGGCTACCTGTTGATAAATATGACATGGTTGCAACGAGCCGGCACACTGAGGACAAATCATCAGACCATGTTGTGAGCTTATTGAGCACGTCTGGTGTCTATCGGGACCATCAAATAAGTGAAATGACAACACACCTTTTTTGAGGCAGGCATTTTCATATCTACTCTACTACTACGTTTCATCGCAAAGAAAAAAGCACAGGCAGAACTAATGACATTAACAATGGCTCAGTGCCAATGCCGCTAAGCCAGCATGCACAACACAGGGCTCTGACACTGGAACACCTGAAATGAATGCAGCCATGATTTAGTGTTATTAATTACACCTGCATTTGACAAGTCAAAATGTCTACTGTTAAAAGCATTACTGAATTGAATTACTGAGGTTGACTACTGAAGCAACAATAGACTATACATAGGAAGTGGATTTAGTCACCGTGACGTCACCCATTGGTTTGTGGACTGCCGTTTTGAAGCCCCGAGTTCGGCTTCTTGGTCGTCGCAATCTTGGTTCTTTGCAACCAGAATTGACACAAGAGGGTGGAGCTAAGTACACCCGGATGTTGAATAAGACATTTTTAGGAAACCAAAATGTTACAATTAACTTTCATGAATTGAAAAACACACTGTGAAAGGGTTAAAGTTGTAAGACGAAAACACGGACAACTGCCGGACCGGGGTGCCGACCGTGGTAGCGCCCTGTCATTCACAAGGGAGCCCCGCCCAAAAGGATACCCTGCTTTATGGTCTATTTGACTCTAAATGGGACCATAATTTACTAAATGAACATCATACTGTATTGAAGAGGACTTGAAACTAGCGATTGAGACCAAAAACTCATGTTTAAAATGTTTACTGAGGTAATAAATCAAGTGAGAAGTAGGCTCATTTTCTCATAGACGTCTATACAATCAGACTTCTTTAGGAGTCGCCTTCTGAAGAAACTAAGTTCATGGCACTTCCGCATTGGCTTCACTTGTCAGACCCTGAGGCTGCCCACTGGGAGTTTATGTAATCTAATTATAATTAATAACGTGTCAACAGAGTCATTTTATAAAGGCAATAATTAAAAAAAAAAAAATCCACAAAAACTTTAATTCATACAATACAGTTTTGTTTGTCAAAGAGTATTAATAAGATTTTGACAAAGTAAAACAGTAAAGTATTAAAGACCAGCTAAAGACTGATCCACATCTCCCTGCTGAACTACAAATATTTCCCCATAAAAAGTCAGAGACCGATGTCTCACAGTCTACTTAATACGTTGATAAAGAATTATAAACCATAACCACAAAAGTACCAAGAAGCTTCCCTGATTCTGTTGGTTAGGCCTACTTGTTTCACATAATCTTCCTGCCTGCACAAGCCTCTCTTCTGTATAGACCATTTAACAAAGTATATGAGTTGAATTGGAGACCTTAACCTTTTTAGTGTTGTCCTTCACCCACAGAGCTTTACTGAGAACTGAATTAGTGTCATTCTCAATGCATAAAACTACACAGTGATAGTTAAACAAATCAAGTTAAGTAACGAAAGACTTGCCATTAGTTCTTGATGCTTCGGTAGTGGTGACATATGCATGAACTCTGGTGTGTGTATGTGCAAATGAAGTCTGTTTTGAGTTTATTGGCTCCACAACAGCCAGATTATGAAAAACTGTTGCTGGAGTCTGAACCATTTCTCAGTGCAGAAGAGAAGCACACATGGAGAAACTTCTGTCTGTGTGAAAAATATCAGCAACTTATCGGCCTGGCGGAGACTCAGAAAATCCATTTTTAGCTTCTCCATGAGAGCTTTCCCAGAGGATAATGAATCTGACTGCCTCCACACACACACACACACACACTCGCACAGACAGGAAATTTGTGTTAGCCCTTGCATGCTCAGCAGTTTTCCACATGGCCTTTCCAATAGACGGCACTTTGATGGTGGTGACTCAACTATGATCAATGTGCTCCTATCAATATTGCAGCTCTCTGCTCGTCGGTCTCTGTGTCTCTATCTCCACTCTTGCTCATCTGTCAATCAATGAGAGACAAATTAGAGGTGCGCTTTCTTTTCATCTTCTTACCTTCATCTCTTTCACTTGAATAAATTCCATGTGTACAAGTCACACTGGCACATATGCATACAGATCTGCACCAACATGTTATCCCATTTGCAGAAAAAAATACCTGATAATGTTGAAAATGCACACCTTGACATGTGGTTTGACCCTGTAAATCTGTGAAATGACACATTACATTCATTAATCTGAGGTTTTAATTCAAATGTAGACACTGAACTTGAACAACCAACCTGGAGGAACCACTGACCCATGGAGGATAATTCTCGACCAACTTTGGCAGCCTCGTCCGTCCATGTGTCAAGTAGCTGCTGCAGCAGCAGCAGAGGTAAACAGGAGCTGACACCTGTCACAGATGTTGCAGCTAGCCAAGAAGCTAGCCCACATATCTGTCTATCTGTGGCTATCTGTCATATGTCATCGAGCTGGCGCCAGAAAACTAAGCGGTGTCATTTCTGCTAATATCTGTGTTTGACACTGATGCCATCAGTCATGTGGAAATGAGAGAGAAAGCAGATGATATCTGTGAATATTAGTGGGTATATTTGCCTTCAATGCATGATGTTATCATATTAAATGACATAAGAAAAAAATACTGTCAGTTTCATGTGTAAAAAGATTACTCATGTTCCATGTTGACATACATTTTCATTGGTTTTGATTAGAATCTAGTCAAACTTTTTTTTTTTTTAACATAAGGGAGAAAAGCACCATCTGTCAAGGTCTAAGAAAAAAAGCCATTACTGGTGATACAAGGTTTCAGTTGTGTGTTGTCATTATGCCAACCCTCGCTAGAGCCCAAATTTCAAGCTGTGTCGCGATGGCTAAGATGCATGCTGCACACTAATGCAGAGTGTCATGTGGGAGTGATAGCAGTGTGTCTGTATCTATGAAGCGTCACGTCCTGTTTTCAACTGGGCCATTTCAGAAACACCCTACTGACAGTTTAAAATGACAAGGCGACAGCCACAATGGGGGTTTGAGGACCACAACAAAAATAGAGTTGTCTCTCGTACACACAGCCCTGGCACCTCGCTCTGTCTGACTGGCCCCTCGTCCCCCTGTCACATTTTCTCAGGCAGCCGCCATGTTTACAGGACAGGGCATCTGCAGCTTCCAGAGGTTAAAGCCCTTTTTCAAAATGCTTTTGAATGCTGCCTTGACTGTGAGAGGAGAAACCAGCCAATTTCCAACCAAACATATATAATAATAAAATCTATTTTAGAATAAGAGTACAGAACCCAAAGTACAGAAAGTGACATAATTATGTTTTATGTGATAGGGAAAAAGAGAATATTAATATTAAATTTGAGCCTGGTTCTGCAGTGTTATGGCTGCTCTGTAATGGACATCAAAAACATCTCATGAATCATGTGCAGATGGATTCATGTTTATATTGGAACTGAATATTTGGCATAGCAAGTCCCAGGGCAGACACACACCCACGCTTAATTATAGGCTTGGTCAAACATCATCATCCGTCATCACGTGACCACTGAGAGCAGCATTTGGTAGAATTTATTTTAGTTACATGTGACGAACATTTTTGACCAAAATTGAGGGAGGCCTGGTGTTGCCCTACAGGTTTTTGCAGCCTGTCCATTGCAGCAGAGGGACTGCCTTGATGGGAGACAGGCCTCATATCACAGAGTCAACCCTGTCAGTTCAGCTAATGCACTGATAAGGGGACTGCTTTGGGGGTTTCAAAGAGGACTTATTATGATTACTTTCAGGTGCATACTTGTATTTTGGGTTTCTTCTAGAACATGTTTACATGCTTTAATGTTCTAAAAAAAACACTTTACTTTTCTCATACCAGCTTTGCTGCAGCACCTCTGTTCACCCTCTAACTGAAACGCTCTGTTTGAGCTCATGCCCTCCCACCCATCCTCCTGAAAAGCTAAGTCTGCTCTGATTGGTAAGCTGGCTCAATCTGTTGTGATTGGTCAACCGAACCAAACTCTATGGACTTCGTTCCAGCTCCGCTCCGCTCTAAATAGCTTTGTTTGAGGGCATGCCAAACTAGCCGCTAGGCAGGTATTATGCAAATGTGTTACTTGGTGACATCACCACGTTACAGAAGAAAATACAGGACTTCAATCAAGGCGTTTCAGGCAGTTCAGGAGCAGTGTTTCTGTGGGGGAGAGTAACTCCTTTTGGTCTGGACTTTGGGCTTCGGAACTTTGCAGACCTTTTACATGCACAAAAAAAACTTTATAACACACTAAAGGAAAGGGAAACGCACAAAAATAGGTCCCCTTTAAAAACGCAATGTCAAAAAAAGACCTTCACTAAAACATTAAAAACAAATCGCAATCCCATACCGGTCAGAAGAACACTGTTGCTGTTACGCTTTTTTAGCATAATTTGGAGATTACAATATCCAATAATGCAATTTCTATGTTTTATAGGTTGATTAAATATATACACACAGGTCCAAAAATACTCCTGATTTCCACTACTGCTGATGGCCAAGAATGATCAGACAGAAGAAAGGAGGACAGAGGGGAACAGCGATGGAGGACTGAAAAGGGCCATGAGAGAGACAGAAGAGCAACAGGAAGAAGTGAAAGATGACAGGAGGAGTAAGGGAAAAGTATGAAGACAGGAGATGTTTAAGTTTAGAGGACAAGCGAGGAGAAGGAGAACAGTTACTGGACTGTTGGCAGACTGCTGGTGGAGATGATGATCTGCCATCTCCAGAAATGCTCACCCAGACGAATATGGTTAAATGTGTCTCTACTTCACACACACCTAAAGATACACACTTCTGTGCCAACGACACACAGACCAACCTACACTCAATCACTGTTTCCCAGCATGCCTCCGTCACGCACAAAACTATGCTTACGAACCCCCCCCCACACACACACACACACACAACCTTGTCATTTCTTATGACATCCCCAGCCTCCATTACCTGCATACATTAACAGACCTCTCTGATGTTCAAAATTATACATTCATACATTTGAATAATTCAGATTATTTTAAAAGCTGTGCACTCACTCACTCTCTCCTTTTTCCAGATGGAAAGAGAGCTATTTACCTCAAATCGCATTTGAATAAATCCCATAAATCCTTTCAAAGTTCCCGGAGATAAACCAATCAAATACCCCCAACGCTGGCTGACTGGCCAATCAAAATTAGCATTCATACGCCCAGCCTTTTTTTTTTTTTTTTATTATTCAAAAGACATCAAATAGCAAATCGAATTGCAGGGCCTATTTGTGAGGCTCAATTTGTTTGAGATAAGAAAAAGGTGGCTAATAGAGTGAGAGTGAGAGAGAAGGGGGCATTGCTGCTTTGCCATAATGTAATTCCAAACCTAACAAAAATATTTGATGGAGTAAACAGCGTGCCTTTGGTTCATAAACGTGGTCGATGATTCTATTTGTTCAACAAAAGAGAAATATATTATATGTGACGCACAAAATATACATTAGATGGCCAAAGGGTGCGGACGCCCCAATTATTCCTGAGATGAAACCTGCTTATCACACTCGCCAGTCGCCAGTGAGTGTGTGTATATGTCTGTGTGTGAGAGAAACAATTACAACATGGTCAACAAGAATCAGTAAACTAGGCTGGCAAACTGTCCGTCTTACTGTGTTTCCATTGGCCAGTAAACATGCATGTTTTTGTGAATGTTTGTATGTGAGATAGTAGAGTTAGAATGAGTAAGAGACAAGAAAATAAGCATAGAAAAGAATGTTTCTATACATGACTGGAGCTACGAAAGGCTAAAACTGACCAGCGAGAACTAAATATTTTAAAGGTTTAATAACTCAAACACATGATTTTGACTGTGTCCATCATAGAGAACAGTGGATAGATATCGAAACCTCATCTCTCCTCTCTCTCATTACCCATCTCTGTTTCTGTCTTATTCCATCTGTCTGTAAATCATGATAAGCGGTAACCTCCAGCTTCCTCTTTTTCTGTTTTGAAAACAACTAACCGTCCCTGACACTCATGTTTCCTGTGTTTTAACGGATTACAGACGCACACACAAACAGAGACCCTTTTATATCTGATCTCAAAACTGAAGTTCCTGCTTTGTGTTCTACAACTATGTTTAGCCGATGTCAAGTCTATGAACATGCAAGCTGTTTGAGTACATGTTGGTTTTGTAACTAGGGTTTAATTGATTCATTTATTTATTCATTCATTCATTCATTGAATGAATATTGTCTATTAGGGGGTGGGGGGGGGATCGATTAACCTATGTATTGCAATATTTTTTGTTTTCTACGATTTTGAAATAGATTTTGAAATGCTAGAATCTATATATTTGCTTCATTTGAGTCTATTCGGAGGTAGAAGGAAGTTGCCGCTTTTATTGTTGTAGTCTGGGTAACGTGATGTCATATTTTTTCTGTATCCCTCAACTGAAACAAACTGCAGTCGGCCGCAGCGAGCCGAAATGAAGAAGTAGAAAACGGCGGAGGGTCTGCTTGGATACGACCTGCACCCTCACATTTTAAACCAAGAGTGGTAAACACTACACATACAGTAAAGTATAGAATCACTTTGGGTTTCACACATTGCCAGGTAAAGCAGAGCTAGACATCATGGCTAAAGCTGCATGCTAACGCTGTCATGGGCAGGAAACGTTATCGTATTGCGGTAACGTGCGGTCAAGCCAGCCGTCACTCGCATCTCCGTGGTCAAATCGGCCGACGCTACAACTGTAGAGCACCCATATACTTACATTTATGTTGATTGCATTCAAACGGCCCCGATGGAGCTGACCATGGATGTATAAAGAGAACGAAGCTGACGGGAGAGCTAGCGACGGCCTTGGTGCAGTTAGCGGAAGTATACACGTGTGACTGCGTCTGGTTTTCAAAGTCACAACACAGTTTTCCCAAAATAACAGTATGCATTGCAACTTCTCTTCTTAAACAAGTGTAAAGGGCAGGTGTATCTTCCCCCTGCACTGTCACCCTCCATCTAACATGTGCACAAACACACACACACACATACACACCAAGGTTCAAGCAGCTGGTGAGTTTGCCCTTGACTGCCCACCCCCGGGCACCGCAGTGGCATGGATGCAGCTGTTTTAAAGAGTTCTGGATGGGATTTAGAAAAGCCATGTCCTTGTCAAGGGTATATTCTTGTTTTTCATTACCCAGATATATAAACTGAGTCTGTGTTCAGACCGACAATAGCAGTGCTTCAAAAACAACCAGTCTCCTTATTCATGAGTTAATGAGACCACTGTGTTTGGTGCTGCTAGCGGAGGACTCCAGCTAAAAAGTTGATCTTTGCTATTAGTCTCTCTTACTCTTTGCTATTATCTGTAAGAGCACAGTTGGAGGGAGCCTGAGATCCAAGAATTTAATCGCCAAAGACTGCTCCACTGTAATTGTTGTGCACATGACAATAAAAGAACTTGAACATCGTGCCAATTCTTTACATCGCTGCTGTGATCCTGCCACAAAAGGAGTTTAAACTGCTGTGCAGCATCTTCACATCCGTTACGCTAGACTTCTGGGTTAAAATTGGTACCTGTATTAACACTGCCCATTGTGTTTTCTCAGCACAAAGGCCACCCGCAACAGAAACAGTAACAAGATAGGTGACCACAAGTCATACAAATCGCGACTCTTAAAGGTTTAACTATGTCAAAGAATGTAACTGTCAGTGGTGCGTTCTTGTGCCAGCATGAATCTCTGGACAACTGAATTCTGAAAAAGCAAATTGCCTTCAAAAGTTCAGAAAATCAAACCTAAATAAAATGCTCTAGTCAAAGCAATGATGTGAATTTGCTATTAAATAATAACCTGTTATTAAAAAGGCTGCTGTTCATTAGCTGACTATCACTTTTATTATGGAGGGGGTCCCTAAAGGGCACGTCTTTGACAGCTCTCAGGGATGAGGTCTTTGCTTACTGACACTGAATAAACAAGCTTTACATTTGATCAGGCAATAAAACAGCTCTTCTAAAAATGCTCATGGTCAAATTTTCAGGTTGAGCTGCATTTAAATTATGTGCATGAGCAATGAAATGTTAATAGGACGAGACAATTGACCTTAGCTTGTTGCACAGTACGTGGGTCATAAAAGACCCCAAACGAAGCATTCAACATGAATTAGGCTAGTGGAGAGAAAAGGAGGGGAGATGATTTGTTTTAGTGTGTGCTTATATAGATGTAGTACACAGATTTTAGATATAACACCAGACAAATAACGTAAAAAAAATTCAAAAGTATGCCGTTAAAAAAAGCCATAGATGGATACTGTATATAGAAAATGCTCTGGAGGTGAGATTTGTGTTATCAATGTGTAGACTTGACCTTGACTGACCCGCCTGGGGCTCTAACAGAGTCATGGCCTGCTGTGCGATTAGGGACTCTGGGAGTCTACTCTTAAGGAACAGATGCCAGGGCACAACAGCTGTTCATCTGGCATCATCCCTCCAAGATCCTCGCTATCCTATATTTGCACCTTCAATTGTCCAATAGCAGCACTTCCCATTCCGCAACAAGCAAGTATATTAATCAGTATGTTTTGTCAGACATTCAATGACCCTTATTGTCATTCAAGTACCTCTTTTCTGAAAGAAGATTTTAAAAAGATCCCACATACAAACACCACAATTCAAAGTTATGTTGTGACTGTGTGTGTCTGTCTGTGCGTGGGCATGTGTGAAAGAGATAATGTACTCACCCTGGAAAGACTGCCTGGCTCTCTCCACGAGCTCCTCGATGGGATAGCTGGCCAGGTCTCCTCTGGCATGCTTAGTCTTACAGTAGGTACACGCATTCAGACACCTAGACACACAGAAACAGAGAGATGATGATGAGAGAAAGAGACGGGGATGGATGCAGAGAGCAGTATTCTTCAAACATCATTAATGCACTTATAGGGTGAGATACCACAGATAATATGCAGTATAAAATTGAGCACAGAAATATGAAAACTTTTTGCATTGTATTATATGTTTCACGCTAAAGGCCGTTTACACACTGAATAAACAACATGAAAATGCGAAATATTATATGTCTAGGGCTTTTATTGTGAAGGGTAAGAACGGAAGGAGCGGATCTGGTCTGCACTGCCTTTGTCAAGGTTGAAAGAAGTAATACAGTTTGCCGCAATGGTTCGGACTACGAAGCCTCTGTGTTGTTGTTTGATAAATATAGCCGCAACTCCACCCGTTCCGCACAACGTGATTGGTAGATGCTTTTATTCGCGGTGCGAAAGCTCAGAAATCGTCCTTGTTCCGTGTATTGTTCACATTCTGTGTTAAAGTATCCATGACAAAAACAAAAGGTTCGATAAAATATATTAACGTGCAAATTAATCACACGGAAAAAAGCGCCTCCAGTGTGTACTTTTTTTTATTCATTAGCTTCTTGTTCTACACTTGTCTGGCATTAAACTGAACAACACACTTATTTATTTGCTTTTTGATGATTGATTTTGTGTATTTTATAAAACTACAGAGTTACACGTTGTAAATCTTTTACACTACAACATCTCCAAATTGACCAATCCAGCCATTAACAACATTGAATGAACTGAGCAGTGGAGATGGGAGGGATTAAGGAGGACATGGCGAGTAAACAAATAGACTTTTTAATGTTTTAATGAAATCTATTCGTGCAGACTAACCCAATAGAGCAGACGCTGGAGAAGAAAGCAGGGAGTCAGAACTGTCCTTTCTCCCCTAAACTGTTTATAAGGACTCCAGCTAGCTCCAAAATAACCGTGGACAGCTGTCTCCCAGACCGAGGCAACATCAGACTCAATACATTGTTTTGTTTTACAGAAAGTAGAGAAGCTTAATTCAAATTGACCGTGAAAGGGAGAGAGTATGACTATGAAGCAGAAAAAATTAAGACAAAAAAAAGAAAATACAAAAAAAAAGGGAGAAATACTGCCTGAGACCAGATCCAGAAGCATGGTGTGGAATAAACTCTAGGGGACTCTTTGTTCAGGATGAAGGGGGCTTTTCATCAACAGTTGTCTATAAATCACTACAGTACTGAAAAGAAGAAGGAGGGCCACTGTTAAAAGTGCTTTTTGTATTTACTCCATTAGGGTTTCATTTCTGACCTCCAATTTGTCACACTGGGTTAAAAATACACACTGTTGTTAGTTGCTTTCCGCTCACTATTTCACTGTTGGCTTACATTTCAGGCTACAGCTCTAGTTAGTTGGGGCGAACACAAGCTAAACACTGTAAATTAGATAAATGTGTGTGTGTTTGTGGGGATCAAAATACTGAAACGAAAAAACAAGGCCAACCTACTTTCTCTCGTAAAAAATAAATGTTTCATGTTTCACCGTTTTTTTCCATGTGTTCATAATATGCCGCAGAAAAGTGAGTTATATCTACAAGATTTGTTTTTTCTTTTCTGTACTACTAAGTTGAGGGTGAATCTAACGCTGTTGCATTTAGAGTTCAATTCCCACTGGAGCCATGCTCGCCAAGTGTATTACCAACAGTGATGTAAAGCAATAAAAAAACATCCCATAAGTAAAATACAGCATGTCAAGTAGTGTTTTCACTAAAAGCCCCGAACCGACCAAACTGTGACTAATATTGAACCACAGTCCAGCTCATACTCATAAAGAAAACAACATGACCATCTGATCTGACCACCAATAACACAGCACTACTAATTCAAGCTTTTGACACAGCATTGAGATCAAAAGCTCACAGTTTCTCTTTCATAAAAGTGTGACAATTGGTTTGTTGTGGGATTTTATACACTAGTGCTAGGGCTAAAATGCCTTACTAATGATTAATAACCATCAAATGCTGTGATGTAAGGCAGCTAGCATGAGACTATGAAATCAGGCAGTTCTCGATACCAAGCGTAAAACCTGTATCTGTCCGTGACAGACTCATGGAGAAATAACGGGGATTCCCCAGAAGCTCGGCACAAACAGGCCAACAACACAGAACACGGGGCTACGGTAATGAAGCAGATGAGAGTATCAGTATATCCTCGTAGTTTCCACTACCCACTGAAAACAGATGGAGTCGAGAAAGGCATTTCAGAGGAAGTTACTTCTCAGTATGTGCAAAGATGTTCTGGTTTACAGGCAATTTTATGAAGTCCACAAAATTGTGTTTAAGCTCCATTTAAAATGTATTTCTCAGAGGAAAGGTCACTTGAGACTACACTTCTACTATCAGTTCACATTCACACTCTTGTACACATTCAAACCAGGGCAGGGCGATGCTAAGTTTTACCGCTACTGTTAAGACACTAAAAGATTTTTCAAATCTTAACAGATGTTGAAAATGTGAGAGACCCCTCATATAACAACATGTTATGTTAAAATCAACAGTTTTGTTCCTATAGTGTCTGGTGAGCAACGATTTGGTCAAAACAGCACACCACACACACTAACAGATTCCAATCATACGTTTTACTGGACTGTGAAAGACCTTCATTCTGTGAGTGCCCACTGAAATACCTACAAAATCTTTATCATCATCAAAAATAACCAAAATGCCAGGAGCATTTTTTAATGTCACCATGGAAAAAAACAGAAGCGAATATAGCTATCTATCCATCTATCCATCCATCTCTCCCTCTCAGGGTATTGCTTATCGGAGTTGAGGGCACTAAAGATGGCAGCTAGGTCACAGGACCTAGCTGTAGAGAAAACACAGACAGATGGGGCCCTGCATGTGTGTGCGCACACACACACACACACACACACACACACATACACCACCAGGGGGTCCATCCATCTTAATGTGATCAGGCCCAGCTGAGTGGATCACACCAACATTAATCTCAAGAGACAGTCAGTGGCCTGCTTGAGTGTGTGTGTGTGTGTGTGTGTGTGTGTGTGTGTGTGTGTGTGTGTGTGTGTGTGTGTGTGTGTGTGTGTGTGTGTGTGTGTGTGCATCAATTATGTGTGTTCGTGTGCCTGTGTGAGCGTGCTGCTGCTTAACATTTGTCCAGTATCACAACAACGCATTAGCAGTTTCGACCTCACCGTCAGCCTAAACAGGCTGCGACAACTAGTCAGCACCCTTAAGACTGACAGTGACTGAAGGAGAGGAGCGGTGTCACCCTCTCTGACACACACTTACTCTTTGCTGTGTATTCAAGTTGTGCTGGGCTTCAGATACTTAATTCTGAATTGCTTTATTTTTTCTGTCTTCCTGAAGACAAGAAAGAGGGTATCATTTCTGTTCAAATTTAATGTCATTCCACTCAGCAACAAGAAGAACTTTTTAAGAGGAGCCGAAATTACAAAATGATTTCACTTTACTGTTACCGTTCATGAAAATTAAACATCAACAAGAAATACTTCTAGAATTAAAACAAAATATTTCTCCTCCTTATCAAGCCTCCATCCTTTCCCTCCTTTGTTTCTGTCCTCTCCGCCTTCTGTTTCGTCCCAGTTAATTAAACCACAGAGGTAGCTGTTGTACCTGACAACAGTGTAGTTCATCAATGTGTTACAATGAGAGAGGCCACCTCCCCAGTGTGTGTGTGTGTGTGCGTTTGTGTGTGTGTGTGTGTGTGTGTGTGTGTGTGTGTGTGTGTGTGTGTGTGTGTGTGTGTGAGAGACTATTGTGTTGTTGCAGCCTTGAAAAGGTAACAAAGAAAGGAAAGCCCTGAGGTTCCTCTATACATTTGTAAACCTCCCTTGGCATACACACATACACACACACACACACACACACACACGGGCACACACACATACACACACGGGCACACAAATACAGTATAGGTTCCCTTCGGAGAGGCTCCCTTGTGCAGCATCAGACAGACAAACCGGGAGAGAGTTAAGCAGGAAAAGGTTTTCTCAATGATAAGCATTTAGGCTCTACACATTAATTAGAAAACTGCTCTATGCATAAACAAATTGAGCCATGTGTGCATTTACACAAGCGTGTGTGTAAGTGTGTGTGTGTGTGTGTGTGTGTGTGTGTGTGTGTGTGTGTGTTCATTGGGGTTCGTATTGTGCAGGCTTAAAGATGTAATTATGAAAACAAAGCTTAAACTGTGAGGGGAAGTCTGAGCACTTTGCAAATTGTAAAGTAAGATTATTCATTGCACTTATTGTTGAGACTGGGAGAGGGGTGGAGTGGGTATATGAGCAAACAGCATCTTAAAACTGCCATTATATGAGTGAACAAAGACGCAAGCCTGTAAGTTTACTGTTTGTGTCATCTCAAAGTCAAAGTGGAGGTTGCAAAATAATATGGAGTCAAGGAACAAAGAATGCTGACACAATGAAGTAAAGACCTATTAGGAGCAATGAATAGAGGATGATTAGTTATTCAGAGAAAGGTTGGGAGCTAAACCCTATTTATCCTTGATACACAGTAAGAGATGAATGCATTCAAGTTTCACAGGAACTTTGCATGCACACCAACGATCTTGTTTGACTCTGATAAAGGCAATATTCATTATACATGGTCATATCTTATTAATTTTAAACCATAATCAGGATTTGGGATGAAACAGAAATGAAAGTGCTTATAGCTCACTGTGGAGCCACTTTTTATGTAGCTAGTGATACAAATGTAATTTGTACACAAATATAATATTGCATATACGCTAAAGTAAAACCAACTTAAAATATGATATGTGTTGGCCTACGGATTCATTTGGATAATGAGAAGGAAAACCAAAGAGGTTTTTCGTGCTGTTTTCTCAGCAATAAGGTAGCTATGTGTTTACACAGACACTCAGTTACACAGGTGTTTAGGGGTGCGCACCTAGACTCACCAGGATGTGGTGGTACGCACTAAGAAGTAGGGGTACTCATATGGACAAAAATGCAAAGTGCAGAAGTGTACTCAGTACCAGCCCATTTCAGACACTGGTTTATTAAATAAGGACATTGCAGCACCAAGAAAAAAAAAAAAATTAATTCACAAACTTGTGAGGAACCAGAGCAAAAACATGTTATCGATAATGTCAAACAAAGAATTAGAGTTCTGATACTGATACCAGTATCGAAAACGCCAATACTGCCCAAAATTCGGGATCGGGTATTGGCACGTATGCCGGTCTGTGCACCGATCTGATACCATAATTTATTAACCTAGAAAAAAATCAACTTGTTTAACCTGAAATCAATTCTTTGCCGCTCCAAAACAGTAACACTCACTGTGCTGTCTCCCTGGATGTATCATGGCTGCCAATGGCAACTACTGTTTTAACGAAGCGAAGAAGAACTGATTGCAGGTAGTTTGTCATGTGATGACAGCAAACAACAACTGCGCGGTGCTAGTGGAGAGTGTATCAGTAGTCAGAGCGAGGAAAATGTCAGGCATTTGGTAATATTTCACAATGGAAAATCTGTTCATGTTTTACAAAGGGTTTAACCTGAACCAGGCCATATAACAAATATAGTAATCATATCATATCCATACATGGTCAGAAGTAAACAGCTGAATAATGATAATAAATATAATTTTTTTATCATGCTGCTATTGGATCGGTACTCCGTATCGGCCGATACCGCAAGTTCAGGTATTTGAATCGGTACCGGGAAGGAAAAAATGGTATCGGAACATCTCTACAAAGAATAACAAAATGTTGGCCTTTTGTCGTAAAGTAAATCCCACACATTGTGAAAACAACAACATGAATGGCTGTTTTTAAAATGACTGCAGAACACTGAAGATAAACCAAATGACAGAATTTATGCTAAGATTTTTAGAGAGTGGCTTTTCAGAGAGATGGCCCACAGAGCACTGAGAAGTCGATTCACACTACAAATCAAAGTAGTCTAAGTGTGAGTGTCTAAAGCCTTTTACAGTCAAGAGTTAAAGTTGAGAAACAGCGAGTCTGCCGTTGACTTGTTTTCCTTCCTGCCAATAAGTAGCTCTGGCCAGACTGAGAAATAAACACAAAGTTCTCTCACTATTATCTCACATAATATTGTTTTGCATTTGTGTGTGTTGGATGTGTGTGTGTTTCTTTTCATCTGTGAATAGACCAGTGTGTGTGAGTGTGTGTCCTAATGCAGCTGCAGCCTGTGTGACCTCTTGAATTGTTATTTAGTTGCGTTCCCAGTACTGAGCACTGAAGCAGCTCTGTCTGTGTGTGTGTGTGTGTGTGTGTGTGTGTGTGTGTGGTTGTGCGTGTGTGTGTTTTACAAAATGTGTCACATGCTGACCTTAGATTTCTGTAACTACTACAGCAGCCTCGCTTGTTGTTTTGGCTGGAGAGAAACAGCACGTGTATGTGTGTGAAACCACAAGCCCATGTCTACGTAGGAACTGCGAGTGTTTTCCAAACTCCTTGTTTTGTCTATGGAGAGACCTCGAGACGGTGTTTGTACTAGATCAGTCAGCCCATTGTTACTGGACAAGAATGGTATGATGTTTGTTTATTAGGAACCACTAGACATACTGATAAAGTGGCACAAGATCTGATCTGAAGTTAGGCTTGCAGGCTGGCTGATTTACTGCTCAACCAGCTAATTCTCTCACATTACTGACCACTTTACTGACTGATGAAATCACTTGTTGTCGTCAACCTGTCTGAATGACAAACTGACTTTACTGATGCACTCATAGATCACGGATTCACTGGCAGACAACCCGACTCGCTGCAAGACTGACTGACCTGCTCACGGTGACTTAACAAGTGTCTGGATAACCCACTGGTTTGACAAGTGACTGACGTTGGCCACTAACTAAACAAGGATATCTGTAAGTATCAGAGAAGTTAATTGAAGTCCTTCTGCATTCTACTTAGTGTTGATCAAACACATGCCTCTACACATGATCAGCCAAGTGGCAAACTGTTGCGTAGGTTTCACTAACATGCGCCAGAGAGCAGGAAAGTGCCACTGCCAAGATTCTGGCAGGATTTCACAGTGGCGTTTTACAGCGCTGGGAACATCACAGTCAGCTGTCATCTCATTGGTTGCGCACTGCAAAGCCAGCAGCTGACTGAACTTGGAGCACTTTGTTCCAGGCATGAAATTTGAGCAGCGGGTCCACCCAAGGTAGCACTGCCACAATGTTCTGTGTTTTCTTTCTCTGCACAGGTAAAGAATGGCTCACAATGATGAGGAAGTCTTACTGACTGAGGCATAATGAAGAAAGAATAGACTGTATAAGACTATAAGTGGAAATAGTCACCGTGACGTCACCCATTGGTTTGCGGACTGCCGTATTGAAGTCTCTTTGAAGTTCGGCATTTTGGCTGTCGCCATCATCAGAATTATCATTTTAACATGAAACAACATACACCAAACATAACAAAAAAAAAAGAAAACACTAATAATATAGAAATGTATATGTTTGTGCGACACGAGAGGGTGGAGCTAAGTACAACCGAATGCTGAATAAGACATTTTTAGGCAACCAAAAAGGTTAGAATTAACTTTCATGAAGTGAAAACACACTGGGAAAAGGGTTAAAGTTGTAAGACGAAAACACAGACAACTCCCAGACCGGACAACGTGGTAGAGACCTGTCAATCACAAGGTAGCCACGCCCTAAATCATCCCCTGCTTTACGGTCTATTTGACTCTAAAGGGGACCATAATTTACTAAACGAACATCATGCTGTATTGAAGAAGACTTGAAACTAGCGATTGAGACCATAAACTCATGTTTACAATGTTTACTGAGGTAATAAATCAAGTGAGAAGTAGGCTCATTTTCTCATAGACTTCTATACAATCAGACTTCTTTTTGCAACCACTGGAGTCGCCCCCTGCTGGCTGTTAGAATGAATGCAACTTTAAGACACTTCCGCATTGGCTTCACTTTTCAGACCTAGAGGTTGCCCAGTGCTTATTCCAAATGTCTGCTGATCTCTGTGGCTCATTAAACATTACGACTTTATTCAAGTTTATGTTAACAGTTACTTTTACACCCCAAAAAGTATCTATGAAAAAGGTTACAGTTCCTGCACACTTCATCTGATTCCTTGTAGCGGTAAGCACCCTCACATTAAAGTCAAGAGGGTCTGACTTAAGTACAAGTGTTTCCTTTGAAAATCCAATGCACTGGCAGCAATACAACAAAAAATGTGTCATTGTCCAAATAACCTTCACTGCCTATGTACACACACTCCTATAGACAAATTGACATGCTTCATGTTTGAGAGGAAACATGAAGAAAGAAGAAGAAGAAAGCCTCATCTCTGCGTTGATGTTTCTGTCTTGATGACTACCTCTTAGAAGGAAACATGTAGGAAACTGGTTTGTGCAAATAGTCTGTAAGATGATCAGTGTGTGTGTGTGTGTGTGTGAGTGTGTATGTGTATGTGTGTGTGTGTGCGTGCGTGTAAACTGTGTTTGCTTGCGACACACTGGGGCTAATTCAGTTACTCAGGGGTTCTGTAGTGTAATGCCTTGTAATGACACAAAATCTCATTTTGTCCAAGGAGACACATCAATCTTTTGGATTTACTGTGGGGAGCAAAGTCTCTCCTAGTGAGTGAGTAGGAAGAACAGTGGATGGAGAGCATGTGTGTATGTGTCTCAGGCATGTATTTGTGTGTTTGTGTGTTAAGCAGTGGGGAAGAGGGAAATGGAATAATATGTTCAGACCAGTGGAGCTGAAAACTACCCATACATTGGTTTGATAAACAGCAGGAAAGGCCACCATGGTACATAGCTAGAAGAGGAGTGTGTGTGTGTGTGTGTGTGTGTGTGTGTGGGTGTGCGTGTGAGTGAGTGGGAGGGAGCGTGTCTGCATATGATCATGTGTGTGTCGGGAACAAAATAGAAAAAGAAAATGGGAATTCCTTTGTGGAGGTGTGTGTGTGTGTGTGTGTTTGCATGTGTGCTAAAGTGCTAAATCAAAAGGGATTGTGTGTATTGTGCATCCATGCAGGCCCACAATCCTACACACATATGTACGTGATCAGAAACCCTTGTGTAAACACCCTTCACTCCTACTAACTCCACTTTTCTGAAGCATATAAGCACATTTTCTCCGTCTTTTGTTGCTGCTTCACATGATGCATTTCTCACTTCGTCTCCACGGGGAGAGTAACAACACAGAAAGATGAGATCATTGACCAATGATCAACAAAATGAGAACGCAGTCAAGTAGAGCTTGTGTATTTGCTTTTTAAGATGAGGGAGAGATATGGAGAAATTATCTGCAGTGAATATCGCAGAAACCCCAGTGGTGGTGGTGCTATTACAGTCTCAAGCTGGAGCAGACGTACCTGCTTCGATTTGTTGGGTAAAATGTGTGTGTGTGTATGAGAAAAAGGAAAAAAGAGTGTGTCTCTCTGTAGCATCTCGGGCAAAAACTGGCTCCTCTTGCTCATAGGCCTTATTCACTTCCACACTGTAATTGCCAGAGAAATTCAAATTACAAAAGAGCACATAGGCCTGATTCAATTAGCTTTTAACTCGGCTAACGACTTCCCATCTCCACCCGTTTCTCCCTGCGTCTCTCTCTGTACCGCACTCCCCTTTCACTTTCAAGCAGAAGGAGACTTTTATCTGCGAAAATGCCACTTCTATTCTTATAGCGACTCTACTATTCTTTATTGATATTATAAAGTGTGTCACCAATGAGCTGCGCTGTGTCTTTTTCACCCCACCACGTCAAGGCCTCTGGCATCAAAAAACACAATGTGCTGAGTTTGACTGATCTCCAAACAGAAATTGTTGCAAAGAGGGCTAAGAAAAGCATCGAGCAGCGGAGGAAGCTCAGAGGAGCGGCTGATTGGGACTGAGAAAGTGGAGCGCGACTATCAGGTGCTGAAGACTTTCATTTGTGTGCTGAAAAGCATGAAAGCCTGCCGGTATGATAATAGTTGATATAAAAAAAAAGTGAGTAATGAAAAATGTTTATAAAAATGGGAAGTTAACTGGATGCGACGGTTAGGAAATGCAGAAAAGGGATGTGAAGAGATTTCTGAAGTCCGTTCAAGAGGAGCTGATGTTTGCATCAATTGATACAAGAGAAAAAGAAAGATTAGATTTCTCTGTAGTAAATGAAATGCTGTCAGAAAGATAGAGAAATAGGCAAGTCAGTGTGTACTGTACATCTTTGCTGTTGTGATTTTCTTCCAGATATGTAAGACTGTGTACAGTACTAGCCACATGCAGCACTTAAGTAGAAAACTGTACAACTCCCACACATTGATAAAACCACGTTGACCTTTAATTTCATGAGCCAAAATAACTGTTTCACAACTTTTTTTAAGTCATTATGCATTGCTAAGACTTTTGTTACAAGACATTGGGCTCAAAAGAAGAAAATAATCCAGATTATTTTCATTTTTTACCGTACTTTCATCTTGTTTATGAAATTATGGAAAAAAAATAGAATTACCATCTCGCAGTTGTATTCCTCCGCCAACAAGTCAAGTTAGACTTCACATCCATGTCTGACCAAAATCTCATCACTACATCATTTTATCCTGTTAGACGTGTGTCAAATTGTCATAATTAGCATATTCATTATTGAGTTATGGCCAAAAATGTGTTTTGTGAGGTCACAGTAACCTTGACCTTTGACCACCAAAATCGAATAAGTTCATCCTTGAAACCAAGTTAACGTTTGTGCCAAATTTGAAAGACATTCTCTCAAGTCTCACGTTTACGAGAATGGGTCGGATGGACAGACAACCCGGAATCATAAAAAAACTGGACTGCTCAAAGACACATCAGCTAGGCCACTTCTGATGTACTGTGTTCCACTATCCAGCAGTAAACGTATATGCACACAAACACAGGATACGTCCACTCTACATTTTGATGAACACACACACACACACACAAAAATGATGATACACGAAGAAAGACAAACACCAAGTTACAATCAAACAGTTAGTTTTGGCTGTACTGAATGTTGAACCATGGATCTGCAGATCAGTTCCCTTCAACTCTCTGTTAGCACAGCACATGTGACTTTTTTATTTTTTTTTTGGTTACCTCACAGGACGAATGAGCTTAAAATGGTCCTATTTTAAAGCAGTCACTGTTTGAAGTACTGTTTAATGTGTGAGAAACAAAGAATATAAAAGATCATAGAAGGGAAGAGAGACTATTTGACCAGTTCAACATAATAATGGTATAAAAGCTGTGTTGTCACTCTGGACCTGCTGTCACACCGTTTCAAAGACTTGAAAAAACTGGAAGAACATGGCCAAAAACCACACAGCTTCGTCTAAAAATGTGTCCTTAACTCCTCTCCTATTATCCTGGCTGACCCAGGATCATTTGATGTAAAATCAATGAAAACACCTAATTTCTGTCTGTATTTAGCTTTCCTTCTTAAGAATCTGGACATTAATTATGTTACTTACAGTAGGGACATATCAGGTCAGGAACAGGAGTCATAAAATACTCAATTTGACTCAACCTCTTCTTTAATGTAGTAACTCTAGCTGCGTTGCTGCTGTGTCTGCTTCACAGCCAAGTCCTATGACTTTTCTATGGTTTATTGTTTTTCCTCTCCATCTAGATGTCTGTGACCCCAAATGTATTTCTCTCTCAGTTGGCTAAGCACTGAACATTACACCTTGGTCACAATGGTTAACGCACATCTATGTAAAGGTCAGCAGCGAGGTTGATAAGACCTATTATTCTGCTGTGTCGGTCGTGGAGAGTGGACGGAGAAGTTGTGGCAGCCAGACGCAAAATCACAGGAAGCAAGCAGCGAGCACACTGGGGGCCTATCAGCTAACACAAACATGTTCAAAATGCACGCCGATACACAAAACACGTAGACACTTTTCACTCCGTCTCTATCAGCTTTGTTTACATAGTGTGTGTGCACGTGTGTGTGTGTATGTGTGTGTATTTTGCTACGGTGATTATTAGTGATTATAGAAATCATGGATTTGGCAGGGATAAAGGTCTGTGAGAAATGAGCCACTAGCCTGTTCAAATCCTTTTTGAGGTGTAGCCAGCCACAGAAACCAATAGAATAGAAAACACAAAAAAAAAAATGATTGGAGATTAACACGATGTAGCGTGAGTAAAGCATCCAAAACATTCATGAATAAAAAGGTATTAAATATGTTTACAAAAGCCTTACAATGGCAGCGTGCGGCATTCAACATGGCTTAATGGCCATATTAAATTAGCTTTCCATTAAGCAGATAAATATGTTACTATTAGTGTCAGAAGGTGAAAAAAAAGGGATTTGAATAGAAGCAGCTGAACAAAGGAATGAGGATAAGACACTGTATGGGCTCCAAGGTTATCTTTTATACTCCCTGGATAGGTGAGGCCAATAACTCAAACCGTAAGAAATTTCCACTCTCCCGTAACAAAAAGCAGGACTGTTGAAATGATGTGTTAAACCCTTCAATGTTTGCTTTTATTCAAGAGCTGGCAGCATCTCTATTTGTCGATCTGTCCTAAGTTTAACCCTGACAGCATTTGAAGGAGAACGATGTGCAGGAGAGGGAAAACATGAACAACAAAAGAAGTCAAATATTTCCACAGCATCATAAAATGGATAAATAAAAAACACATTTCAATGGTAAAGGAAACTGTTTGGGAATGATAAATCAAAAAAATCTCCATTATGGTGTGATATATACACAGGTTTTTAACAGCGACACACAGGCCTCCATATCATTAATTCAAATTTTAACTAGTTATTGAGAGGTACTGTATGTGCTGTCAGTGCAGCAATCAAACATCGAGGTAGCAGTCAGTATGCCAGCAACGCTTTGAGAAAGCTCTCAAAACCACAAGAAGCCTACTTCCACTGCCTATTCCCTCTGTGTCGTCCTCTCTACCTGCCTGCCTGCCTGGAGGATACGAATGATGAAGTTGGTTATCGGTTTCCGGGTTTAGAGCGAAGGGTCATTAACACCTGACTTTTAGCACATTGCAATAACAATAACAGAGATTATGACGGCCAAAAATGTAACTAAATGGAGAACAGGGAAGAGACAGATAATGAAATGAAATGAGCTGTAACTGTGGAACAAAGGGCTTTTTTTTAATGCCTGGAGTCTAATGGCAATGGTTCACACAAACAGACACCGCAACATACACACACACACACACACATACAGTACACACGTTTAATGAACCATTCTGACTGAGTGGCTGTAAATTCCTTGTTTATGATGCTGAGGCATCACGCTTCAACTTGTTCACAAAGGGGCTTTTACTGTCGCTGACAACACACACAGACACACACACACACACACACACACATAGATATACAAAGAGCAAGAAGGGACCGTTAGTGTAGCCTGGGGCAAAACACACACACATACGCACCAGCTTCCCTAAAGTATCAAGCGTGCTAAAACTGGGACACAAAACAGAGCATTAGAAAGACAGTGAAGTCTTTTTCCAGTCGGAGGCTGTATGAAAAATGAACTCTGCCCTCAGGCGTATCCGTTTGCATAAAGAAAGCAATGGAAGAAACATCATAAGAAACAAAATTAAATGCTGGCGACTGGAACTTAAGCCAATTAAAGAGCAGCATCAGCTGCTGGAGTCAACATCAGGAGCACGAGAAGGGTGGAGTACAAAGGATCCACGTCCGATTCAATCCCATGTTGAAAAACACCAGCATTGTGTGTATTTCCAGTATTTCACTCTTTTATTCTCCTCATTCTTCGACTACTATTCCCTCCACTGCTTCACCGCTCTCACCGAACATTCAATATGCACATACACCACATGTGAAAAGATTTATGTTGAATCCAAACTTTGGAGGTTTAGAGGTTTATCCTTTATCAAAAGCTGTCTGAAATCAATCATAAAAGTAGATAACGGCCTAAAAACCTTGGCAGTTCTGTTTGATTTTAGCACCTTTTGTGTCACTTCGTCTTCAGAAGCCTGATAACTTTCCTGGTATTCAAGGTCCCTGAGAGGACGGAGTTATTATGCTGTTTGTCTGTTCATGGTGTTGCAAATAAAAGGCTTGAAATTATTATTTTAAAACATATTTGAGATTGGATTAATATAACTACCTTTCATGGACCAAGTTTGTTCAACAATCACGAACCTTAAGAAAGTGAGACTGAGAGCAAATAATCGTGTTTAAATTGATTGAATTCCATTGAAGAGGATTCAAACTGATGTATTGAAAAACAACTGCATGGAAGGCCAAACACATCTGCTGCTAAATTCCATTTGTACATTCAGAGTACACTTTAAAATTAAATCTTGTATACATCTGAAATAAAACATCATTCAATATTTGTCCTTTGTATACATTATATTTCTGTAATACTGCCATTCACATATTTGTATGAAGTATCACATTAGAAAAGCTGTATGGAAGCTGTCTTAAAAACTTCCTCTGCGGAAAAAAAAAGTTTTACGCTTGCTTGAGGTGGTTTTCGCCTTTGTCAAAAAAGAGTTGAGGCACTAGATGGATTATGGAAACGCCTTTGCCGAATAAATTCTGACGCAAACATTTAACTCTGATTACTGATCAGCTGTTTCCGCTGTCGGCATCTTCTCGGATATTCCCATAACGTTTTTTTTTTCCAGGCAACATGAAACATGGCCAGTAGGCCTAATAGCTGACATGAAAGAACATTTAAAACTTGCCCAATTGAAAAAAAATGTAAACTTCTCTCTAGATGGTTAGATGGCCAAGCCGACTTGTTTTGTTTACAGTTTGCAACCTATAGGCTACTTCTTCTACTCGGTTTACTGGTGGATGCAACCACAGATATAAAACAGTTTTATATGTACGAATGCAAGCCTATAGCGCCAACTTCTGACCAAACTATGTTGTAGCCGAGTTTATTCGCTCCAAACCAGTTGATGGAAATTTCTCTCTTTCTTTTTTTTGCGACATTTCAAGTGCGCTTAAAATACGCTTGACAACTGAATGGAAACATGGCTACTGTGTCTGCAAGTGAATGAATGAACCAAACTGAAGCAAACTAAAATAGTAGTGCATTGAAACTAAATTGTTTAGAATAGATAATGGTAATAACATTGGTGCAACATGCTACTTTTGGACTGAACCTTCAAAGAAATAATCAGGGCTTTTGCTCATTAATGTGTCAAGTAGAAATGACTCAAAATAACTGTGCTAATGGCCCAGGAGAAACCTGACAATGTTCCTCTCTAATACAAAGCCAGAGGGCATTTGAGGACTAGCTGGACTGTGTTGAATTTATTTTCTGATGGGGATACAATTAACTGGGTGAGGGGGAGAAAAAAAAGCCAATCTAATTTGATTTTAATAGGTTCAAATGAAATTAATATCCAACTTAATGAAACTAATATTGTGAATCAATTTTGAACATGGAATTAAATTGACATAGGTAGTCCCAGGTGAAACTCTACACCAGGCTGTTGTGAGGATTTGCACTGATAAAGTGAAGGGGATGATACATTAGGTTAATCTGTCAGAGGCAGACTAAAATTAATCTGTGCAGTCTTTTGAAATGAGTAAATGGGTTTTCTTCAAGAATGAATGTTGGGATGATCACAGTTTATAGACAAAAAGTCAAAATGGGTGAAGGTTTTAAAGTTTTGATCTGTATAAAAAGACACTTTGGGGCATCTGGTAGACCGGTAAGAGAGAGCAATGTGACTACTGCTGTATACTGTTTACCATGTTGTCTCAATATATAGTAAGAAAAAAAAACACAAGTATCTATTTACTGCATTTAAGATATGTTCATATTTTATGCCCTAAAATGATCTGAGAACTTTGCAGGGACCTGGAGATAATCTGTGGGATCACTCCACCCTGCAGCATGACATCAACTCGACATTTGGTTAGAAAACAAAAGGGATGCGTCGCACATGTTCACACAAAAAGACAAACTGGCAACAAAACGGAGACATTAAAGGCCACACACACACACACTACAAATTAATAGTTTCAAATGCTCTCTTCTGACGCAGAGGCAGTTTGGAGGACAACTGCAACTGATGTTGTGCATGTGTGTGTCTGCGTGTAAGACAAAGATCTCTCTGTTTCTTTAGCTGACAAATGTCACCAATGATGTCACTACTACCTCAGAGGAATATTTAAAACAGATTATCTAAAAACGGACCACACAAAGGTCACATTCTCTCTATTCTCCTTGATAAACACACACATTAGAAGAAACTTAGTGACACCAACGACTGACCAAGTCACAGAAAAGAACACATTAAGCTTGGATTTTCACTAACACCAGTGTTATTTGCGACAGATTTGTCAACAGCCGATTCACCCCGTCAGCATCATTCCTGTAATCCCCCAGGCCTCCAAAAAGAGTTCCAGTTAAAAGCGTAAAAACAAAGGGATTTATTTGTAGCCAGCCTGGCCCTTTTTCAACAACAACAGCAAGTTCATTTGGAGCAGATATACGACCCCCTGCTGGAGGGAGGCTGGCAAGAGAGACTGAAATCTGCAAACACACAAAAACTGCACACATCCAGACTGGAAGGCCCACAAACACACATACACACATAGAAATGGTCACACAGGCAGGTATACAAGCACATAAAGCGAGAAATACAGATATTCACACTGGAGTTGTGATCCATTTACCAACAATTATCAAAATGACACACAGAGGCTGTGAAAGAGCCACAAACAGCATGTGTCTGCATCTGTTGCAGCTATTCATAACAACAACACCAGGAATAAACCAATCATTTGACACTAGTGGCCGTTTTAGGCAATGGTTTACAGGGGAGCAGTGAATGAAAATTGGTACATGCTGGCCAACACTGTGGCAGTTGTTGGAAAATGTTTGCATTTTCTTTGGGTCACAAAGCTCCCATTTTAACTTTTAAACATGCCAATTTTTGTGCTGACCAGAAGTGCAAGTTTATCTGAGAAATTATGGCTGAACCAGTTGGATTTACAGTTTTTCTAGGCGTATTAGATTTGGTGTAGTCTAAGGAGCTTTAGTCAGGAATAAAGACCACTGAGCCTCTGCAGACCACAAACATCTAGGGCACAGTCAACTCTTTAGGGAAACGCTCAGATCATTGCTTGTGAGTTACTTCCATGATTGTTCGCAATGTAACAAGTGCAACTAGAATTACCACCTTGCGGTTGTATGCCTCCGCCAACTAGTCAAGTTGCAGTTGACATCTACGTATGGACGGACGGACGAAAACATAATGCCTCCAGTCACGACTGTCACCGGCGCGGAGGCATACAAATGTAATTGAATGACATTTATTGTGACAATGTGAATTATGGTGATGTCACCGCACAGCATCACAATGTATCTACTGCATCGCAATCACACTGAAAATAATCATTAAAAAAAACTACTCTGGTAATAAAGCAGGAACATAAATAATAGATCAGGACCTGAGAACAGGTCACAGCCTTCTTGTTAGTGGGTCACTGTGTTACTTGGACAACAATGTTGCTGCAATTAGTCCAGAAGGTTCAAAGACACTGCTGGAAATTCCAGTTAAGTGACGGTAACAAATGTACATACAACACGCTCAAATGAATAGACGAAGTACATTGTTGATCATGTATCGTCTAGAACTTCGAGATGGTGATTAGCAACAGCTTTAGCTTGTTTTCTTGACAGCTAATTAGAAGCTGAAGAACTTGACCAAATTAGTGTGAGAACAAAAGAGCATTTATTTAAACCAAGAATGCTTTGGTCTCACACAGTACAACACTAGTGTGGTGTCTACAAGTTATTTACTTCCTCGCTTTATGAGTCAGGCCATTAGTGTACAGACACTGAAGACGTGCAGGAGGATGATTGATGGATTATCATCAGTGGGGGTCCAGCACAGTGGAATTAGCCTGTCGTAACCCTGTTTAACTAGCCCACTGAGAATACAGCAACATGGGTTAGTAGAGACACACAGATCTGTAAACAACATGAAATTAGCCCATAAAAAATGTGGGTGTTGGTGTGAGTGTGTTGTGCATCTACACACATGTCTATCTACTAATCCATCAATAGTATTTATCTACAAAATGTGCATTTATTTATCTATCTACACTATGAAATCTGCTTTCCTGGCATTGCTGTTTATGGTCAAATATAACCAAAGCAGACACAACAGAAGTATTCTTAAACAAACTAGCTGCCAGTGACATTAACAGGCAAAACAAAGATTTGTAACAGGATAAGACGTAACATCACAGCTATGGTGGAAAAAAAATGTGACAAAGGAAGGAGGTCTATCTGTGTCGTTTGTGTCTGTTGTTTCCCTTCTTTCATGAGTCAAATGGAAGCTGAGACAAAAAAGGCACCTGTTGGGTTTCTATTACGTTTACATTTGAAGAACAAATAGCACTATATGCACACACACATCCAAACACCCTACTACTAACACACACCCCGAGCAAAGCATGTGAAACTGATAAAATTAGAAGCACAGAGGGGCTCTGTTTAAGTGGTTGTGCAAAGAGAGAGAGAGAGCACACACACACACACACACGCACACACCATAAACCGGGAATGACAGGGAAGCAGTAAAATTGAATTCACAGTTAAAGCTGAATATTTGATGAGTTTGTGTGTATGTATCTTACCCGGTGTTAATGGAGATGATTTCAATGAGAGGGTTCTTCCTGATCTTGGGCAGGTCCAGTCGAGCTCCGCCGAGCCTCCGGCCTCCGTCTTTCTTCTGACCCAACAGACGAACCGAGTGGCCTGAAAACAAAAAAACATCACTTCAATTCTTTTTCCAGCGTCACCTTTTCCTTCTAGTTTACTTGTACTATGTGTGGATGGGTGTGCAAATGTAGGCATTTTGCATGTTCAAAATGAATACATTCAAAGTTAAATATATTAGTTTGAATTGCAAAAGAACTGAATTTCTCTGCTCAACAGAACAAACAGCTCGGAGATTATTCTCATTGTTTATGAATATAAATAAAAGAAGTTTAAGGAAAAAAGAGACGAGGTCAAAGTTTGGATGGTTGCTTCACTTCCCCTCTCTCTCTCTGGTCTGTATCCATAGCACACACTCAAACGAAACAATACACACACACACACTCAGTCACTGACATACAACCTTTCACCCGCAAACTCAATGCCAAATAGAAAGTCATATCCACCTCCAAATAAAAGCCTTCATTTCACTTCATCTATTCAGTACGATGTTAAGTGTGACCAGCATAGCGGCATATCAGAGCAGACCCAATGTGGTAAAGGTTATGGTCAAAGGAGACAGAAATTAACAAGCCTAGCTGTGCAGGAAATGGCATAATAGGCAAACATCTGGTATCAGGTGCACTTTAAATCAATTAAGGGTGAATGTGAATACACAAAGTGGGAAGCAGGGCAAGAACATGATATTCCTGCTGAGGTAAACTCCACTGTTATTACCAAGATAGTTAATACAAGTGGAAATGATGCGGGACAGGCAGGAACAAGGGAATATTCAAAATAAACATCGCTATTTCACTCAGATCTTTTACCAACTGTTACAACTCTACAACTAGCATCACTTAGTAGATATCGCACTGTGTAACAGGAGCAAATGAAATCGGAGTCAAATAGCTAATAGCAAGTGATGTCCAGCCTTTGGTGTGCAGAAATCCGTAGTAGTCTCTCGTCTCCACCCGTCTAACAGGCTGCCAGCCAGAGGGTGAGCGAGATGGAGGCGTTGAGGGATGGAATTGTCTTCCTGTTTTCATCCGCTTTACATGGGTCTCCTGGGAGGGTGGGCTCAGGGCAGGAAGCATAGCTATCAATTGGTAGATAAAAATGACAATCTGCCCCAGAGGAGGACAAAGAGCCAATCGGTGAGGCGTGACTGGTCGTAATATCCCAGTACAAGCAAGGAAATTAGAAAACTTCCCTCGTGGAAAGCAGCTGGGACTTAAAGCATATTCGGCCATGCCTTTCTTTCTAGCTAGCTATCCGCGTCTCCACCTTTGGTCATGAAACATGGATTTAAAATGAATGCGCGCTGTAATATTCTTCCCTCCGTAACCGTCGCTCCATCTGTTGAATGATCGATTAATTCATCCCTACATTAATACTTCCTTCAACATCTAAGTTTCACATTTCCACCTGCTCCTCAACTGTTGCTTTAAATACTTTAACAGAAGTTCATTCAACAGATGTACTATGGGAGAGAAGAAAGTTATGATGGCTAAAAGATGTTCACTAGATGAAAGGGTCTACAAACACTTTTTTTCTCCTTGATTATAAAGCAGAAGCTTAAAGCTCATTCAACTGCATTTCCTTTTTTAAAAGCATTAGAAATCAGTTGCCTTTTGTTTGAGCTTTGATTATACTCATCACTATATCCAAACAAAAATTGAAAACAGTCAATTTCAGAACTAAATGGGCATGTGAACTGTCTGAATCTGCTGTGAATAATAACAAAATTACACAGTCTAACAAGTACTGTACCAATCATACTGGATGTTAAAAATAAAAAAATTATACCATTTATTTTCCAAAGCCCAAAGTGGCAGGCTATAACAGAGCGAGCCTAACCATAATGGCTTGCATGTTGAGGTTCAACAATGGACTTTGAAACTCACATTTTGTGTGGCTGAAAAAAAAAAAAGCCATGATGGTAATTTAGCTTTTAGCTCCGGCCTGTGAAGGGGTTGCGGTAAATTCTGTTTTGAAATTCCAATTTTTTCCAGATTGTTGACATTATACATTTGCTTCTGATGGTTTTAGCTGAGGGGAAAATAAAGTTACTAATACCTAATTGCATTCACAGACTTGTCAGGAGAAAGCAATTACCAATATCCTGCTGGATTTCCAGATGTTTTTTTTCCAAATGTATGAGATTGTCCCTTCTTATAAAACTTGGAAATTGTTATTCCCCACATATATGTTTCTTGCCTCTAATAGAGCAAAAGGACCCCTGTCAATGTGACTGCCACCCAAGACTCAAGAAATAATCTCAGGACCAGCATGGGATCACTCCAGGGGTGAACCCAAAGCCAAATTCAATTTCAAGGCCTAGGGGACCATGAATGGGAAGCAAGAGATAAAATAGCTAACTTCACTTGCAGAAGAAACCCGAAGAATGCTGCCCTATTTGTCATCTCAATTACAGAGTTTAGAGAGGCCAACCGCTGTGATGGGCGACCCCGCATAGACGCAGAGGCACACTATACTACATCTTCCGGATAATGACTGCTCTCCTGTGTTTTTTCCAATCTCTCTCTCCTTTGTTCTGTTCTCTCCTTCATAAATACAAACGGACATAAATCCTTCAATCCACTCGTAACAGCCCATTATAGCATGCTAAAGAAAAGGAGGGAGGGAAGGCAAGGATAGATGGATGGATGGTTGGATGATGATAGAAAAAAAAAAAAAATACATCACAGATGAAAGATGTACAGGATAGCCAGATGGATGGATGGATCAGAGAGGTAGGGAGCTAAAAGATTGACCTGTTGACCTGTGTCTGATGTCTCATAAGTGGCGGGGTCTTGCCGTGCTCCCCGGTTTGATTGTAAAGCAGCAGGCAGAATCGGGGGATGGGGGGCACATTGGAAAGAAGGGGACAAAGGTGGAAGATGAGGAGGACAGGAGGGGTGTAATGCTTGTCATTTATCCCAGGTTATTAGATATGTACGACTGTCCTTGAAAAAGCAGTTTACTTTCTTGCCAAATGTCAGTCGAAAACAATTTCGATGGGAAATGTCTCAGATGCACATCAGATATATTCTACGCTGTGCTTTAAAGCAAACATTTCAAAAGAGCATTTCCTTTAAAAAGCCATACATACGGGTTTGATGTTTCACAACGACAAGCTTTTGTCACTTCCAGATGGGAGGTCAATGTTCAAAATACCCTCAGATGACTTAAAATATATGTGAATGCATCAACTTGTCTTTGTACCTGCTCTTCATTTCCTCTTCCTCCTGTCTAACCGTCTGTTTTCTATTCAGCTGTGTGTTTATACTCGTGCTTCATTTGTTCAGCATTGATACACGCAAACATTTTTTGTTTATCCTGGTGAAATAAGGATTGTGAGGTTATATGGATGCCATATAGCCTCTGATCTGTAGCTAAGTAGATACATTAGCCCGTCTAACCTTTTCTGGCCCCTGTTTCTATGTCACACGCACACACTAAATCTAAAAGATAAAAGAATATCAGTTGAAATGGTATCATCTGAGGCTATAATCTCAGTGAGAGGAGATCAATATTAGGAGGCCAATAAAGAAACAAAGACATCAAAACGGCCCCTATAAAGAAAGAGCTCCAGCAGTTATTTATTAATGGTGCAAAGATCAGACTTCAGTGGATGTCTGCGTTCCTTTAGGAGTGAAAACATGAATAAAACATATTTTCTAGCCTTTGTGCGGGCTTCTGTATACATTTTTTTTCTTGACTGAAAAATGTAAACACCTTTCTCTGTTTTTTTACTCTTCAAATAACCAAATGTTGTTGTGTTTTTGTTTGTTGAGCATCACTGAGAGACGTGAAATCTGGCTAGGTGCCCTTGCAAAGATGTGCATCCATGGGTGTCATTAATCATTTTTTTATAGATCTGCTTCAAATACAAGATAAAGCCAAAGCCGTGTTTGTTGTTAGCAAGAAAATCAACATCTGGTAGATCTAAAAAGCAAAACGATTGATTTGGATAAGCAAGCTTATGACCACAGTAACAACATTACCCACCAAATCACTGACGCTGCACAGCAGCAAAGCACCACGAGACTGGGCAGTACTAGATGTAATGTGTATGACGGTATAAACGTTAAGTACTGTGTGCATGCTCAGCAACCCAACCTGAGATAACTAAAGGATAAAAAAGGCCCCGGCCATTTACAACAGGCAGTAACTTGAGCTTTATGTTAGGTAGATGCACTATGATTAAAAGCAGTTTTACAGTAAGAGAAGTATCTTTATGGAGTGACAGTGGTTACGTTTCTTTCTGAGCCAGGATCCAAACTGAATACATAGTCTCACACCTCAAGAAACAGGCTCATAAAAGCATGCCAGCACTCTTGTCATGTGGAAAACAGACCTGCAAGCAATTTTGGGTGCAGCAAAGAGCTGCGTCTATTAGCAGTTCATTGAAGTAAGTATTTTAGTAGCCATTACGAAAGGCAAATCCCCTAGCTTAAAGGTTTATGCCCAGGCCTCCGAGCTGAAATAACAGCTCTCAGTTTATACGAGGTCATAAAGAACTGTAATGATACTGGGGAAATTAGTTTCTATGGAGGGGGCGAAGGAGGGAGGAAAAAGGGAAGGAGGGAAGGAGGGCAGAAGGGATGGAAGAGGGCAGCGAGAAGGCAGAGGGAGGAGGAAGAAGAAAGGAGGGAAAGATCTAAAGATGCTGAGCAACAGGAGGAAGACGGAAAGGGGAAGAAAAAGGAACGAATGAGCAAATAGTAGAGAACACAGCGGGAATGAAAGTCACAGTATTCATGTGTGAATGGGAGTGTGTGCGTAGCCAGACGATTCAGGGTTGATGACACATTGTAAAATTAAGCCTCAGTTCAGCTGTCCTTCATTAGAGTGAAGCCTGCAGTGCAAACTAGTAACTCATACACAGACACACACACGCACACACACACACACACACACAGTGTAAACTCAATCTGTTCTTTATTAGAGAACAGCTGGGGGTGTATGACAGCTTGACTGGACACTCTCGCACTGTAAACTCTGCCTGACCTTCATTAAACAGTTAAGTGCGGTGGTTCACTAACAGTTTAAATGGATGACCTAATCACTGCCATGTGAGTCTGTCTTGCCGTCAGTGAGCTTCTCAGACAGAGACGACCACTTAACAAGCTACCCAGACATCAAGACGGATCTGAAGGCAACACTGATTACTTCTCTTTTAAATACGCGACGTCAATCTAAACCGTCACCGAGCAGTGTAGTCAAAAATAAGGTTTGAATGCATTTTGTTTCATGAAATTTACCAGACATTAAACCATGGAAAAAGCAGTAAATTAAGTCAAATAGGGATGCAACTAACCAATTTTTTCATTGTTATCGATCAGTTGTTTGGGCTATAAAATGTCAGGAAATAGTGAAAAATGTTTCCCAAAGCCCGAGATGATGTCCTCAAATGTCTTGTTTTATCCACAACTCAAAGATATTCAGTTTACTGTCATAGAGGAGTAAAGAAACCAGAACATTTTCACATATAAGAAGCTGAAATCTTCTTCAAAAACGACTCAAACCGAATAAATGATTATCAAAATAGTTAGCAATTAATTTAATAGTTGATCATTTTTGCAACTCTTAAGTCAGAACACACACTCTAAACAAACATACTCTTGTAGATCTTTGCACTTTGAACAATACTGAATCTTATAATAACAATCTAGCTGGTGGTTTATTATTGACAATTGCTCCGAATCAGATATTTTAAAATGTTAATTGTGGGAAAAGCAGACAGAAAGTCGCAAAGCCATTATTATTTGATTATGTGCTCTTCTACAGGAAAGTGATGAATTCATTCTTCGTCCTTGTATTCTGTCAATAAGTGGACAGGCTACTTTACTGAAAATCATTCATACATTTCCTATTCCGACAATGAAAGCGCCCTCGTTCGTTCATTCATTCATTAGCCGATCAATGCATTTCTGCTTATTCACTCATACAATGAGAGCTTGTGTGTGTGTGTGTGTGTGTGTGTGTGTGTGTGTGTGTGTGTGTTAAATTACCTTTAACGGCCTCGTCCACTACTTCCACCACTCGATCAATCTGTTGGACCTGAAACACACAGAGAGACACACATGGGAAAAGTTTATTGATGCTGACAAACCCCAAGTCCACACAGACAAACAAAAGCCTGATATTGACAAACACACATATACCGATCCACGTTTTAAACAGGGTGGACATGTAAATATGCACAAACACAATAAGCACTATGCACACAGACAGATAAGTACAAACAGATACAATCACACCAAGTTTTCTCCAGCCAGGATTAAGTGATATAGATTTCCTGAATGCCACTGGGTGTCTATGTAGCTGCAACACCACTTAGGTTATGTATTGACAGAGACAGTCTGGCGGTAGGATGAGAACCAAGAGGCAGAAACAGAGGTACTGTAGAGAGGGTGGTAGTAAACTAATAGCACATCCTTAGATTATGAGGGAATGACTAAAACGGAATCATGTTATGAACAGGGAAGAGAGTTATTCTCCTTATTGCCTTCTGTGGAGAAAATCCTGCAGCTCTGCCGAGGGGGAGTCTGAAAAACCACCAACGCATGTAGAAATGGAAAAAGACTATTAGGTGGTATTATATTCTACAAATCTACCATCCTTCTACTAATAATCTGGAGTGGAAATGGAGGAGAGTGAAAGAGAGGGGGATGGAGAGAGGGATATAGTAGTAGGAAAGGAAAAAATATAATTTTATCTGCCATTATTTCGTCCCTTCCACCTCTAATTCGCTCACTTTCCCTCTTCGTAGAGGTCTATGCTCTAGCCCCTTAGCACCCGCTCTCAATGCCTCCAGGCCCATTACCCAGAGTAACCCTTCTTTCAAACACACTCACACAGATGCACACTGTGCCTTGTAGGCAGCAGTTATGTGCATGTTACACACTGAGATAAAACCTATTCTCTTCTAATGGCCAGGCAATCTGGGTTCATTCAGAGCAGCAGCGGGTGTCCCTGCTCACAGTAAGGGTTGGGTATTGTTCACATTTCAGCGATTAATTCAGATCTCACTTTTCAATTAGGGTTCTTATTGAATCCTACTTTTATACACCTAGAATATGGTTTCAATGAAAAAACATTGTTTAAAAAAATTAAATAAAAATCACCTATATTTTATACTTCCATAGAAAGTCATTTGTCAAAAATGGCAAGATTATTCTTTGATTGTTTTTTTTTGGTAAGAAGTTAAAATAAAGGAACATAAAGGAAATTTAGCGTATTATTTGAGACACCCCCCCCCAGGTCCTGTATGTGTAGAGCAGACAGAAGTCTACTTTACACCAAGCTTACATATACACACACATTTACAAAGGTTATCTTGGCCTAAGAGAGAGCACCTGTAGTAAAGTGTTTCAACAGCTGGCTGTCCTAAGTAAATACTATGGGTGAGAGACATGTCTGGCTTATGGATAAAGGACTAGAAAGAAAACAATATAAAAGTGAAGGCAAAACATCTTCAGTGTTTAAAGGTGCTAAATTTGACATTCGGAACATTAATATAGCAGCAAACAACTATTAACTATGTAAAGATGTAGTGGAGTAATGTCTACCTGAGCAGAGAATGAAGTCAGACTAATCCGAGCTTCTATGTGCTTTGTTTACGTAGCCGGTCCGGCCGCTCGTGCATGTTAATGCATGTGAGTCCAAGTGTGCGTGCCCCTCTTGCTAGCTCCCGGCTGCCACTCTTCGCTGCGCTCACACAGCGGTTACCGCTGATAACGCTGATAACTTTTGTTTTCACTGTTTGTGCTGTTAGCTGCTAGCCGCCTGCTCACCCATCGCCATGTTGAGAGCCGTGTTGAGGCAATCCCTCAATCATGGGTATACTCTGAATTTGGAATTTAGCACCTTTAAATTCTAAGAAACCCAAGAAATCATTGCAACCCGGGTTGTTTTTCTGTGTCAATTTGTGTAACATTATACGCTCACAATAAACAATGTGAAGTTCATATAATTTGTGAGCAATTGGGCTAAAAAATTAAAAAGGACTGGGCTCACAATATTCACTAATGTAGACCACACACCCAAGGTATACATGCATGCTGAGAAGATTGATGTGCGTGCATCTCATGTTTACAACATTGCTTACCCACTGTAATCCTCTGATTACCTAGCCAGCACCGTGTACATGTGTATGCATGTGTATGCATGTGTGTGTGTGTGTGTGTGTGGATGTGTCTCAGATACAGGATGTGACATGTCCAGTTCAGAGACACCAAACGCTGTAGCCTTGCGTGACTGACTGTGTACCTTCCACACAATACACTGTCATTCATTTCACTGCAACTTCAGACAGCAAAACAAAACAGAAACACACATAGAAGCTGACACGCAGGTCAATTTAAACTGAATGAATTCAACAGGAAGCACTTTTATTTTTTAACTACACCCCTTATCTAGCCGTTAGTGCAATCACTATATACAAATCCACGACTGGTGATTTGCATCTCATTTGCATAACCCACCAACTGTCACCGTCATTGTGCCTTTGATTGTAACTACCAAGGATACACAAGGGGAGCGTGTGCATACTCATATACCTCCGTCTGGGTTTGTTACCATGTGTGCCTGTTCATGCATGCGTCCATCAGAGTGTGTGTGTGTGTGCGTGTATCAATGCATAATCCAATCTACTCATGACAATGAAAGGACCGACGGTGGTAAACTTCCCAGATGTTTCTGCCTCGCCCTGAAGGCTATTACATATACAAGCCTGTTTATCTGAATGTAATTATATTACACATACATGCCACTTGATTCGAATGTAATTATGTTACATGGTGGCATGTTTACTTAAATGGATTATAGTAAAGGAAATTTAACGTATTATTTGAGACACCCCCCCAACCCCCAAACCCATTACTTTTAAGACAGTGGCAGTAATCAACATTGGATATTGGACCGTTTGATTTATCACCATTTTCAACGAGGCAGTTTGTTTTTTTACGCAAACACATAAATTCTGAATTATGTGAAAGATTCTGTGGTGATTTACAAGGTAAAGCTTGGTTCTCTGTGAGCACGGAGTAAACAAAAGAATGCATTACATATTGAACTACAAGGCATATTTTAACAACTTCACATTGTTTATTTATGTTGGAGTATTCTGTTATTTTGTTTACACAATTACTTCCAAGATTGAACTGACAATAAAAACTTTACATTCAGCCTTAAAGCTTTCAGTTTAAATATGCAAGCAGTAGATTTAAGACTCCAGAGGATCCTGGAAAGTGGCAGCAGATAGAAAAACACACTCTCTAATTACAAACATAATCAATGATTTAATGAGGAATACTCATTTTAGCTGTTAAATAGCGCTAACCTTGATGCATCTTTTTAGTTTCCTCCTGTGATTACTAAGGTGAAACAGTCAGAAAATTAAATAACTATTCCATATCACAGTTTGCCGTTCAAGCCATTGATACCTGCACCACAGGGTTATGAGTGGAAATGTAATAGCTTAGGGACAGCAATACAAAACAACCAAAAGACAAAATCACTTGTTACAACACTGCAGGGCAAATGGCCCTAATAGATCTAATTAAGGATGTTTTTTTCCCCCCTTCCTGTCGTTATATCTGCATATTTCTATGACTCCTCTGATGATAACTGAATTTTAACTAGAAGGGCAGACTACCCAATGCCACGTTCAAAGAAGGAGGAATAGAAAAGCCAGTTTATGCTGAGGGCCGAAACTCCGTAAGGGGAGGAGGTCAGGGGCGATGGGACACAAAACACAGGGCTTTCACCCAGAGGCCAGGGTTCGCATCCCGTGTGAAACCAACAATGTGTGTGTCTTTGTGTTCACAAGCATTAAAGGGACTGTTTGTAAGAATCAGAAATGCTTGTTATCAGCGACACCTGTGGCTGTTAAGTCAACGAAAGTCAGCGTCAGGCTCGCGCTTGCTCGCTCTACATAGACGTGAACGAGCTTCCCTCAAAACAGTGAGGCGACACACGTCAGCTAAAACCACAATATCACTCTATATTTCAGCTGCTTGGCAGTAATATTAGCTGACCAGACGAAGGTCTTTCCATGAATCAATGCTGATCCTAGTGTTGGTTTATCGTCTACGGCCCCAGCCGGAGGGAGACACCGGCACCCGGTCGGAGACGATAACGTTTCTCGCTGCGGAGCACCGTCACTTCACAAGACACGGGAAACCTCTGTTGTTTCTGGAGGAGCTGCAGCATTTATTTCTGCACAAGCGTCCACTGTACATTCACTAGATATTCTCAGAGCTACGAAGTCTTCTGCAGTGTGGAGTGAGCGCGCATGCACGTGAGGTGGAGCGAGCTGAGTGAAGGCAGGCAAGCAGGCAGAGTACAGCAGAGACTCCGGACCTGGAGACCAAAGCCACGGTCTCCCCTGCGTGCTAAGACCGCGGCCAACACTGTTTTGCAAGACGGGCTTCACTAGATAGAACTTTGAGGTTTTGGTGCTTCCGTGTAGTTTGTGTTGGAGTCTGAGTCTTAACAGCGTAGCCACACACGAGTGCACATATGCGAGCGCGCAATTTATACGTGTAAAAAGTTACAAACAGTCCCTTTAAGTTTAAGTTTCACTTTCGAAACTTATTTTAAGCCAAAACACTACGTTTCTCCCCTAAACTAAGTATTTGTGTTGCCTAGACCTAAGGAAGTTGTAGTTTTGTTGTCTAAACCTATAGAAGCTGTTTTGTTTGTGTTCAAAACGTAAAGTTTAATTCAGTTTTACAACATGTTAGAAGGTGTTGCTTTTAAGTTTCGCTTTCACTTTTACAATGTAGTAGGTGCAGTAGGCCCCTACTGACCCACATCTATCATGCTTATTGCGAGCGATAACACACATTTAATGGCCTGATAACAGTCAAATCGGGTGGATCTTTCTACACTGGTGAAAAATTCGCACGTGGAGGACAAGACAGCCATGAACTGAGAAAAAAACAAAAATTGGGCAAGAAGAAAATGGGATCCTTCAACCTTCTTTAGTGTAGAAGCTAGACACTAACCCAAATATCATGTAGGGGATAGCATTATCTCAAACTGAGAACATATAACAAACTGTGGCAGCATAAAATATAAACAAGTAACAATTAAAAACATTGTAGTTAATTAATTTTGGTATAAACTCTAAACTTGTATCAAATCACCTAGAATGATTATGAGGTTTTATGTAGATCCTTCAACGGGTGTCCATGCTGTCACGGTCATGTTGTTGTTTCGCTCATTTTCTTACCTCTGTCCCTCATCTTTCAAATACAATATGCTGCCTTTCTTCCATTCTGCTTTGTATTATGCACCCGCCACACCTCCCTCTGTCTCATACTTCTCTCTCTCTTTTCCATCATAAATTCTTCCTTCATTTCTACTTCCCACCATGTTCATCTTAGTAGTCTTGTTTGTGTCTCTTTGGGCGGTCTATTGATCAACCGAGCGGCAGGGAGGCCAGAATAGAACAGACACAGCAGGTTGGCAGCCAGGTGAATGACAGGTCAAAATGTCTTCTGTATCCGTGTGTGTGTGTGTATACGTGTGTGTACTCCTAAAAGATTATCCATTAGACACAAATAAAGACAAACGAAGGGACACTCACAGACATGCGGTACGTATATGCTGCATGAACACATCCCTACATTACCCAGATTTCTCCTTTCATATAAGTGCACACACACATATACATACCCCGATGATGCTGAGCCCTTTGAGGTAGTCCATCCGTGGCTGCGCCTGGGGAACACAACCTGCTACTACCACCTTTTTCTGCTGTTCCTGGGCTTTTCTGTACAAACACATGCAAAGAAAAAGATAAAAGAGGAGAATAACATTAGTAGGTAATATGGTATTTTTGCACCAACAGTTTGCACAATTCAAGCCAAATGTTTTTTGATTTAACCAAATAAAAAAAAAAACAATTCTACAAAAAGACAGCTGGCACCACACTAGCACACTGCTGTCTCAAAGGCTGTCATAACAGGATACCACATGCGACCATGTGTGTACATGTAAAATAAGAAAACTTCACTATAACATCTCTAAAGCTGACATATTCTAAATGCAATATTTAATGACAGTAAAGCTAGAAGCTTTCAAAATGAAACTTGCTCTTCTGAAATAAACACTCAAAAGGTACATTAAAATGTATTTTCCTTCGCAATTAATGAAGATATAATGGCTTGATTGGGCTGAAAGGCGTGCACACACATACACAAATGAATCAATGGCAAATGATATATAAAAACACCTAATAAGCAAATTTGCGATTATCTGTATTAAGAGGAAATGAGACAGAAAACATCACTCTGAAGTGTACTGTTCACAGTTTCAAAAGGCCATTTGGCCGCACATCACGTAGCAGATAGGCTACCTCTATGTCTGTAATGGTCTGTGTTAAAAAGGGACACCATGTTACCTGCATGGGAAAGTTCCCTACAGAGAGAACCTTTTTTTTGTTTTCCCTGGTGGTATGTAAGCGATGAGAAGAATTTACTCAAGGTAATTCCCATGATGCTTATTTAGTTTGTTATGTCTTACTGTATATATCAAACAGGAGAGGTATGGCAGGATTTTTTCTACATTTTGTTTTAAGATGAAAACCTGTTATGGTGTACAAGTGAGATTACTTGCGTGCTGATCCACTGTTGAATTTCTATAAATGGTTGTCTTTCACATCGCAATGTCTCATAAATAATAGCTTTGATCAACAAACGATGTAATTATCCATCAGTACAAACTCTAGAATATAAATAATCTATTCTACTTTGTAGTGTGTTGTAAGTTTGAAGGACTGAAAGCCAAGGAGAACTTTAACAGATGGGCTGCTATGATTAGCAACCTGTTTTTTTTTAATAGGCATAGTATAACGTTGTGGGAGATTGGACATTATGGGAGAAACCACATCTCCGCAATTCCAACTCCAGTAAAGTACCTCCCTCAGGGAGGCGCTACAGGTCACTGTCAACTAGGACTAACACTTGACAGCTTTTTCCCTTAGCCATCAGGACTCTGAACTCCTCCCTCCTCACATACCACTGACATGCATTACCAAGACTGTCTGATGTTATCCATTTATATATTTGTGCTGCAGAGAATAACTGTACCGACAGCAAATTCCACCGACCTTGGTCGTGTGGCTAATAAACTATTTAATATTAAAAAAAAATGCCATAGTAATGACCAACAATGCCCCTTTTAATTTAGTTTGTTTAATGTTAACAAACTTAATTAGCATTGCTGAACTTAAATGAACATCTATTCAACTCTGTTATTGTCTGCATTGTCTCTGTTTGCTTAAGTAGATCTGCACTCTGTCTGCAGTGCATTTATTTTAAATGAAGAAAAAAACTACTATTAACTAAATAAATGTCCACAGGTAATCGAGAAAACAAACTTTGTAAAAAAAAAAAACTAAAAAAAAAGTATGAATGAAAAATAAAAACAGTTTTAGTGCACATAACAGCAGCATTTATCAGCTGAGAGCAGCATCTCCTTGTTTCTGAGAGACAACGAATGTGTGTAAACTTACATAAATAAGAAAGAAATAAACAATGCTAGTGTAATGGCCTTCCCTGGTGTTGGCTCAGTGAAATACTATAACAAATAAATAATTGGCCTTGTGAGCGCAGACATCGGCCGATCTTCTCAATATGACATTAATTGGCCCGACTACTTGGCCCACCGATTAATCAGTTTTCCATTAATGAGGACAGCAGTACAAGTCAATAGAGGAGTGATCTCTGCCACTTTATGGCTGAGCATAGCGGCCCATGTCAGCACAGCACACCCTCCTGCTCTGTAATCCCCTTGTAGCCGGACAAAGTTGTATGTAAATTAATCTAAGTAAAAACATCTGCTATACTGTACATGGTGTAATTAATGCATACTGTTCAATCATATGGGTGCATTATATGTGTGCATGTGGAAGGGCGAGAGAGAGTGAAAGAAAAGGTGGCAGACAGACAACTGTATGACGGTGAAACAGTACAGCCTTTGTCTGATAAAACAAGCAGTAAAACATGATAGAAGGCAGCAGATTAAATTAATAACATTGTTTTTCTGACAAAATAGGTCACAATGACTTCCAAGCCAAAACTGGGGATTTATAACACCACAGTGAGTGTCAAATATTTACAACCTTCATTAACAGTTAGGCACGGCGTGAAGTGGTCATTGGCATGATAAGGTATTTCACAATGACTTATCAGAAAATGAAAAGCAGCACTAAGAATCCAATGTTGAAGATGATTTGAATTAAAAAAAAGGGTTGGACAGATAGTAAAACAGTGAAGCAAACCACAATGAGAGAGTGTGTGTTTGACTGTGTGTGCATGTGGATCTATGTGAGTCTTTATGTCACCTGCAGTTAGTGGCAGTGAGATTTGAAACACTCGGTCTGTCTGACAAAAGCTTTTGGAAGAGCTGCCCAGACTCCGCCATGAATCTTTAATAATGAAGCCTCCTGACAGCTGGAGCAGGAGAGAAAGGGAGGGATGGAAGGGAGGGAGGAATCGTGGGAGGAGGAGCAACGAAACTGGATGCAAACTGTCAGTTGTGTTTTAATTCAGACTGTGTTTGTATTCTTCAGCAAAACAAAGAGAGAGATAGCGATGGAGGTGGAGGGTGTGCGAGAGAGAGAGAGAGAGAGAGAGAGAGAGAGAGAGAGAGAGAGAGAGAGAGAAAAGTGAAGGTAGACAACTCAATTCAAAGCCAGCTTACATTGTCATGTGAATGAGGAAGGGAGGGATAGATGAAAGTTGTTGAGAGATGAGTGGAGGAACGAAGAGAAGAGAGATGAAGGCAGTAATGAAGTGTTTTTTTTATGATTATGTTGATTATTCAGAGCTGTTTGTATTATTCAGGGTTATTTTAGTGACTCTTCTTTGCTTCTCAATCTAACTCTTGTAAGTGTTGAGCAGGTAACAACAAATCACTTCAGATGCCAAAAAAAGATGAAACATGAAGAGAGAAGAAAGCCTGTTGGATGATGCCTCACCACAGACAAAACTGGTTTAATAGCACATTCAGAGAAACAGCACTTCTATTGATCTTTCGGAAATGCACATTTTTATTGTGCATGTAAATTGACCGGTTTTATCCACCGATCTTTGACCTTTATTAGAGGAGGTAATGATTAATATCCACTTCATTTTTTTCCTGGTGTGTGCAGTAAACATACCTTGAAAACAGACAGAAGCAGGGAGGGATGTGAAAGTAGATGATGATACTAGTAAAAAGGTGGATAGACGTAAACGTTCAAGACTGGGTGAAGTGAGACAAGAGGAAGACATAAATAAGGGGATATTGTCTGCTTAGAGTAGATTATTCTCCTCACACTGTTCCTCATGAAGGACTCACACTGGCAGCGCCGCACACGCAGACACACACACTCACAGTAGGGGTGCGTCTGCATAATTCACACCGTCTCTTGCCAAAATGCGCCAAACGTTCCTTTAATGCGCTCCTCGCTCCCCCGCCCACAGACTCCGAGCCATAGCTGACACAGCGAGTAAGCAGACAGCGCCTGAGCCGTCGCCTCAGCGCCCCAGGGGGAACGGGCCAATCACGTCGCGCACAGTTCGCGGATGGGATGAGATGGAATGGGATTATGCGATGCGGTTGCCGTGGTGATACTTTTGAGCCCGATCGAGCGCTCGCTGCCAGTGACCCGGACCAGAGCAGCAGATGCCCCCTGAGATCAGAGGACGAGGTGTGTACGTGTGTGTGTGTGTGTGTGTGTGTGTGTGTGTCTGCGTGCATGCGTGAGTGTGCACACACACGTGTTTCCTTGGCTTCCTTGGCACCTCGCCCTAAATCTCTACGGCGCCCTGTCAACTCTGTGTTACCGCTCTCCATAGCCTCGAGACCACACACGCACCCACACACAGGGTCCGAAACACCCACACGCTCTGAACATACTGTGCATACACATACCGATGGTCACGGAGGCAATGGGAAAAGCATACACTAGTCCATGCATACATGTATGACCTCTGTGGTATGTATGCGGCAGGGAGGAAGTGCTGTACATACTGGTTTTTAACAGCTGAGTGGACACAGTGAATCAGTCAAATTAGACCGGACTAAATGTCCAACTGAATTGATCAGGTTGACTTAGAGGAGCCCCTTGCTGTAAATATGACATTGAAATAACTCTAGGCATTAAGATGTGCCACAGTGCATGACCTATATAACGGCCTCTTCAACTTTCGCGCAACAAAACTTGAAGTGAAAGAAAGGCCCTCCCTTGGCGGATTATCTAGCAGAGCGCCATTCACGACTGCAACCGAAATGTGGTGACATCATCATATAAATGAGGCGCAATGCTGATGTTCTCACAACTGCCACACATGTTTCACTTCCCAAAAGTGTCAACGTTATAAAATATAACCAGCTTTATCCTTTGTCTTAAACTTTTGTCATTAATTCTTTTAATATAGTAAGTGTTATATGAATTTTGTCACCGTCTTCATGGTGCATGGTGTTTCCAGTAACGGTAACTACGTTGTTCTGAACACACGGCCGTTAATTTTTTTATATTTCTGTAGCCATCATTACTACCATCTAGGGCTGCCCCCTATTCTAATAGCTATTTCATACTACATGACTTTAGCCCTGATTTTGAGCTCTCCAACAGTTTTTGGAGCTCCCAGACAAAAGCCCCAGATCAGAGGCAAATTGCCGTTGGCTCGCCGCTCACACATCAGTCTTCAAGCGTCATTTGTGAACTGTTAAAAGATGTGAGCCGAGAGCCTCGCAGACACATTCCAGATATCTAGCTTGCTAAATATCTGGACCTGTCGGGGACTCCGGCCACAAGCTACTGCCAATGAGAGCGCAAGACACGATTTGAGGGGAAACCTGCGAGAGGAGGGGTCGCCTGTAACAACAGGAACTTACTCTATAAGGTTCATTTGCAACACAGAGCAAAGTTACTGTTGGACCTAAAGAGGAAATAGTAAAAAAAGAAGTGTGAAGACATGTGAAAACATGTGCCAATGACAACATCAGCAATGTGATCTGTAGTGTGTGTGACCCCATGTGGCTGGTTGAAAGTCATAAAGTGTGAACTAGACAATCGGTCATTTTGGTCTGAGTCAACTAAGATTTCTTTCGTTGTTTTTATGCTTTTTTTCATGCTGAAAGAGCACATCTCTGGTAAAAAACTGATTTAAAGTGGTGCTTTTGTGTGATTCTTTGTGGAGAAACTCAGTTTTACAGATCTGTCGATTAAACCAACTAATAGATTACGGTAACGTTACTTATAGTTTAGTGAGTATGCAGGCGGAGTATCGCTCCCCTGTCTGAAAAGCCCTTTGGTCGAGGACAGCCTTAATGATACCCACTAACAGAATAGAAACACTTAATCTCTAAAACCTAATGTCTTTTTAAGTTGTCTAAAAATCAGGACAAACATTTGAGGCACAAAGACCTGGAACCTGATTTAATGAAGCGCACATTTTTGTCAGGTGGAGAAACATCCAAAACATGCAAGCAGCTGTCAACTGTGTGAGTTTCTGTGTGCGCGTGTGAGTGTGTGTCCTCTCAATGACTCTCCCTGCTGCTAAACACCCTCGGTCCCATACAGATAACTACATAGGGGGGGAAGAGGATGAGCTCATTACACACACACACACAGAGCCAGCCATATGCTCCCTAACAAACATGTTGCTTATAGGATGAGGTCATACTGGTGAGAGTAATGAGGAAAGGTTGTGCAACTGAGATGTACATTGTGTTAACCTCTGTGTGCTGTTTAACACAACGACCTATTTCTATGACCCATCTTTTTAGGAAAATCTTTTTAAAAAATTTATGTTTTATAATTTTTTTGGAGGAGGGGGGAGGGGCTTCTTCTGCAAACTCTGAGCCTTAAAACGTAATCTCGTATAACAGATTTGTTTTGATCACATCCCAACTTTCCCTACCCCTTTCTCTCTTTTCCCTTTCCCATGTTTCCCCTGTCCTTGCTCCTCAGTCTCCTTTCCTCCCTCGTCCTCTCATCTGCACTCCGACAGTTTTCTGGCTGAGTTGACAGCGAGCCAGCCAATCAGCACACTCCTGACCTCTCTGCATTAGCATAAGCAGCAAGGGGCAAGGTTAAGTACCCATCAAGCCTCAGTAATTAAGATGTGAGCTGGTGTGTCCATGAGTGTGTGTGTGAGTGTGACTAAGTGAGAGAGAGAGAGACCAATCTTCCTCTTCACATATTTTCCACTTCCACAAACTTCTCCTACTTATACAACAATGCAATCTCCGGGTTGTCCTCATTTTAATTCCACAATGGCTATTACAATCCATCATTATACTTTTACTTACTTACATTTGATCATCTGGAGGGGGGGGACTATAACGTATGTTTATTTGTGTAATGTTTTATTCATTTTTTCATATTTATTTTCCTGTGTGTTTTTTTTCTAACAGGAAGAGATACATCTCCATCGCTGACTGACAGCCCAGACTGAGTGGAATGTGGAGAGGACACACTTTGTTACTCTGACGGGGAATGCAGCTTCTCCTCTGCGAATAAGTGTACTGGCAAAGTTTACTAAAACAACTGTCAAAATACAAACAGTATAAATAAAACAGCAGCTAACTCCGGGCCTATGGGATCTGACTGCAGACAAACTAAACTAAATGAAAGCTGTTAATGTACGGTACGAGGGGCCTCTAGGCGATGGAGCTTGGAGAAAGGGGGGAAGAGGGAAAAAACGCACAACAATGATTGACAGGAAACTGTCAAAAGAACATCTTTATGTAAAAAGGAGAGAGAGGAGGAAATGACGCAGGAATGTGTAAAACAGGAAAAAGCTGATAGTTAGGGAGATAACAGGCAGGAAAACATGAAAGATGAAGGAGAAGGCGAGTCAGTAAAGGTGCCTCATCAATCCCACTGTGTGTTAGCCGCCAGGTTAAACAGTAACCTGCTAATGTGCCATAAAGTGTGAAGTGAGTTATCAAATACAGTTCAGACCTCCGACATCATACAGCTACAAAGCAATGACCAACACTGTGTTCTGTGGGCCGTTCACATGCAGCGTATTTTGTGCCCTCAAATCCATTGTTGTCAATGTAGACACGCGGAAGGTGTGCTCAAAAGCGAGAGTGATGCCATCGCAGCGTGCAAGCGTTCCCAAGCGGCTATTTTTCAGGGCGTGACGGCTGCAACCCGAGATAAAAAAATAGTTCAACTTTTGGAATGGTGCAGCGCACCACGTCATGTGACGAGGAACAACCAATCACTGCTGGCAGATATCTTTTTCTTTCTTCCGTAATAGTCAGTCTGCGGTAAATATATGGAGGAGAAGTTAATTATTTTAGTGCAGGGTTACCCAGAGCTTTACATCTGTCCCACGGACTATTTTACCTGCTTCACCCCTTATCGTAAGAGACACGTCACAACATCCGGTTCAAAGGTGAGCTACACTGACAGAGAAATCGAGCAGTAATGTTACTGTAAGGGATTTACGGTGCTGGAAATCAATTTCTTTGTTTTGACTTTGTTTAGTTTAGTCGCTGAGGCTTCCTGCTATATTACAGCAACTTCATCATCGTAGTCATCGCAGCATGCAGGTTTTGGTTGCTTAGTAACGGCAGGCGCAACAGAAGCGGCAGGAGCGCAACATCCCAAGCACCTTGGGTAAAAGGATGAAAACGGCACGCGTGGCATTTCCCACGTGTTTTTAGACGCAACATGTGAACGGCCCCTAACAACCATCTTTCTGTAGCTAACTGATCATTCTAATGTCTATTTGGCTGAATATGCATTAGGCTTTCATTATGACAACCTGTTTCAGACTAAGCTTGTTTGGATACGAAATTGAAGAAAATATTTACTGAAGGTGTCTTTGTAAAAATGTGTTTTTCAAATCTCCCCACTTTTTTTAATTTAAATGTTTTATAGGATGAAGACAAATCTGAATGTCACTGCTTTCCTGATTCAGCCACAGGACAATAAACAGAGGATACAATCACTAGCTTACGCAGTGTAATGGCAAAATAATGTGATTAACAGTAAATGCTCTTAGTGTAAAACCTTAAAACTCCTTCAAACAAAAGCTATTAATGATAAATATATTACTTTTTATGCAAAACAAATCCAACCCTCTGGGGTGCCAATGGAGAAAATCTCCCAGATGTTTCAAAAGCTGCAAAACATTTTTTTTTAATTGTTTTATGTATGTGGGACAGTGCACATTTAATCAACCCTGATATTTTGAAAACATCATTGTAAATGTGCTGGGGACAGCTTAAAAGCTAATTTGTTCCTGTAAAAAAAAATTTTGTATAAGAACATACAAAAGAAAAAAAGTCAAAATGTCAAGTATGCACCTTTCCTTAAAATCAAAATACAGAGGGGGAGTGGAATATGTCAGGAGGGAACAAGAAACAAGGGAGTGAGAGCTAGCGATCAGTAAAAGGAAGGAAAAAAAACAACCTGCCAAAGAGCACATCTTCATCACCAAGAGGGGAGAGGGAGAGGAAGGATGACAACAGGACTCAAAAGGAAATGAAGGGGGAGGACGGAGGCTGTGAAGGAGGATTGTGATTGAGGGATGAGAGAGGGGTTTGAGAAGTAAAGCTGCAGAATCCCCTGGGATCTCTCTCTCTCACACACACATACAACGCACACGCACACGCGCACACACTCATCAACTGCTTTTGTGCATCATAGGATAGCAAGAGCTGATGCCCATACAGAAGCACTGAATGGAAGAAAAACTGAAATTAAAGAGCGAGAAAAATGAGCTGAAAGCAAAAGAAATGAAAGCAAGGTAAGAAAATTTAAAATACAAGAGACGGGATGTCTAATTTAATCAGTACAACATACAGTATTTACATGAAAGTAGGTCTATAAAAATGAGTTGTGGTAAGTGATAGGGGTGTAACGATATGTTTTTACAACAATACGATATGATTTCCATGGTTCCGATACGATTCAGGACGATATTTGGCTCATCTAGAGCACTGCGATACGATACGATACGATACGATACGATACGATACGATACGATACGATACGATACGATACGATGATTTGAAATCGATGCAGTACCTTTTTTTGCCAAAAATTAAATCAGTGTGACTTCTGAAATAAATAGCTGATACTGGACAGTGCAGGTCAGGATTCCTTAAATTTTTTCTAGTAAGGGAATCAGGGATAAATTAATTATGGATATAAAAAAGTAAACAATGATTAATGGCAAATACATACACCTTTTATTTGAAAATATTAAAAAGTGCAACTGCAGGACCCGCTGATTCAGTTCTCAAGATACAAGGCAGTGCAATATTTAACAAGAAATATAATAAACCAACTTCTATTCGAGTTAAATTTTGCGTTTCAAATCGATTTTATATCGATATACGTCTCCCGTGAAGGACAACTTGCCGAGTACCTATCGATGTAGTTGTATCGTAGGAATATAAATCGATACATCGATATAGTAGATGAATCGTTACACCCCTAGTAAGTGATGTTAAAGACAATATATATTTGAACAGCTAGAGCATCTAAAACATGTTGCAAAGGTCTGGTAGCCTCTCTTGACACATTGTTTTCAGTCTACATTTTTTAAGACTTAGTAGCAGCAAGATCAAGATTGATCTGGGTTACCACAACCATAACCATGCCCCAAACCACCTGGTAACACAACCATTTGGAGGGGGGAGGGGGACTAGACTTGTTTTCCACATTATTACCACTGTGGCTTATAAAGGCATTCACGTTAGAGCTGCGTTTTACAGGATATAGGCAATCTGTTGACCAATCAATACACCTATAACATGGTTAGTTTATGGCTAGCTCACATGGCCTTCGGGTATGTCAGAGACAGGATGCAGCCCAATCGTCAACATGGGCCTAGTAAAGGCAAGTCAGAGGAAATGCAAGGCTTTCAGATTATGGCCTTTTAAAAATTGCCTCGCACACCTGCCCGGTGCTGTGAAATGGATGACATCTGTCTTGTAAAAATGAGTTGAATGCGTGATAAATATTGCATTACTGTAAATGAGTTGTATTCACCGCTTCAATGGTTCATAATAAAGAAAATGCTGGTAAACAGGAGGCCCACACAAACATTCAGACACACATATGTGCAGGGGGATTGCATTTGAGATGAGCATTTGACTGAACCACGAAGAGGGGAACCCCCCAAGCTGGATCCTGGGAAGAGTCCCATGAGTCTCATCTCTAATGCAAAGGCATACTTTCTATAGGAAGGCTGTTATGGGACAATGATATGGGAGCAACCTCTGGGTTAAGATTTGAGGATGGGAAAAACAAACACACAATATATGGAACTAAATATTCACTATCAAGATGTTACCAGAGGGTTAGTGTTTTTAAAAGGAACCAGGAGTTATTTCCAAAAACAGAATCATGTGCTTATTAGAAAAAAATGTCAGTAGGAAGTCTTTATATACAGATTAAGGTTTGTAAAAATGGAACAAAAGTGCTCAGTGTTTCAGTGGGGATCAGTATTGTAACTTGACTGTGGTACGTATCCTCATACAACGGTTCGTATGATATCTTACGAAAAGTCATTCATCATTTTTAGTGCGTTTTCTTATGAATGTCCAGCAGCAAGTGTGAATTTCCTCTCGTTACATGCATACAGTCTTTTCAAAATAAACCTCCGTCTTCACTTGAAATAACTTGGTTAGGTTTAGGTAACAAAATTACTTGGTTAGGTTTAGCAAAAGATCGTGGTTTGGGTTAAAATAACTATGGAAGTGGCGTCACTTAAGTACGGAAGTTACGTGAAAATGTCGACTTCTGGAATACGAACAGCGGTCTGTCTCCTGGGCGAAAGTCTGTGGTTTTTGGACCCACCCATTTACCCCAACCTCCACACTACGTGGCATTTCACGATAACGCGATTACGTGGAATTTGGGGGATATATATGAATTACAGTGCATTACTTTTCGGCGGTATAGCTGCAAACGGTGTATGAGAACAGACTGCTGTGGTAGGTCATAGAGGGTTTATGCTGCAAACAAACCACCTGAATTAAGTTATTTTCTCTTCTATTTAATGTAAACGGATAAAAACACACAGATATTGTGTGGAACAGACAGTTGGCAGTTGTGTGTATAGTGTGGCAGCTTTAGTCTCACACTAAACAGGTCAGGTCACAGGGCACACACAGGCATTTATCATTCAGAGCCACAGCCACTCCCCATGAGGCCTTTCGCCTCTGTGTGAATCAATCTGAAAACGTTGGTGTGCACATGCATTTTTTTGCCTGTGTGGTTGCGAGATGTGTGTGTACAGTATGTGTGCATGTGCACTGTATGTGTATACGTATATATGCTGTGTGCATCTGTACAATTACTTTGATCCAGAAGTGGAGACAAGGTGGAAACCCTTGCCAGGATGACAGAGGTGAAGGGACATTCTTGGTTGAATGAATCCACACAAAATTAGTCCAAGCATAAACAATCATGATTGGTTTCAAGGTCATAAATTATTACAAGCAAGGGTTTGGAAAAGTGGAACGGCACATGCTCAGTGACCTGGAATGCATCAACAATCTTTGCCAATGAACCTTTTTTTTTTTTTATTCCCAGCCAACACAGAGATATTATGATTTAATTCTAACAAGTAAGAATTGCAAAGCAGTATCCAATCTTAACTAGTTAAGTAGTTAATTTGTCCCAAAAATTCCTCAAAAACTTTATTTTTATTTTAATTATGCTGTCAAAGTTAACACGATAATAACGTGTTAACCAAAATGTACGCATTCTTTAACGCATTTACACAACTTGTGATTTTTAGATTGTAGAAGACTCAGTTTTAAAACTAGAGTGAAGATACTGGCAACATATGAAACAAAAAAAAAACTAAGGAATCCATTGGTAACCTATTGATCAACTAGCTTGTTGCAAAGGAGGTTAAATAACGTTACGCTAAATTTTGGCGAGGAAAAACTGGCATGGCCATTGTCAAAGTTGTCCCTTGACCTCTGACCTCAAGATATGTGAATCTAAATGGGTTCTATGGGTAGCCTCAAGTCTGACCTTTACAGACATATGCCCACTTTATGATAATCCCATGCAGTTTGGGGCAAGTCATAGTCAAGTCAGCACACTGACACATTGACAGCTGTTGTTGCCTGTTGGGCTGCAATTTGACATGTTATGATTTGAGCATATTTTAAATGCAGTACCTGTGAGGGTTTCTGGACAATATTTGTCATTGTTTTGTGTTGTTAATTGATTTCCAATGATAAATATATACATACATTTGCATAAAGCAGCATATTGAGTATCAAATACTTAACAAAATCTCCCTTTAAGGTAGATTTTAAACTAATACAAATATGCGATTAATCATGCAATTAATCACGATTACATATTTTAATCAATTGACAGCCCTACTACTTTCATCTACAAGCAAAGGTGTAGCTCCTGCATAACGTAGGAATTACGACAATTTGGAGTTTAGCTTCGCTCCAATATTCCTGTTCTTATTTTCATCTAACAGATTGCAACCTCATTGTTTTCTGATCCACTCTTTTGTTATCACAGCTATAATAAATTACCTTACTGTGTTCAGTTAGTGTTAAGACAAATGAATAAAGAAAATAAGATAAAGGTGTGACATATTTCAATTTAAATGTGTATGTTTGCACGCATTTTGTGCGTCTGTGTATTTCTTAAAAGTGCATGTGTTTGTTCCTTTGTACTTCGATGCATGTGTATCGCATAGACAGTACGTATTTTTTACACATCTATAATTATGTGAGTTGGTGCACTGTGAGTTATTTATGCTATGCGAGCATGCATTTGAAAGCAGATATGCGAGCGCATGTACAGTACGTGCGTTAGGGGAGTCTCATTATAGAGCTAAAAAGTCTAAGCATCTATTCAGCCTGTTAATTTCCCTGGCTGATGTCTTCTCCCCAACAAAGCCTGAAGTGGCTCCACAGTGGCTCATCAGTCCCTCTAAAAGGCCTCCTCATTTAACCACAGTGCCTTATTTATTCTAAATAACATTCTTCTAAAAGCCAAGGATGCAGCGTGCACAAAGCCAACTGTCTGATTAAATTGCTACGCAGGACCCCTTACTTGGTAAAAATTCATTTATGGAATGTTTAAAAAAGGATTTTTTTCCCCCTTCCACGCGTACTCTTCTCATCTGAGTCGACACCAATTAAAAGGAAGGTTCAAGGCACGGTTCATTACAATTAGAAAAGAGAGGCGAGAGGAGAGGGGGGAGGGGGGGGGGGTATTGTTGGAAGAAAAAAGGCTTTACAGAATGAGGAGGTGATTTTCAAAATACATTTGGCTTGTTAGAGGGATGGTGAATATTTTTTCTCGTTGGGGATGAATGGAGCTGCCTCAGCCTCTTTTGTTGGACCACATTTATTACATCTCTCTCCTTTCCACACTTTCAATCAGTAAAGATCATGTTCAATAAAGATCCAGGTTCTATGGTCCGCAACACACATAAATGTTTTATTACATCTGAGCACTAAAGTCACATTATGACACATTTATATGTTCAAAATGGACCTGAGTTTTTATTTGAGGAGTGACCATTCAGTTTCTGTCTAAGCCACATTTAGGTACAAATTAAAACGTACTGGCGACAGATGAAATCAGATTTCATGGCTTGTTTTGACACAATGGCCACTGCATCCAATGCTCAATTAATGCTATTTGCCTGAAGAACCATCAAAGTAAGTGACACAGTTTTGTAATTCTCTCTATTTAGCAAATTGACCTTGCAGACAGTCTGCATCATGTACAAGCTTGCAGACGTCGCATGCGCTAGAAAGGTAAACTGGACGCTGCCTTCTATGTATGCACTGTAGTCCCTGTCCTTAGTTCTATTCTTGTATAGCGGTCACACACACTTATATTTTTTTTACTTTTTCATATTGTTCAGTCAAATACAACAATCAGGAGGTCGCCATCATGTTTTCTAGTGCACGTGTGTAGAACGTGTGTAGAACGTGTGCAGAACGCGTGTAGAACGTGTGTAGAACGTGTGAGCGGCATACGCATACCCCCGATGTTGTACGGTATGTATAGAAGCATGTCCACGTCCGCGTACGTCCTGGAGTATGATCAACACTTAAGCTCCATAATGCATCGTAATAAAGGGAAAAGTGCTTACTGCAAAAATAAACAGTGAAAAGGACAAAAGTGCAACTATTTATTATAATATTCAGTATAGTGTACATCTACCAAAGCTTCCTTACTAAATATGCTATAATAAAAAAAATGTTCATTGAGTAGGAAGTCATTATTGTTAAGCCCTCAAAGAAAAACGTAGAAGAAGGTCCACACACTTTAGCTCCCTCTAAGTCAGTGGTCTCAAACTCAATTTACCTGGGGGCCGCTGGAGGCAGAGTCTGGGTGAGGCTGGGCCGCATCAGGTATTCCACAAAAAAAGCTTTGTTAAAAAAAAAAACAATCTTCTCAAACGTCATTATTAACAGTTCTTTAACTTGAATGGGTTCTTCTGAACATGAACTGTCCTGAACATTAATGGAACATTGAAGAACATGAACGGTTCTTCTGAACATGGCCTCTATTGCGTCTCCCACTTTTCCTGAAATTGTCTGTGCTCGTCACCAACCTTTCTCTTCACTGCAGGCTTTGAAAAAGACAAGATATATATTCATTCCACTTGGTGTCACTCCGCAATAAAGTTGTGCCTGCTGTGTTTGTGTTGCTCTGCAATTACACCACCAAACCGCTAGTTGGCGGCGGCGTCTCTATGAGTTTCCTTCTTCTTCTTGTACTACAAACAGAAACTGAGCGGAGTTGGAGCTAATAACTGTTGAACCACAGAACTTTTACTGACATTACTGCAACGCCGAAAAGAGAAAATATATCTGAGTGGATTTGTGTGAACAAACATTGAAAAGATGGAGGCAGAGAGAAGTAGAACTTTCTGTGGTTGTCCGGGGTCCTGGCCGCTCAGCATAGCTGAGAGACTGGACCAATCACAGCTGTTGCGGTCTGCGTCGCCGCGACGTGTAGTTACATTTCTGGAGAGGTGCACGTCAGGCTACGGCGTCGATTCAACGCAGAAGTATAAATCAAGCTTTAATCAAGCTTATGCGATGTTACACGGGCGCCGCCACAGTTGTTGTGAAATGTTTCTCTGCTTGCATCAAGCCCGGCCGATTGCCCGTCCCCGGGAGCCATATACCCCACTGTGATTGGTAGGTTCGTTCAGCTCGGGCTCGCGCAACAAAGGGACCTTCAACGGCAAACTGCCATTCACATAAAACTCGCGGGCCGAGGGCGCCTGGTTAGCTCAGTTGGTAGAGCGGGCGCCCATGTAACAAGACTTGGTCCTGACCGCGGCGGCCCGGGTTCGAATCCGGCCTGTGGCCCTTTCCGCATCCACTCTCTCTCTCCCCCCTTTCCAAGACTCTATCCACTGTCCTGTCAATAAAAATGAAAAAATGCCCCCAAAAAAAACTTTATAAAAAACTTTATAAAAAAAAAAAAAATTTGCGGGCCGCACTAACATTAAACTTTCATATCAAGGTGGGGGCCACAAAATATCGTCTTGCGGGCCGCAATTGGCCCGCGGGCCGCGAGTTTGAGACCCCTGCTCTAAGTGAAACTTATTGGCATATCTTAGTTAGTGACGTTTTGAGCACAAGCTCTTCTTCTGTTCTCTCTCTGAAGAAGAGCTTGTGCTCGAAAAGTCACTAAGATGTGCCAATAAATTGCACTTAGAGGGAGCTACAGTGTGTGGACCTTCTTCTACGATTTTCATTGCTGTCTTCTACTGGTGCAGCACCGGCCTACTACGGTTGTAGATGTGCGCAAACACCTTACATTGTTTGAAGCCCTCAAAAGACGCAGAAGTCAGATTCAAACAAAAAGTTGCAATCAGGAAGCTCTAAAGCTTCAGAGTGACTTTGAATAAACAAAAGCAAAGCATAAAAATAAAGTACAATTAAACTGTACTACATAAATGTTCACAACACGTGCCTAGATGGCACGAAGACAATGCATCATGGTACCTGATCTGACAGGCAGACGGACATACACGCACAACAATTTAATCACAAGTCACTGCTAAACCACCGTGATATTCAGGGAATGCACAGCAGCCTATATGCCACATGTGGCCTGATTCCCCAGAGCAATATTCCTTCTTTCCATATCCAGCTGTCTGTTTGTTTACAGCACCTCAGAGGTTAAGGACTGCCCCGGGTACATTAAGGCACCGAACCCACTGACCCCATGCCTTACAGAGGTTGGCATCTTGCTGCGTACGTTTCCGTGCATCCATCACTCTTTGCTCATATACTCTATGTACCTACAGTATAGCCAAGTCGTAAGCCTTGGGCTTGTGTCACTCCAAATACTGTTTGGTGAAATGGCTTCTTGGCTAGTTTGCAGCACCCGTCCATCTGCTGTTTTAAGTAATATTAGAAACAAGTCCTTCTATATAAAAGGCAAGATGCTTTGATGACAACAACATCAACGTATGGGAATTAATAGTTTTCCCGAAATGACACATTTTCTGTCCCAGGAGCAGAAGCACACTATCCAATGAATCCTGAGAATATGTATTTGTTTTTAAGGTATAACTTCAGCTACAGTCAAAACGCATTGGTCATATTTCAAGCAACACTAAATGAAACAGGGAGAAATATGCATAAACCTATAGGTTCCCTACCTGACAGCTTTATCGTATTATTTTTATGGCATTAATAATTATTAAGGATAAAAAACAGCATTTATGTTAATCAGCATTAGAATGAACATAAACTTTGCATGCAGCTTGAACTTCGCTATAGCTGCTAGGAATACGAAATGCCAAGTTCATTGCCTGTGATCTGTCTGCTGAAAACAGCCCAATGAAAGTGATATTTGACAATGTTTCATTGCATAAACAAACCAGATTTGTTAAAGCGAGTAATTTGGCATTTTAAAAGTCATTCTGCTAAGCTGACGGATTCCATATTCTGTTAGCATTCAGAGGCTGCTGGTGCGATGCCTTCTGTAATAGTCAAGCAATATTAGATATAGTAATAAAGTCAATGATCTCTAAAGTTAACAAAACATTTCTGCATTTTTACCTCAGCATTTCAAACATTGCGCAATGTGCATCTAAGGCAATACAGTTGGTTAAATATAACTGAATCCCAGCTGCCTAAATCAACTTGTTCATTTTAAGAACAGGTTAGGCCGACTACAGTCTAGTCTAGTCAGTGATAGTACAGTAGATGAATTTAGTGGGCCAAAAAGAAACCCTACTGCAGATAAATATAAATACACAAAGATAATCACACAGATTAACAAATACATATACAAACACAATGTACATGTATTGTTTAACATCAGGTTTTGGCTGTACCTCATCCACAATTTAACAATCCTCTGACATTGAATGTGACCTCATTATGTTACATGCCTCATCCTCACCAACCATTGGTTTTAGTTTCTCTTTTTCCCCTGCATCTTTCTCTTTCTCAAAATTGACCATCCCTTCATGCTGTCATCTGTTTTCTACTCCTATCCTTTCTCTTCCACTGTGTGCATCGCTTCTAAAATTCCCCTTCAGGGTTCAAGCATAAGGCATGCAAAGGTCAGAACATCTTACTGTCATCTTGCATGACTTAATGTATATCAAGCACGTCTCTATACTTTAACACATGGAATCTGGACGTGACATCCATCGAGAGAGACTTTGAAAGAGTGTTTGTATCCTCATCAGTGTGTGTGTGTTACTGTAAAGTTTCTCAAATAACTCTGCTGTCCCTTGTCACCCTGAAGGTGCATGGAGAATGAACACACTCCTTCAGAGGGAGAGAATGTCATCTTTTATAACTTGCAGCTAGTATAAAGTATCTCAGTGGCTGAGTAATTTCCAGGTCAGTGCTTGCTTAGCTAACACCAACTGAAAAAGCCTCCACAGCTCAATAGGGGAAATGACAAAAGCCTACAGGTGCTCTTCCGAGGAAGACACACACACACACACACACACATTTTCCCTGGTGTTGCCCTTTTCTCTCTTACAGTTGAGCATTATTAATAAATGATTAGGCGTGTTAAAACAGCTTGTTGAAACAGACGTTGAAGGCTTTCAACTCTGTGCGGATCAAGCCGTGCACGTGGTGAATATGCATTTATGTAATTTGTGTGTTTGCCCGAGTTTGTCGTGTCCACAGTGAAGGCCTATTTGTCTGTTGGTGAATAGATCCAGGCTGATCGGGTTTCAGTGTAACAGGGTTTGGTTCAGTGTCAGATCCCCCTGTGTGTAACTAAAGATACTGGATAGGAACACGGCAGCTGGCTGTTACGCACACAGACACCTGCCACCTGAGTCTCTCAGGCTTTCTCACCCTCTTACACGCACACACAACGCACACACCACACCACACACACACACAGTGAATCAGTACATTACAGCCTCCCTTATTTCAAAGAAAAAGTGTATCAAACTAGTCCAAACACAAAAATCAAATATGACCAAACACAAACTGGGAAAACAGAGCTATAGTCAGAAAAAGAGATACTCTGTCATTACTGGTCTTGCGTTTCATGTCACAGATGCAGTTTGACTGAAATCGAGAGAGAGCGAGAGAGATGGATCAGCAGGTGTGGTGTGGTGTGTGTGTGTGCGTGTGTGTGTCAGTACAGGTGAACAGAGGGTCAGTGAAGTACTCTCCACATGCCATCTGTCAGATCCGCTACATCACACGGACATTTCCTTGCATTCAGTAACAATGTCAAACCACCAAGACCCCAATGCAATGCATTTATATACATTATATATGTTGGCTAAATGCCAAGTTTACTCATCAAACATTCAACTTACACAAAGTTTTATTTATTTATTTATTGAGATCAGGGCTGTCAATTGATTCAAATATTTAATCACAAATTAATGGCACACATCTGTTCAAAATGTGCCTTAAAGAGAGATTTGTCAAGTATTTAATACTCTTATCAACATGGGAGTGGACAAATATGCTTGCTTTATGCAAATGTATGTATATATTTATTATTGGAAATAAATTAACAGCAAAAAAAAAGATAAATATTGTCCAGAAACCCTCACAGGTACTACATTTAGCATAAAAAATATGCTCAAATCATAACATGGCAAACTGCAGCCCAATAGGCAACAACAGCTGTCAGTGTGTCAGTGTGCTGACTTGACTATGACTTGCCCCAAACTGCATGTGATTATCATAAAGTGGGCTTGTCTGTAAAGGGGAGACTCGTGGGTACCCATAGAACCCATTTTCATTCACATGTCTTGAGGTCAGAGGTCACCGGACCCCTTTGAAAATGGCCATGCCAGTTTTTCTTCGACAATTTAGCATAACTTCCTAGTGTCATTTAGCCTCAACCTGGTATGACATGGTTGGTACCAATGGTTTCCTATGGTTCTCTAGTTTCTTCGTCACTCTAGCTTTAAAATCGAGCCTGTTACAACCTAAAAAAAACGCAAGTAACATTAATGCAGCAAAAAAATTAGTTGCGTTAACTTTGACAGCCCTAATTGAGATATAAGATGAGGCGAGGTGAGGCTAATCAGTGCTCACATGCTTTTAAATTTAAATATATCATTATTTTAGGGAAGCAATTAACAATTATTTTTTATCAACAATCTGTCAATTATTTACTTTTAAGTCTATAAAAAGTCAAAGGTTAAATGACTTGTTATATTAAATTGATTTAAAACTAAAAGCAGCAAATCCTCATTTCAGCTGGAAACAGAAAACATATGGCATTTTTGCTTGATTAAACAACTTAATTGATTAACAATCAATCAATTCAGCCACTGACTGTTTCAGATTCAAAATGCTTCCACTTCTTCAGAAATGCTCTAAGATATTAATCCAGATTCACACATTCACAGTTTGGAGCTGCCCTGTGCAACAACAATCTTCACCTGTTCCCTCACAAACAGAGATGTAACTACAAGCAATGCATTTGGTAGCATCTGTTGCTTTTTCTACTATGATTATATGCGTTTATCAATATTAATGAAAGACGTCTATCAAAAGTTTCAACCCTACTCGTCAGAGCTTCTCCCTTGACAAATCAAAATGTGCATCAAAAAGCTGAAAAACACAAAAATCACATCAAGAAACAGACATCCCCCTCGTTCTTCCAACATTAGCTCATTTAAATAACGAGACTTCAGATCTCAGTTAGTTCAGCCCTGAACTGAGCTTTACTCCCTTCATTTCCATCATTCTCTTTCCCTCTGTTGCAATGCAAGGCCTAATGAGGTGCTAATGAGATTCACAGTCCTCTTCTGAATCAGATTACAGTGAATTATGTATAAAGCCTTTAAATCACATCGCCTTAAAATTACACATGTGGCCTGTGTAGCAACATGACACCCCTTGTGCTTTTACAAACTGACAGCCAAGTGACAGTGCTGATTTTGTTTTTACAGACCAGCTTTAAAGCTGTTATTGTTAAACGATAGGAAATGTAACACAATTATAAAAGACTGTAGCTGTTAAATGAAGGGATGTCACGAGAACCGATACTTCGGTACCAACTCGGTACCAAAATTTTAAAAATGTGACGGTACTCGTTTTCTTCAGTACCGAAGGTACCGAACGATGCCTGTAATGGTCATTTGGTACCGGAGCGGAGGTAGTGGAGATGCGATTCTTCCGGATCTAATGGGGGCAGTATACGCTTACAAGTGTTCTCATCTGCCGTAAAATGAAGGAGGAAGAACGCCGTAACAGCACGGAAAAAAACAACAACACTAGACGTGAAAGACGGCAGCTGCTGCAGCGCTACCTCCGCCTCAACTCGTTGAGAAAACAAATAGCAAGAGTCGGGTATGGAAGTATTTTGCGTACGAGGCGGAATTACAAGGAGTAATAATAGATTCGCAAAGACCAGTATGCGGCGCAGTAACGGTGCCGTCGTACTTTTCTTTCCAAAGGAGGAAATACTTCCAATTTAGCAAAGCACCTCAAAGACAGACATCCAGACAATATTGTTTGTTTTAAATACTTGAAGGCTACATGCCACTGTTCTGTTTTGCAATGTTAATAGACGTTTCTTTTTATTTATTACTTAAAGGCTATATGCCTCTGTTTTTTGTAATGTTCAAATATTTTAATAAAGGAGTGCGTTTTGAATTACATGGGATTTATAATTTTTTTTAACCATGGTATCGAGAATCATGTAAATTCACTGTTATTGGTATCGACTACTAGATTTCTGGCACCGTTACATCCCTAGTTAAATGTCTATGTATGTTTGCATTGCATTTGTTGGTGGGGCCTCGTGGACTCCAAGGACATGTTTCCAGGTTGACAATGCCATACACACAACAGCATACAACAATATCTCATTGGCCCAGGGATATGAACTGTGAAACCAAAGACAAAAGACAGAGAGAAATGACATGGCAAAAGGTGGAAAAAAAATAAGGTGAAAGTTTGGAAAACTAGAGTCACAAGAGTCCGCGAGGGTGCAAACGTGGAGAGAAGATAAGTGAGGGGGAGAATGATAGACAGAGAGAGGTAATGGTGTGACCTTGTGAAAGCCTGCCATCACCTGCTGGGAGAAAAATTACCTGCAGGAGATAGCCAGAGCCCCTGAAAACACATCAACATCCACCTCTCTAGCTCCTTCACTACCTCTTTAACTGCTCCCAAATGACGAATATGTTACTTGCTTGAAATAACTAAACTCAATTAAAGCGGAATAGAAATGACTCTGGTGGGTCCTCTGCTCTCATTAATTGGGAGCAAAATAACCCTACACTCTCGTTTACTCCTACGTTTCATCCATATTTTTATCTCTCCTTATTTCTCACTTCTTCCTTCCTCTCCTCCACTGTAATTTGTCTTCATCTCATCTCACATTATCTCTTCAAGCTGCGAATTAAATCTAGTGCGAATTATGCCACAAAATTTGAGAACAGCGTTGCCACGGCATCAAGGTCATCAGTTTTGCTTTAAATATTGTTGCATGCTAAGAGCACACCAACACACATGGTGTCAAATTTAACAAGAGAGGTGCAGCGTTTCCTTTTTCTTTTCTACTTCTCACCATGTTCCTTCTAAGTAGCCTTGGTTGTGTCTCTCAGGGAGGTCTATTGATCAACCAAGCGGCAGGGAGGCCAGAACAGAACCGACAGCACAAGCCTTCATTTTAAAAAGGCATTCCGTGTACAAAGTGCACTTCTGTCTCTTCGTTTATGTCTTAGCAGCTTGTGGTTAGTGAATCTGTAGCTGCGCAATTAGACACCGTAAGACTTCCTATGCACAAACTGCATTCTCAATTAAAGGCACAACCCTTTGGAGTTCCCTACCTTGCCAGCTCAAAGTAGATTCAGGATTTTACAGTCAAGTCCTGGTTCAAATTTGGCCGTGGCACCAACTAGTCATTTGTGTACTTGAGTCAATGCTATACATGTTTTGAGTTCTGTTTTGTTTGTTTCATTTTTCTGTTTGAATGTGTGTTGTCATGGGTGGTTCTTCTTGTTTTTGATTATTATATGCACTGTTTTAAGATTTTAACATGTCATTTAAATGATTACTTAAACTATCATGCCCTTTAAGGGACTAGTGTTGGAAATCAGCTTCGGCTATATACATCATACACTGCTTCTGCAACCATCAATGATTCTCTGTTCCTTCAACACCTGACAAATTAACGGGTTCTTTCAATTTCTAAAAACACTGCAAGCTACTATTTTAGCCGAATTGTATAACAATGTTGTTGTGGTAAATTAAGCTTTCTTGCATGTTTAAATTATGCTTTGTAATTTGGTGTGAATCAGTTACTGGTCTGATGTAGGTTACGCTAAGCCTATATATGACTATATATGACTATAGAAAAGCAATTTTTATTTAAAAAAAAAAAAAAAAAGATTTGTCTTAGTTTCACAGAGCAATTATTTTACTGCACTTAAACACCTTCTAAAGAACATCCTGAAGTTATTTAAATATATGATAATAATAAATCATAAATCGTTCTTCTATGTAAAGTGTTTAAGTAGCACATAGCTCTTCACACTCTGCTATGGAGAAATATTAATTGGATAGTCTTGGCTTGTTGAGTCGCACCTACTCTGGTTGATGATACCAGTGACGTCTGTTCAAAACAGATCCAGGGCACTGGAAGCACGGCATTTCACACAATCTGAACGCAGTTTATATTCATGCATCAAGATGAAGCATAAGGGGCAGTAATGTCACTTTGCTAGTTGGGACAACTTTCAAGTTTCGCATTAGCTGATTCAAGTTAAGAACAGATGTCCAAACAACCTCGTGAAACAACTCTTCTATTTTACACCAGCTACGAAAACGTGTGGATGTGTGTGTGGGTGTGTGTGTGTGTGTGTGTGTGTGTGTGTGTGTGTGTGTGTGTGTGTGTGTGTGTGCGCGCACGTGCGCGTGTGCGTGCGTCATCATAGTAAAATGTGGTCATGGAGACACCAACTGTAGTGGGAACTACCAGAGGTGGTTTTGAGTACTTAATTTATATGTCTGCCTGTTTGTGGACAGATTTTGTCACCACGATAGCGTCACAACCGCGCAAGATGCAGTCACAAAACTTTACAGGATTGTAGTTGAGATCAAAATGAGGGCAAAGGATTGGTGTGGTCCGAGCAGGGAAGCCGGAAGTAGGAGGGTAGGAAGTAGGGAAGAATGGAAAACTAGAGACCAGCTTGTGATGTGGTCAAATCGGCCCAGGGGAATAAAGTATGGGCAGCATAGCCAAACTTTATGCCGCTGGCCCGATTTGGCATCACGGATGGTGTGATCCTATTGCAAGATGGCCTCGAGTTTGCCACTCTTCTCACCACGGCAAAGCAAGTTGTGGAAACTGTAAACCTCAATGTAGTAGCAGACACAAAAGCACTGTTTTCTCTATTAATGTTGTGATATCATGCCTTTCTAGAGGAGATTAATAAACCATAATGGGACTTTTAGGTGACTGAAAATCTAACACTGTAAAACAATTATTAAACGTGGAAACAAAAAACGTGTGATATAAAATAAGCTGTGATTAATTGTGCAGGGTCTGACAATAACTGACTGACTCTTCACTCACTGTTTCATCCCTCCATCTCCATGTATTTCTCTCTCTGATTTATCACGATTATATCTCCCACTCATATCCTACTTGTGCTCTCTATCAGCATTGTTCATCTTTTTTTCTACATTTCCATACCATTAATAAGGTGGGATTGCTGAAGTCCAATCCATAGCAGGAAATTAACTTCTTTGTCCACTGACCAGAGTACTGGTACTGCTCCACTTACTCTCACTGTTTACCAATGAAGCAGGACTCTCAAACAATGGTTGGTTACCTCAAACAGCAGAAACAACTTAACTTCCAGAAAAAAAAAATACTGGCAGCTGGTTTAATTTCTCTCCCTGCGCACAACACCCACGCACACAAAGGCATGTTGGAGGTACTTAAGAAATGAGGTAATGAGGAAAGGTAAAATGTTAATGGCAAAAGACCGAACAGTGAGGGAAAGGAAAGAGTGAAGCAGGTGTTAAAGCAATGAGGTAGGAATTTGTGAATTTAATCAAGCCCCAGTGTGCGTCTGTCTTAATTTCTCTGCTGTCACAATAGTGGCAAGAAGAGTCCTGGGAGGCTAAGATCTGGCCTCCCACATGCCTGAAGGCGAAAACACACACTCACATAAGGCACACAGGCACACATGCAGGGGGTTGTCAAGGGAAATAACTTCATACCAAATGGAGCGTTTCGTGTTATTGATCAGGAATGCCCACTTTCTTCAGCTCATAACATCTGAGCACTGAGAACCTGAATCTCACTCTTGTTATAAGAGTCTTACAATCTGTAAAATGTGGCTTTGAAGCACTCAAATACCACCAAAAAACCCAAGGAATTGAAACTGAAATACTACTTTATGAGGCAACGCTAGCAAGTATGGTATGTAAAGTACTCTGTAAAAAGTGCAATAGTAAAAATGCATTATTGGAATGAAAAATTGCCTCTAAACTATCAACAGCAAATATAGTAAACACAATAAATCATCCCTATATACACTAACCTAACAAAGCACAATATAACACTCTGTATGTCTTCAAACACAGATGATGTCATATGGACTATACACTCTACAAGTCTCCCTGATCAATGACTCTCTGGACTACACACACACACGTGTATATATATATACTGTATATATATATGTGCAAAGCTCCACAGACACAGCCAGGTGATTCATCACTAGTTGAGGAGAGCATGACCTCCAAAACCTTTAAAGTGACCTCTGACCTCTCCAACATGACCTTTCCAAGGGGTCATTGTAGATTTATCAAACAACATAATGAGCATTACAACCACCATCGCTCACTAATGTTCAGCTCTATCTCCCAAGAAAGATATAATATATAGGCCAAATAAAAACAACACCGTCTTGTCAGCTTCCTGCAGAGACCTCCCATCTCAACATATTTCACCATTTTCTTATTACAGATGACAGCTGACATTGCCTCTCAATCTCGCACTCCTGCCCTGCTGCTTCACTCTTTATCTTTTCCTTTTACCTCCCGTCTTCAATTCCCCATCCTCGCCCTTGTCACATACAGTATTGTACCACACACACACACAGTCCAAGTCAGTCACTGATGCCTAATAGGAAATTGGCGGTGTGATCTAGCTGCCCGTGGGTATAATGCATTGCTGTGACTTGAGTCATCTTGCTGGTGAAACACGAATCTTTGCGACTCAGCCGTATTGACAGAGTAAAAAGGCTGTGATGGTACTATTGACATCTGTTCTAATTAACAGCCTAAAGGTTCTGTGATGACAGACTGTGATGACAGTGTCGTATCAATAACTGGGTAGTTTTCTGTATCAGTCGGTGGTTAAAGGCCTCTCTATATAATCGTTCCCATCTTATAATATACAGCTTGTTTAGCTGGATTTTAAGTGTTACTGATTCCGCTTTCATCACTTTACCGGGAGGATGGATAGCTGTGTATCAGAAATATGAGTTTTATGCAAAAAGAACACATAAATGACAAAGTCTGGAATCATTATTCAAGTATCCTAGGTTTACTGTCTTTAGAAATGTAAAGCCTCTTCCATTCTTTTCCAGCTGTTCAATTCGAGTGTCTGTGGCATCCTCATCTCTTAATAAGACATCAGTGTTTCCTGAGAAGTGTGAGAATCGCGTGACAAGTCCGTCAAACCCCCCACTGAGGGATTTAGCACCCCTTCATTCCTTTAAAGCTCATACAACATGGAGAGTGATTCGCCAGAAGGAGAGAAAAAACAGTTAACATGAAACACTGGTAATCCTCTCGTATCATAGTGGGCTGATGTACACACCGTGCTATGATATCTTCTTTCTCTGGTTTTTCCTGTCAGTCTCAAATGCATACATTTTAATATAAGTCACAATAATACGGCTCATAAATATTACATAAATTCTGGTATTCATTTCATGGTGCATTGTACCACTGTTTAGCCAAGTGTTTTTTGTTTTTTTAAATGTAGCACCTGAGCAGGTAGATATTAATGACAATATACTGTAAAATATATACAACAAATAAACAACCAATCACAATGAATTTGACAGAAGTTACACGTTTCGTGTTTGTACTATTAAAACTTCAGTTCCGATTTGAAGCCAATCATCAATAACAGGTAACTAAAATACACTGCTTCTGCCTAACCACTGCATATTTCATTATTAAAGGCCCTGACACACCAAGCCGACGTTTGGCCATGGATCAGTTTGGGACCGTCAGTGAGCGTCTGTCGCCCGAGTTTTTGCGATTCAGCATGTTGAATCAGCGGCGGAGCCCATCGATGAGAGAAATCACTCTGATTGGCTCTTCATCTTAAGTAAATCAGTGCACAAGAAGAGAAACGGAAGTGAGGAAAGCGAGCAAAGTAGCAAGCAAGTAAAGTCAAGAGGGCACATACAGATGGCTCTTTTCATTTTTCATCTTTATCTCATTTGTTCATTCCAGTACACGGATATTTTCACAACGACGTGGCCATCCGGAATGAAGCTAAGTGTTGAGTGAGAGCTGTGTGAAAATGGTCGGCAAACGCCGCTTTATTTCATGTACGTATCATAACAACTGCTTGCATATCCGCCGTCCTCGGTCTTCCGGTTTCCCTTTTTGAATGACGAATACAGACTACCGCTACCTGCCGGTATGGAGAGTTATCATCTCATGCAGGCGCAAAACGTAAGTGGTAGTTGGCCGTCGGCTGCAGTCTTTGCGGTGTGTTCGAAGTGCAACTTTTTGGCCAAGACATGGGCAACGTGGTGCGACGCAACAGGCGGCCTTCGTCGCCGCTAGTTCTCTGATGTCGGTTTGGTGTGTCTGGGCCTTTACAAACCTTTCAGCGAGGAAAATCAAGGATATGTTCCCCTTCTACCCTGCACACACACCCTTTCACTGTTTCTCATCCAAAGTCAATTATAGATGGCTGGTCCCATTTCCAGACTCATCCTTTCACAAAATGTTTAAAGCCCTAATCTAAAAGTGCAGTATGAGACACCATGGTAGGAAACATATGGTCCTACAATTTGGCTTTCATTCTAATCTGATTGACTTGATTGTGGCATGAGATTTAAGCCATTTTCTTTCTCTTAAAATGACTAAAGTAGACAGTACAATTCATAAGGTGATGACCTGACTTTCCTTCTTTTCCTGCCCATATATTATTTCCTACTTTTAATCTCAGTCACATTCCTATAGAAGTTGAAATAGCCAACATGATCGCAGAGTCTTTTGATATGGATGAGAATTTTTTTTTTTAAAGCTCCTCAACCAAACTCAAACTCAATCCCTTTACAGAATGCAGAATTTAGGGATTCAACTATGGAAACCCCGTTACTTGCAACACACCAGGGTGAAAGGTCCGCCGTTATCTTCAATCCTATATTAACTTGGCCTCTTTTGGCTTAAATCCACAATCGGGGATCAGCGAAAAGGCTGGAGCCCAGTGGGGTGCTTTAAGAGCCCAGCCGTCTGAACGGATGAAAGGCGGGAGTTGTTTGTGATTGCTGTTAAGGAAGATCTTCTAAAGGACAGCAACTATGTGACAGGCTGTGATTATGCAGCCATTTAGTTAAGGGACCACTCATGTACACACATCCCTAGAGTAACACAACAAAATAAGGACACTGAAGAATATGAGCTTGTTTTCCTGCAGGCTTAAGCTTTCCTCAATTTTGGGAAGAAAGCTTAAGACGCCTCACTGTGCATTCATCAGTATGTAAAACAGGCTATATTTCAGCCAACAAACGGCTACATCTAAACCCTGATCATAGACATAAACATGCTTTTTCTTAGAATCCTAAATGCCTGCCACATTCATCTTTAAATGTAAAAAGCAAGTAGCATACCTACACTATAAGACAACTTGGGGACGAAGTGGATGTTTTCCCTCTCCCCTTCCCAAAGACATTAATAGTTTCATTTTTCAAATGTATCTATAGGTGGCTGATCTTATTTGTGAGGAGGGAAAAATATAGTGGTACACACACACAAGCCTATACATAGACAGAAAGCGAAACAGAATCATGGCAGAAGCGAGAGGAAAGTAACGTTTAACAAGATCCGGTTGGATGGTTGGAAAGACTCAGGTTCAGGCCTTTAGCCCCATACTGTGAGCAGGCCTGCAATATAGCAACATACCAACGGGTGCACACACACACACATGGACACACTCAGACTTGGATACCAGAGCCCCATACTGTGCCGAGACCTGCATTCAAACCCTCTTTATAGAGCAGATGTGACAGGTTGTTTGTGAGGGGAATTCAGCAACACGCACACACACACACACGCACACAGTATATACTCTGTATGTAAACATCAAAATGCACATACCAATGTGGTGCAGAACGGAATACATCACTTAATATATGAACCGAAGAAGCCTAGAGATGCTCAGACCTTGGCTCGGACACAGAACCTGTCTGAAATAATCACAGCAACAGATCCTGTACAGGTCCAGACGTCTGCTGGTCCTCTAATAAGCTCCATCACTGGCACCCTCTGACTGCACCTAACGGCAATAATGTAAGTCCGTGTGCATTTCTTCAAGGCATATTTAAAAATAGCGTGGAGTCGGGCAGTTGTGCTTAACTAATAGGATCTCTACGGTTTTCAACTTTTTGTGTACGTGTTGTTTCCAGCTGAAGACAGTCACACAAAAACATGTGTACATCTTGGGGGTATTTCTTGTCCTGACACTATGTACTTCAAGCCACAATTCCTAACAGTGGGGGGTATGTATTTAAAGGTCTTATTGATAACACTTTTATGTAGACGAATATAAAAAAAAAAAAATAAAAAAAATACATCCATAGAGCCTTTAGAAAGGTGCTGAATAAAAGTATGGCTTTTCTTGAAGAAAAAAAAAAGTATGATTGTGGATTAATAATTTGGCGGGTCCAAAATAAATGTTTTGTTTATCTGTGCGGAAGATATCTGACATTTGGTTCCCACTTCTAACAAGGCTTGTGAGCCAATAGTACAACGATGTTGGTATCATGTGGTATCTCTGGGTCGTCAGTTAGTGTGGAAAAAACAGACAAATGGCTGACTTTGACGGTAAGCGACTAGCAATGACTTGTTGTGAAGTGAATGCAATGGAACAGGGAAGAGAGAATGCAACATCTAGTGGCTGAATGTTATCAATAGCACCTTTAACTTGTTTAATTAATGGCTTGTTCAGACAGAGCAAAGATCCCCCTGTACTACTGCCATTAAATGCAATGTCTACATTAATGTTCTGTCCCAATGGTGACCAGATAAAAGCATAACAACCTCTGACTTGACACTCCATTACTAGAGCCGTATAAAATACTTTTCACCCGCTGTGGAAATGCGGACATAATACCTGGTCTTTTAAAGCCGATGGAAGCTGATAAAAGTCAAGACCGTTAGGAACAGGGATTTACACATTATTAGCCTTTCATCACATTACATTCATCCCTCCTGATGCCTGCTTTGCCTCTCACCTTTTCTGATAAACAAGCTTAAAAAAGGTAAGACTGTTACTTCACTTTCAGCATTCCTCGCACTAAATTGGGTCTGACTGTTGTTGTGGTTGAATGTCTTAGAGACAGAAGTGCAAAAAGTCTAGCCTGACAGAATGTAAATGGTTTTAAAAGGATAAGTCTGTTGGGTCTGGAACGCCAGATATCTGACGATTGCTAAAAGTCCAGTTAACAGGTTCATGTTAATGTGAGTTAGAGCAAAGCTGGATGTAGATTGAGACAGGGAGCAACATGGTTGCATACAGTACGCAGCAGCATACTTCTCTAATAGCTTCTTTACATTTGTAAGGGGCATAGAGTTGAGCCTCAAGGTCTCATGGTCTTTACAATGAATAAATCACAGATCTGACAGAGTTGTATCAGTGACAACAATGGAAGAGAACGCTCCTTTTGACTGCTCACTTCATATTGAATCACATGCCAGAACAAAACATGACAAGGCAGAGTAGAATACAGTAGAAAACACAAGAACGGAACAGAACAAAACTAGGGCTGTCAATCGATTAGAATATATAATTGCAATTAATTGCATGATTATCCATAGTTAATCGTGATTAATCACATATTAATCATACATTTTTTTATCTGTTCAAAATGTACCTTAAAGGGAGATTTGTCAAGTATTTAATACTCTTCTCAACATGGGAGTGGGCAAATATGCTTAAGCTTATGCAAGCGTATGTATATATGTATTTTTGGAAATCAACGAGCAACACAAAACAATGACAAACATTGTCCAGAAACCCTCACAGCTACTGCATTTAGCATGAAGAAATTTACTTAAATCATAACATGTCAAACTGCAGCCCAACAGGCAACAGCTGTCAGTGTGTCAGTGTGCTGACTTGACTATGACTTGCCCCAAACTGCATGTGATTAACATAAAGTGGGCATTTCTGTAAAGGAGAGACTCGTGGGTACCCACAGAACCCATTTTCATTCACATACTGTATCTTGAGGTCAGAGGTCAAGAGACCCCTTTGAAAATGTCCATGACAGTTTTTCCTCGACAAAATTTAGCGTAAATTTGGAGTGTTATTTATTTTACCTCCTTCGCGACAAGTTTGTATGACATGGTTGGTACCAATGGATTCTTTAGGTTTTTCTAGTTTCATATGATGCCAGTATCTTCACTCTAGCTTTAAAACTGAGCCCGCTACAACCTCCGAAAGAGCGATTGTGTTAATGCATTAAAGAAATTAGTCGCGTTAAAACAAATTTGCGTTAATGTGTTATCACATTAACTTTGACAGCCCTAAACAAAACATAACAAGGCAGAGTAGAATACAGTAGAAAACACAAAAACAGAACAAAACCAAACTGCTAATAACCTGCTGCATGAAGTCTGTTTTACCTCTGTGCGTGCTGTTTAATCTACACAGAAGTAAAGTCAGTAAGCCTGTTTAACTGTGACATGTAGAGGACTGCAGTTCGTCACTGTGAAAACCTTTATGTTGTAGAAGTGCTGGTATGCTCTATTATGAAATAACTGTCAACAATGAATCAGATCAAATTTAACAAACGGAAAACAGAACAGCACAGTAAAAGCAGACAAAATGACCCATTTAAATATAAAACATAACAGACCAATCCCTTCACACCTTACTAGACAAAACACCATATTTAGCAGTGGAGCACAGAAACGTAGAGTTCAGTCTAGCTATGCAGATGAAGACATGTTAAAAGCAAGGTCATGTACGGTCCACCCTCGGCCTTGGTGTGGTTCTCATACAGCCCTGGGCTCGCGGACGCCAACACATGTACCTCCCCTCTCAGTCTATGTGTCAGTCAGTCTGTCTCCCCTCTCTCTCTCTATTTTTGTGTCTGCGTGTACCCCAAAATGTAGGCTAATGCCCTGAAGAATTGACAGATTAAATGCCAATCCCTGGGTTGTACCAAAACCAGCCCCAGGCAGAAAGCTCTGTGTTTGTGTGCGCCCGATGTTTGTGTGTGTGTGTGTGTGTGTGTGTGTGTGTGTGTGTGTGTGTCCAGCCAGCTACAAATCCATGCCTGTGTGTCTGCTGGACTGGGTGAACACAGACATAAAACAACTGCCTTTAGTAAACAACTCTAAAGGTCACTGCAGATTTCAGATTGTTTATACCTCGCTGTCATGTCCTGATGAAAAGGAAACATTTTTGGCCTTAATGTCAGTCACTTTCGGTGTGTCGGTTCATTTAAAACAAACATGCTGTAAGGCCAAAATAAACAGCCCCGTGCATTATAAGCACTGTAAAAAAGAAAACCCGTCACTTGACCACAAAGCAATGTAAGACCGATGCCTGGAAGAACAAACTAGACTAATATATATTTATGTGCTTGTGTGGGTGAGCAGCGTTTGTGGTCTCCGTTTCATTATTAACGGCGCAGCTCAGGTTTTGTCATTTGAAAGATTTGTCATCTGACGGATTGCAGCCTCAGCTCTCTGAATTCTAGGTTTTGGAAAGAGTTGTTAATGCTCTCAGACACAGGTTTAAAAATTAGGGCTGTGGAATAACATATGTAAATTTTGTTTCGGGTTGGATTTTCACTTTAATGATTTTATTTGCCGTGCATGACCTTTGCCTCTGGTAAGTATGTGGTCAGAAATCAATGACGTAAAATCACTCGCCCAACATCAGTGGACATCTTACTAATCAACCGATGTAGCCATGGGCTATAATGCATATTCACCACCTGTAACTTTCCATTAGATTAGAAAACTGCTCATTACCACATTTCAACATGTCTGTCTTTCCGATTTGAACATATCAAAGGTTTTTAAAACGGTTTTGAATTTAAAGAAAATTTTAAACTCGTCTGTAATATAGTTTTGTCTTCAGTGATATGAAAACAAAAACTGTGCTGTTTGGATATTATCAAAATACTAACACATAGGGGTGGGAATCACCAGAGGCCCCATGATACTTAAAACATTTTGCCATATGTAAAGATATTGAGATAAGATATATTGCTATTTGTTACCTTTTTTCATCTGCAAATTCTGCAGTTTGTCAACATCTGTTTTATTTAATAAGATACAGTTTTCAATCTGTTCATCTCCGAGATTTCATTCACATATCTTGAGGTTAGAGGTCAAGGGACCCCTTCGAAAATGGCCATGCCAGCATTTCCTCACTAAAATTGTGTGTAACTTTGGAACATTATTTAGCGTTCTTCCCGACATGCTAGCATGACATGGTGGTATCAATCAATTCCTTAGGTTTTTATAGTTTCATATGAAATCAGTATCTTCACTCTAGCTTCAAGACTGAGCCGGCTACAACCTCTGAAAGACAGAATAACGGACCGATCCACCATTTGTTAAGAGGTTCATAGTTTATATAATAACATTTTGATACTCTACGTGTGTGTATCGATATAATATTCCCTCGCAAAATATTCCAATACTATGCTATATCAATTTTTCCCCCACCCCTACTAACACACAACCATAACTAAGACCCAATATCTTGTTTTTGATCTTGTGACATGATATGTAGTCCTTTACCCTCTGTGTAAAGCAGCTCATTTTTCCAAAACACTTTCGGCAGCATGTGGTCTACAATCAATGGCCCTAAATTTGCGAAGACAACAATGAGCCAACAATAGACTGTCCTGTTGCCGAGGGCCATAATATATATTCATCGCCCAGCCTACGTATCTGTTATAAATACACAGTGTAAGCACAGCACATACACTTTGGACTTCTTCCAAGAGTTCATTCCGTGTGTTGTGTGTCCCTTTTCAATTAATGATTTTTTCTTTCTTAAGGTTGGTTCATGAATATCAAAATGATATTGAAATTAATGTAAATATAATGTGGGAATTGGCGTATTTTGAAAACAGAAATACACAACTCCGAGTTGGGTTCCAATTCGTTAAGCATACAGTCCCTTGATCATACAAATTACTAGAGACAGCCAAGTGGAGAAATCCAACACACACACACACACACATAAATAAATACACCCACAAACAGAGAGAGCAGTTTAATTACATGCTGTTGAGCAACTGCTTCTTTAATGCATTCTGCGTTCATTGATTTGAGAGGTCTCTGACATTGAATTACGCTACAGATTTTGGCATTTCAAACACACGCACATGCACACCCAAATATCCATACTAATTGACTTTTTAGCATTCAGAAGCAGCTCTATTAGCAGTTTATGCTACTAAGTGTGTTCCTGCTGAAGGAGTGAACAGCAGGGCAGAGTACGCCATCACTCTAAAAAAGAAAGCTGGAAGGAATCCCATCTCCCACACATGTCGACTGCCCCTGCATGCTAAACAAAAATCATACAAGCCAGCCTCATTTCATAACGCTGTGGGCAACAGTTTGGAGAAGCGGTACGACGCCACAGAAAGGAATTATTAAGTAGACAAATGAATGTACTGGACTTTGATATCATCTTAATAATCACATATTATATCAACAAAACCAATCCTGAACCTGGTGTAAGTGTCCTAGAGCAAGACAAAAATGTCTGGGCTCACTATAGATTTAACCTTAACCAATGCAAAACTCGTGTGCTCACATAAAGAAAAAACAGCACACACACACACACACACACACACACACATACATACATACATACACACACACACACACACATACATACATACATACATACACAATGCAGTTTCAAAAGTAACTTTAGTTTTCAGCTTCAGGACTAATCAATATTTTTGTATATATGTTTTTTTAACACACACGCGGAACATACACTCCATATGCATATCTGCAAGCATTCGCTCACATGATAAGCCTACACACCACACACACACACACACACACACACACACATTCACAACACTCTCCCACAAGCTGCCTGGGCATCCATCCACCTGACAAACCCCATACACACACACACAAAAACACAAATACAACTCCTTATCCCACACACTTGGCATGGATGCCAACTAAGCCCCAGTTCTCCAGAAGTAATAAACCGCCTTTTCACTGCGTCTCTCCAAACCATGATAGAAGACTGCTGAAAGCCCCTGTGCTTCCATTTTAAACCCCTCAACTCATTTACTAGGACACTGATTGTTACTCCTGTGACCATGCGTGTGTGTTGGTTGTACATAATGTCCCACATGCCACTGCCATGGGGATTATTTGTTTTACACACTAATGTACACACACACACACACACACATACACACATCAGTAAAACGGGACAGCATGACAATATGGATCACAAAGTGTATTTAACATACACAGGGCCGGGTTAATTCTGTAAGCTAAGTTAAGAAAACAGCAAAACGCTGCCTGAATTCCCACGCACACATTTGTGCATTCCAGCACAAAAAGGCAAATGAAGGCATTCTGCGTACAATAAGAACGCCGTTTTTTGCTTTTGGTGTGTCATTTGTACGCCATGTAGTCTGTACTGACTGCAAATGTAAATGCATCTGCGTAACTATGCTACGCTCAGAGCTAGGGATTTATGGCGGGCAGGAGGGGAGGTGGATGGGTCCAACAAACACAGGACTTTGAACCAGGAGACCGGGGTTCGAGGTAGTTTTTCTGGTAAGTTACGTTAGTGGCGTATTTTTTAGTGACGTTTGTGATGTGTTTTCTGTAGTTATGTTATGTTGTTTACGTACATATTTTACTTAGTTTATGTACTTATTTAAAGACCAACCATGCTGTTTTTCCTAAACCTAACTAAGTGGTTTTGTTGCCTAAACGTAACTGCGGACGTTACCGTAGTTTTGTTGCGTGGCATAAACATGACGCAAAAAGCCTAAAATGAGTCCTCATGACACATGGAATGTCCTTGTAATGTCGTGCTATTTATACGACTTCCTCTGAAATTGGGTTGTGCATTCGCTGCCTCAAAACACAGATCTCAAAAAGAGAATTAATCTCTAAACCCAACATGCACAGGTGTAGTTATATTTAACACAAATTGTCATTTCAGACCGATATTTCCTTTCCTTCCTTCCGGGTGGTTTAGCCACTCTCCTTTAACATTAACTTAACTAAAGCATAACAGTATGGCTAATGACAGAACAGCAAGCTGAGCACCACAGCGCAGCACAGCTCGTTACTTAACAGGCAGTGCGATGGTCTCCGTCTAAGTCTCCAAATAGAGGAGTCAGAGAGGTGAGACGTACACATGTTCAAATTAGCAGACAGCATTCAAGGTTAATAAATTATTACCCGTGAAAGCCACATCCAACAGACAAACCCCTGCCCTTTTTTATGTGGAGAACTAAAAAGCCATGGAAGATAAGGGCCACAACATAAAACAGTCTCATCAGTAATATTACACTGATACCAGGTATGAGAAACATCATCACCTTTGAGTGGCTTACGACAAAGAATATGCTAACATACGGGATCCTAACAAGGCTATGGTTAAGTGGGAATTTAACTGATCTTAAATATAGCTATGTTTACCTGGGAAAAGTCCGCACCTTATGACTTATAACAAGTAGAGAAGCAATGCACTGCATTCAAGTAGTGTTTATCTCTTTTGTGTGGCTATACCACATCTGCCATTGCATGTTAACTTGCTCATCAACCTTCTGTTGGTTAACATGAACTTTTACCCTCCTCAAACAAAGGGTCTAAGACATATCAATAGGCTGTATATAAGAAGTGGACGTAGTCACCGTGACGCCACCCATTGGCTTATTGACTTGCTTTCTGCTTTGAAGCCTTGAGTTCGGTATTTTGGCCTTTGCAAACTTGGATTTTGACACTGAGCACTGACACTTCTCTGAGCCACGCCCTAAAGCACACCCTGCTTTATGGTCTATTTGACTCTTAATCGGACCATAATTTACTAAATGAACATCATGCTGTTTTGAAGAAGACTTGAAACTAGTGGTCGAGACCATAAACTCATGTTTACAATGTTTACTGAGGTAATAAAATCAAGTGAGAAGTAGGGTCATTTTCTCCTAGACTTTTGCAACCAGAGGAGTCGCCCCCTGCTGGCTATTAGAAAGAATGCAAGTTTAAGGTACTTCAGCATTGGCTTCACTTTTCAGAACCGGAGATTGACGCCTGGATGTATCTAGAGTTAAGATTTAACATTTTAAGACATTGAATTAAAAAAGAATTACTGAATAAATGTAAAGCCATTTTTAGGACCACTAGATATGAGGCCCCAGCATGTGCAAATGTGTGTGTGAATTATAAGTGTGTGTGTGTGTGTGTGTGTGTGTGTGTGTGTTTCTGGTACCAGGAGGTGCAGGCATAAAGGCCAGCGTGTGACTGAGCGCGAGGCAGACCGTGTGCCTGCCTCCTTCTCTCTGTCGATCATATGTAGAGAAGCCAAAGAAAAATGAGGGACTAAAAAAAAAAAAAAAACTTAAGTGGGCATTTGGATTCGCTTTGATCCCGTACCCCTTCATTTTGAGTCTCCATCATGCAAGCAGCAAGTGATGAAAGGCAAAAAACTTTCTCACATTCCTCCTGAGTGTGTGTGCGCGCGCCTATGAGAGAGTGTGTGTGTGTGTGTGTGTGTGTGTGTGTGTGTGTGTGTGTGTGTGTGTGTGTGTGTGTGTGTGTATGTGTGTGTCCCTCCCAATGAATAGAGCATTAATTGCATTAGCATTACAGCTGGGTGATTTCCAGTCACAGAAAAACTCTGGCATCAACAAAGAAGACATTTACAAAATCCTGAAGTGTGTTATTATTTTGTGCATTTCAATTGAAAAATTCTTTGCATAAAAACTGGCATGACAGAAAGAGTGAAAGAAAAAGTGAGCATGAGGAGACGTCTGAAGCAGAAAGACAGGAAGATTGCACTGATGAGGTTGGCCAAGTGAAATTGTTCACCCTTGAAACTGCAACATTTCTTTATGATAAGTTACTCTATTCTGAGGATTCAGACATCCAAAAATGTAAAATGGGACAGATGATAAATTGCTGCTTTTTGCATTTAGCTTAAAATGCAAAACCATCTCTAAGAGCCAACCGACTAAAAAGCCTAAAATTTGTCTATTCAAATTCGTCAGACAACAGCTCTGTGGCAGCTGAGGTTTTTGAGGCAGGAGGGCTTTTATTGTGTCCAAATGTACACAAAACTCTTACGAGCTGTAACCAGGGAACTGAATGCTCTTTTCTCTGCTTTTCTCGAGGTTGAAACTGCCAGAACAGTATGTAGTCTCCCTTCATTCACTGTGCTTAAATAGTGTAGGACTGTAATGATTATTTTCATTATTAAATTCAATTGCAGAATATTTCTCTCAATCAATGAATCTTTGTGTCAATAAAATGTCAAAAAATGGCTGTTAATCGATTAAAATATTTAATCACAATTAATCACACATTTTTCGAATCGGTTTATAATGTACCTTAAAGAGAGATTTGTCAAGTATTTAATACTCTTATCAACATGGGAGTGGGTAAATATGCTGCTTTATGCAAATGTATGTATATATTTATTATTGGAAATCAATTACCAACATAAAACAATGACAAATATTGTCCAGAAACCCTCACAGGTACTGCATTTAGCATAAAAAATATGCCCAAATCATAACATGGCAAACTCAAACCCAACAGGTAACAACAACTGTCAGCGTGTCAGTGTGCTGACTTGACTATGACTTGCCAAGTGGGCATGTCTGTAAAGGAGAGACTCATGGGTAACCCATAGAACCCATTTTAATTCACATAGCTTGAGTCAGATTAAGGGAACCCTTTGAAAATGGCCATGACAGTTTTTCCTTGCTAAAATTTAGCACAAGTTTGGAGCATAATTTAGCCTCCTTCAGGACAAGCCAGTATGACATGGTTGGTACCAATGGATTCCTTAGGGTATTGTAGTTTCATATGATGCCAGTATCTTCACTCTAGCTTTAAAACTGAGCCTGCTACAACCTCCGAAAGATCGATTGCGTTAATGCGTTAAAGAAATTAGTGGCGTTAAAACAAATCTGAGTTAACTTGTTATCGCATTAAATTCGACAGCCCTAAAAATTACACAATTTCAATTTCCCAGAGCCCTAGGTAACTATTTAAATTGTTTGTTCTGAGCACCAAACAATCCAAAACCCAAGATCAAATAAGGTGTGAGGTAGAGGAAAATTGTAGAATTGTATAAAATAATTCTAGACAAGTAAGGAAATTCAAAGCCTACCAAAATTACTCTTCATCAGTATTGATCTATATTTAATTTGATTTTAGTATTTTACTTATTATGATGATCATGATTCGCCAAGCAAGTCACTTATGTTGTGTTGGACTGAAGCAATAGCAGTCGGTGTTAACATGCAGTTCCTCTAATCGCCCCTAGAGACAAGCTCAAGTGGATTATCTGGATTTTACATGACTTACTGATGTTAATTACAGGAAAATGAATATACACTTTACCACCTCTTACAGGGGTGGAGTGTTTAAAAATGTAGCTGATAATAACAATCAATATGATCACTTTAAAATATTACTCTTATTTAATGGAATCTGATTTCTGCCCACAGTCCATAAAGATCCAGAGATCCGAGCTGAAGTGAATCTTAAAACTGTTTTCAACAGCAAAATCCTGATTTCTACAAACCCGTCACCCAGTGACTCAGTTCTCTCTCACACTACCACAAAAGCACACACACCCGCCAGGTGTGTATGTGCCCCTGATGGATGGAAATTAATCAAAATGCAAAACAGCAAGCTTAATTTCTCTGTGTTTATGCAAATATCTCTTTCTCTTTCGCTCTCTCCATGTGTGTGTGTTTCAACAGTGCAGCGAGAGGCCAGTGGAACAGTGAGTAGGTGGAAACTGACATGGGGCAACAAGCTGAAAGCATGTAACACACATACACACACACATATATACACACACACACTCATGCATGAGGAAAGGGTGTGCTGTATAGCAAAACCTGAATGAAAACAGCAACATTACCATAATTACTTTTTTTTGGCTACTCTTTGGCTGTGGTGCAAAGACAAACTGAATTTTGAAATAACTGATAGATATTCCAGGAATTAAATGACTTTAGTTTTATTTGTCTCCTATTCCTTATTCATTGACGGGGATGAAATATGTAATTATTCTGGCAGGCTATTTGCTGTCTCAGGGCAAGAATTTTTAATTCTGACTGAACCATTTCAACTCAAACTTGGTTATGCATCTTGATATAACGTGTGGTCTTACAGTGGACGGGCCAGAAATAAACTACTTTCAAATCATCTTGGATGTTTTTTTTAATCTCCTATACTTCTTATTATTCCAGCTGCCAATCAAACTAGTCCTGATGGATTTATTCCACCACGATATATGCTAAAAGATGTTTTAATCAACTAGTTAATTTTCATTTAAAAACCAAAACTCTTTTCTACTGGCTACATAAAATAGAACACACAGCAGGAGACAAAGTGTTTGTGTGGACATTGTGTGTTTGTCCGTACTTGATTGAGTTTCTGAAGTGGTCCTCTGCAGGGTTTTTCACGGTGCAGCTGTTGAGCACCCACAGGTCTGCGTCTGCTGGGTCATCTATAGAAAGAGAGAGTTCATTTTTAGTTAATATTTTTTATAGAACACAAGAATGACTTTATAAAGAAAACCAATCAACACATACCAAAATAGTATAATACAGGACTCAACACAGCATAGGGAATCCTAAAAAAGCAGAACTACATAATTGGTTTCTGGCACAGTTCCTTTGTGTCTGAAGCACACGATGGGTCATCATGTCCTCTAAAAGTCACACCCAAATGATCCCATGTTTATCAGTCATTTTAAACTAGTCTCTTAATTGTGAGAAAAAAAAATCTCTCTCTCTTTCAAAACCACAACTCTGTCTCCTTCACACATAATAATCTCTTAAGATCTTTACAGTCTTTCAAATGTCTAATCAGTTCAAGGTATAGATACACAAGTATCATATTTGCAGATTTGGAAAGAGTTCTTTGAAGATCGACTTTTCAAAGGTCTTCGAAGGTCCAATTACTAGCTTTTCCTGAGCTTTCAGCTGCATCTCACTGTCTTGCATTTACGATTGCCTATCCTGGGCCCCCTGTACAACCAAATTTTGAATACTGAAAACCATTCAACTCATTACTTGACAAGGAATCTTCTGGAGTGTTTCACATTGCTGCCAGAATTTGGCAGAACATAAATAAATGAATAATAAACAACCACCTATGTTCAAAATACTCAAAAACAGGCAGATTTTGACACGAGTTACTGTAAGAAGGTCATTTAAACATATGTTTAATTGACACGCTCGCACAGAGCAGTGCATTGCTCCTTGTGATGTTAAGCTCGGCTGCTGCTCAACACGATGGTGGCGGTCTTTGCATGGCACTGCCAGGAGAGCTGTCACACACAAAGACACACATAATCGGGTGGGGGGGAATGGCACGGCGGCGGTGGGGAGCTAGAAGCCTGCTCCTTTACGCCACATTGAACCAGATATTTCACTTAGAATCCACTTCCCTGCTGCAGTCAAGCATACACACACTCACTGTATTTCCTGCATTTGTTAACTCGATAACCACCCGCACACCTTCAACACACACACACACACACACACACACACACACACACACACCGGGGGGGCCTAGGATAAAGAGAAAGGGGAGACTATCAACCACACCACAGCTTGCCCTAGGTAAACTCTAAATACCTCACTCTCAAAATAACACACACACACAAAGTTTCCGGACCCAGGACAACAGCATTCATCAAATGATTCACTAGACACAGATAAAGTTTAAAGTCACTCATCTTCAGTATTGTTCTTATTCTGACTGAACAATCAATATATTAGTTGCACATGAAGATTTACATGAGTTAGAAAAATAAACTCCATGTAGAAATAGAAAACATATAGAAAACTTATCTGCCATGGTGGCACATGACCAGAATGTTTTATCTGCCACAGCCAACATTTAGCCTGTATTTGGCAGGTAGCAGGTGCTAATTTCATTCTCTGAGCCACACCCTAAAGCATACCCTGCTTTATGGTCTATTTTACTGTAAATGGGACCATAATTTACTAAATGAACATCATGCTGTATTGAAGAAGACTTGAAACTAGAAATTGAGACCATAAACTCATGTTCACAATGTTTACTGAGGTAATAAAATCAAGTGAGAAGTAGGCTCATTTCCTCGTAGACTTCTATACAATCAGACTTCTTTTTGCAACCAGTGGAGTTTCCCCCTGCCTAGGAAGACTGCAGGTTTAAGACACTTCCGCATTGGCTTCATTTTTCAGTCCGAGAGGTTGCCACTTGAGTGGCACTAGCATCACTTGTGAAAAAATATCAGCATGTTTTCAAGTTTCAATGACTTGAATTAAAAACGTAACCAGTTATAAGGTAGAAAAGACCAATAAGACAACAAATCTGTGAGAGAAAAAAAAAATCCTTTCACAACTTTTAATTCACAATGTTTTAAAGGCATTAAGGTTATATTGCACGTTTAAATATTTTAGGACTTTTCACCAGCTGCAGATGGCGTAGATATAGAAACCACTTAATCTATTAAAATGTGAAAACACAGTGGTGCCTTGAGGCGTGTTTGCTGATTGTATCAGACAGTAAACAAGACTTAATGAAGACTCATAAAAACAGTAGTCCAGCTGCAGGTCTTGTAAAAGCAGTAAAATAAAGTGAGTCACACTGGTAGGACATGAATCATGTGTCGGCTCTGGGTTTGTTTGTTTGGGCCTTTGTTTGTTGTCGGGAATCATCTTTTTTTTGGGGGGGAGGGGACAGGGCAATAAATAGAAAGGCCAAAGAATACGGAGTACATGCAAAACTATGAAATGTGTGTCTATGGGCTAGAGAGAGAGAGAAAATAAGTTCAGCTGGCAAAATGTGCCCATTATGCCTACCTTTATTTGTCTAGGCAACCAAAACACACACGCACGCACGCACGCACGCACACAAACACGCACACACACATGCAGGACTAGTGGGAGTGGTCTCAGCTGTGTGGTTGCTGTCTCCTCTCTGTCCCGAGGGATGCTTTCCAGACCAACAATAACAAGCTCTCCATCAATTTAACACACTCACACACACACACGCACACACACACACTCTCAAGACAGATACAAACAGCTGCAAAACAATCCTATCTACAGAGTCAGCACAACTTGCCAGTACACAGATACAAACTATACAGAAAAAAAAAGAACTACAGCAAACATTAAAACAAAACTATGCGGATAATACGCCTTAGTTTGAAGAGTATTTTAAAATAAACCAGCTCATATATATTCAAATTGTGTAGCTACTGACTTAATTATATATGAACCGACTGATTACTTTTTTTCATTAATTGATTGATATAGTCTGTAAATTGTTAGTTATAATGAAATAACCAAATAATCACATTCAACAAAGCTAATATTTGCATTTTTGTAATGTATGCAAATGTTATTTAGGTTGGTAAAACTAGCAAGAGTACGCTAGATTTATCCAACCGAAAAACCAAGCCCACTGTTGCCAACTCTTTTCCAATGAAAGTACATAGCAGCACTACCTCCAAAAGTCACTAAATCTATCGAGAGAGTCGCCATGCCGGCAGCACTGACAGTTTGTCCCTTCAGGCCTCCCTCCAAAGCGACTCCCCCAAAATTATAATTATGATCATCAACAAACAAACAAACATGACTATTGTTAGTACTCACAGCTGTCAAGCTAGCAGCTTGTGGAAGACTCGCGACTTGCGGTGACGTGCAATGAGAGCACGGGCAGAGTGCACTCAAATGCTGTCTACCTACCTACAGTGAAGGTAGGTAGACAGCATTTGATTTATTGTTGGGATGTAATGAGAATTTCAACAAATACAACAAAAATGTTTTTTTAAGAAGATTACCTACTCTAGCCAGATCATTGTTCAATCATTTCAGCACAATATTAAATAGTGCTTCCATCATTTGGGGGAGCCTCCACCTGTGCTGTGCCTGCCCATGACACGTGTTATACAACTAGCTCTTGTTCACATGATTTTGAAATCCTTGTTTTTCATCCCTGAAGCAAAGCAGCCATGGACCCGGTCCAAATGCCCATACTAATGACTAATTTTCTAGTATTTGTAGCTTTAAGCCTCTATGGCCCTCTCAGTCTCAGCGACAACAGCAGCAGCTGTTCTTGATCCAGCAAAGCAGATACACACAAGTACTACAGTCCATCCCCATCTAGTAACAGAAGGTTGACATAATCAAACTTTAGCAGCAGAAATTGAGAAGACATGTGAGAGGTCACATTGGTGGCAACCACCCACCCTCCACTGTTGCCACTACTGCCGCCAGTCAACTTGGGGTTAAAGCCACCACCAGGCACTGATGTTAATCAAAGCAGCATCTGCTTCTCAGTCAGAAAGTGCTTTAAGAGGTGTTTAGGTATGGGGATTACAGCTTTAATCATTTCTAAGTCTTTTTTACTACGAGAGGAATATTTTAGACGGTCCCTGACTAAGCGGTGGTGTCTTCAAAGTAGTTCAGGGTCATGTGTACAGCAGTGCTCCAGTCAGGACCCCAAGGGCTTCAACTGTGGTACAGCAGGGCCTTCTGTGGATGATTGTGTTTGTTTAAAATTGCTACAATTGCTGGGATAAATGCAAAGAGAGACATCTGACGCCACAAGGGAGCTCAGTGTGTTCGTTTTAGCAAACCTTATAGAAAGACACAATTCTGACAGGAAATAGTGGCTACAGAGGAAATATTAAAAGTGTGAGTTTAAATGGATGTGTGCTAGTCGGTGACATTTTCCCACATTTACTGTTACAGGGACACCAAGTGGCTGAAGATGTGAGTGGATGTGAATGAATGGAGAGAGAAAAACATTGTTGAACACTAAATAAATACCTTGATTTGTATGTACACAGGCAGAAAAAGGCCAGGAATTAAAATAACCATTAAAGAATAATCATTGTGACTTTGGGAATATTAAGCACAATTTCCAGTCAGATGCCTCTCCCTTTTCATAATTTATGATTTAAATGCTATTATCAGAGACAGTTAACATTACTTATTTCCATATCTATACAATCACAACAGTACCAATAATCAACCTTAATCAAATGACAAAGTAGTGCTGTTGTAAGGCACAGAAATGTATTGATAAACAGCAAAAAAAAAACATCCTTCCTTTGAGTCTTATTTTCACTTATGTGGTGTAAAATATCATCAAGCTGCATCACTTTGCCTCAGTGAATGTAGATGGTGCTGCAAATCTCGTTCAAAATGCAAAAAACACTCAATTGTGAGGTTTACGAGTCTGTGGTTTTTCGAGAACAAAGAAAATCACATGAAACTCTCCATGGGCCTGGTTGAAGAACCAGGACCTCGCAGCTCAAACTCAAACCATTTTTAATGAGATGCAGACTCTGCTTTGATATCTCTGGATATTTGAGATATTCAGTCAGGGCAAATAACTTTTGCTGCGCTGCCTAATTTTGAGACAGTGCAAGCAGTGTCTAATGACGCATAACAGGAACGTCACGGTGAGGTGAATTAGAAGCCGAGTGGGAAAGTAAAAAGTGACATTGATGGGTCCGAGATGACACAAGAAATCATAAATCTCTACAGTTGCCACCACAAATTACTGCCTGGAGACACTCTTATTCCTCCATGAAAATCAGTTAGAGGAAAAACACCACAGTCTGTGGACTGCACTGACAATGGCTGTCACAATCTCAGTGACAGCTGCTTCTGCTGAGAGAACTTTATCTCATTTGAAACTTATCAAGCCATACCGTAACAGCTATCATCCATGTCACAATATATACATTGGTTGTCATTAGCAGCAACTCAGACTTGGCACAGGAGTGGTGATAATGATTCTCTGAATCTACAAGATGCAAAATTGCGCGTTAATTAATAAACTGGTGCATAACAGCAGTGTGACTCTTAAAAGTTAATCTGTTGTCAAAATGTTGACAGTCTAGAGTAGATTTACTTTTAGGGAACATGTCAAGTTATTAATTCATGTTCCCCAGTGTGTGTGTGTTTTTTCTGTTTCTCTCTCCATCAGTGTGGGAAGGTAGCCTGGGGAAACCTTCAATGACTCAGCATTTAAGTGCACATAAATTCCCAACCACACAAAGAAATGCTGCTATTGGGGAAATCTCTGGAAAGTTACATTTGCATAAGATTTGCATAGGATTGGAGATGCAGCCAATGACGGAGGTGGGATTTGGGTATTTTGGCAAATCATGGCCATCAGGCGATTATGTGAGAAGTTGTTAGTACAGAGTGTGCACAAAAACGGTTGACTAATCTTTTATCTGTTGAAGAAAAGGCCCAGAGGGTAAGACAAGCATCCTGGTGTGTGTGCATGAGCGTGGGTGTGTGTGTATCCGTGTGTGTGTGTGAGAGTGTAAATGTCTCTGTGTGTGTGTGGGTATGTGTATGTGTTGCAATAATGAGTCTACGTTAGCCTTGTATTAAACCTGCAAACTGTCAGGAATTCATAGCTATGAAGGAGTGAAGAGGAGGCTAAGAACATTCCTGCATTGAGATCCGTTTTAAAGACACAAAATAGGAATTTAGATGTTGTGCACTTATTTCTATACTTTGCAATATGCATGCACAGATGTTACATGAAGTACCCACACAAAAGCAAAATAAATTAAATGTAAGAATAGAACAAATTTAAGAATTAAACAAAGCTAAATATGGTAGAGCAAAGTCATTTTTAATAATTGTTCTCTTTAACTTACCTTGAACGATTATTTTCATTGTCAATTAAACTGTTGATTATTTGCTTGATTAATCTATTAGTTGATTGGTATATAAATCGTCAGAAAATGGTGAAAAAAGTCGATCAGTGTTTCGCAAAGCCCAAGGTGACATCCTCAAATGTCTTGTTTTGTTCATAACTCAAAGATATTCAGTTTACCGTCAGGGGAGTAAAGAAACCAGAAAATATTCACATTTAAGAAGCTGGAGTCAGAATTTGTACCTTTTTTTCTTTAAATAATTACTCAAACCGATTATCAAAATAGTTGGCGATTAATTTAATAGTTGACAACTAATCGATTAATCGTTGCAGCTCTAAACTACAGATCAATCAGAAAACAGTATAGATTTTACCAGTTTACCATGTGTAATCAATAACTGTTTATAATGACACAATGACTGCCTTGGCACTATTGGAGGACTTCACAAACAGAAACAATCTAATAAGGTTCATTTTTATAATATCAGTTGATTAGATATTTCATCTCTAATTTTGCAGTACTTGTAGTACCTCTACAGGTAAACACACACACACACACACACATGCACACAGCCACACACACATACACTAGTGTAATAATGACACTATTTCACTCAATCTGCAGCTCACAGATGAAAAGCCTGTTTTATATCTTATCCAATTTAAGAAATATATTTCCATTTGACCACAACAGCTGACCCCCAAATAAATTGTTTTTTTGGTGTGTCTGTGTGTGTGTCCGAGAGTTTCTCCAATAAAATATAAGGAATTCCAGCAGTTGACCCAACGATACACAAAAGGAAAATGGCCTGTGTCTGTGCGTGTGCGTGTATTGAAGTGTACCTTAGCACATTCTTTTTTTAAAACATTCCCACCAACTGACCAAAATGACTAAATCTAATCCATGAGGTTTATTCCTGTGTGTGTGTGCGCTTCTGTGTGAACGCACACGTGTGTGTTTGTGTGATTTTCACCCTAAATTCACCCCACAACCAAATCATATAAGAGAGACTGGGATATTGGAGAGGCAACACCTGGGGTCAGTGTGTGTGTGTATGTGTGTGTGTAACCATATACACAAGGTCATACATAACACATTTCAATCACACTACTCCCTATGGAGATGAGGAGAGGAAGGGTTATGGGAGCAGGTGCATGCATCAAATAAGTATGGATGGAAAGACGGACAAAAGAAGGAGCGAGTGAGAGCGAGGATCAGATGGCTGCTTGTGTATATAAGAAGAAAGACAGCCAAAGGGATTAAAGGAATAGGAAGGAGAGACAGTCACTGAAGAGGGTCATCCTGAGAGAGGAATAATAAGAGAAAAGAGAGTGTGAAGTGGAGGCAGGTGATATTCAATACCCAAATGGGATTTAAGGATGACCAACAATGTGAGCAAAAATGAGTAGAAGGAGAAACAGAGACAAAAAGGAGATGTGAAATGAGGAAGGAGGAGAGAAATAGAGTGGTGGAGATGAAAGTGGAAGACAGAGTGGATGGAGGGAGGACAGGGAAAAAAAAGCAGCTGGAAAGAGAAGTACCCTGCTCTGATCTGAGACAAAACAGTTGTTTCATAAACATAAAAAACATTCATTTTATGGCTAACATATTTTAGTACACTGACCAGGTTTGTGTGTGTGTGTGTTCATCTTCAAAATCCTATAAATATTTTGTTTCAGAAACACACAAAAAAAAAAAAAAAGATGTATTCTGCTGTATTTGCACATTATGTCGGTAGTCGATCTACCCACAGGTTTGTGCAACACCCCACTGAGAAACAGAGAGGAGGCTCAGCTGCAGGGTCAGAAAGCAGAGAAACACACAAACAATAACAGCCAGAATGGGAATACGGTAATTTCCCTGAACTCCCATGTATCTATCCACTGTATGCAGATGTGCCAACTCACGAATGAAATCTGTCAACTGTAAATTCAACTCAGTTGTTTACTGTAAATGTTCACACTTAAAGTGGCAGTAGGCAGAGAGTTTTTGGCATCATTCGGGCAAAAATTCCATTATAACCTTCCAGCATATTGTAATTTAAGTGTTCTGAGAGAAAACTAGACTTCTGCTCCTCCTCATGGCTCTGTTTCAGGCTTTAGAAAATCTACTTTCGACTTTGGCCAATCACAGGTCATTTCAGAGAGAGAGTGTTCCTTTTGGCTGTTCATTCAATGAAGGCAGCTGAGCTCCATCCAGACGATCAAACGGTCAAACTAGGCAGCGCTGATCAAATATGAATCAATATTCTGTTACTGTAATGCCTATTTCTCGCCTCAAATGTTTTCAGAAACATCTTAGTGTACGGTTTAGCTGTAAAATGAGAACGTTTGCTCCGGTTGGTGGGCGGTGTTTGGTATTTCCTCAACTGATCTTAACGTGGCTGCCGGGTCACAAACTTTCTCAGCTCTGATTGGTTGTCCGGAGGACACAGAGGCACATGATTTTTTTTCAGATTACCTGTCTCATGCACTACTGTCAGGATATAGTGATCGTTTTATAAAAAATAACTTTTAGTCATCATTTAACTTTTTTTGCTCCAATCCTACCTACTGCTGCTTTATGTGATAAGGTTTGTGAATTTGTCTGTTTTCGTAAAAGTAGCTGATTTAAACTATGTTTTTTACTTATTAGCTGTATTTTGCATTTGCAAGACATAAAAAAAATACATACCAACTGCAACTGCATGTGAAAATGCATGTTTGCACGCTGTTGTTGCAGCACAACAGCACGCCACATCATGTGTATTGTTTGACACCTATTGCACACATGGATTTTCTTTTTTTTTATTAAGGGCATTTGAAATACTACCGTGGATGCAGGGGTCTTTGTGTGATATTTTACTTGATTCATAATTTTAAAAGTTCATCCTCCAGCTACGGGCCGACAACATGTTTTTAATTTGTTCATAATATCTTCATAATGTCGTAATGCGGTTCTCAAAATCCACAATGTAGAGAGGTTGCACTCTTGACTCCACGCTTAACAAGAAGTGATATCAAATGTGTATGGCCAAGGTAAACGTAGCATTGTATATGGGACTGCTTTTATACCCGAGCAATTGAGTTTGTCCTTGTCCATTGTGACACTTACCAAAGAAGAGCCATCACTTAACAAGTGGAAGTCAAGGTGCAGTAGCTTGCATGTGCTAAAGGACAAGGGCATCAACGCTGGAAAAATAGGACAATGGTGTATTCTGTCTTCTTTGCCTCCACTGGCATGTGTGTGTTTACACAAAAAACAACAGTGGTAGGTACAGTATCTAAAAGTATAGGCAGCACGGTGTTGCAGTGGTTCGCATCGTCACTTCACAAGAAAGGTTAAAGCCCTGACACACGGGCCGTCGGTGAGCGTCTGTCGCCCTAGTTTTGGGAGTGTGTCCAGCACCATTGGCTCTAGTCTGGGTCAGGCTTGTTGGCCGACTCATCATGTTGAATCGGCGGTGGAGCCCGTCAGTGCGAGAAATCACTCTGATTGGCTGTTCAGCTTAAACTAATCAGTGCACGAAAAAAACGGAAGTGAAGAAAGCAAGCCAATGAGTAAAGTTAAGAGGGCACACACACACAGAAGGATCTTCTCATTTTTCATCTTCATCTCATCCGATTATTACAATACACGGATATTGAAAATGTGAGTATGGGTGTTCGTCTATATGTCCAGGGTGTGAGCCAGGATCGTCTCCAACCCCCCCGTGACTCTGCACAGGAAAGGTAACGGATTGACGGACCTTGAAGTGTGTCATACAACACCAGTGTGCAAAAATGAAAAAGAGGAATGAAGGAATGAGTTTAAATCAACTTACTGTCAGTGTCACACATCAACGGATGGCAGTCCAGCACACACAACTAAGTATCTGACCTGTTAAGCTTCATAGTTCAATATGAACTAGACCTTGAGAATTAAAGTGAGACACAACCTGAACCTATTATTCTCTCAGTAGTGGGACGAGAAAAAGTGGGAAGAAAATCTCACTGAATAAAGTAAATCAGAGTAGTTCACCTTGTACTGCTACTTCAGGCTGCAAGCACACAAAGTTAGATCCAGCCATGACTGTATCAATATTAAATCAATGACCAGAAGCAGTGCTATAATAATACACAATACATTCTGTAGAGTAGTAAGGCTAGATACAGCCCATGAATGAATAATACAGAAAGGAACACTAATATAGTCTTTTTATGCCAATAAAAGCCAGTTTTCCTAGAATTACAATATTGGCTCTCTGTGGGGAGGTTCTCAAAATGCAGAGTAATATTTAGGCCTAAACTATCTAAATGCGAGGCACAGAGTTGCCAGAGGTGGATTCAGAGTCAACCAAGGACAGCTAAAAATGAGAGAAAGAAGTTTCAAAGATATAACCTGAAGGGAGTAAAGATGGTTTTCAGAGTTGTTTCAAATAACAGTACTTTACTGGAGACGCAGTGGGAGGTAAGAAGAGATGGGTGTAATTCTTACAGAGCTGTTAAACTCCTATCAGCATGCACATACCTGCTATTTTATCACAACATCCTAAAACTACCATCGGTCTCCTACTCCCTCTGTTCCCCCTGCGTAACGTTTTTCTTTAATCTATTCTCCTTTTCATTTTCCCCATATTACCCAAACTCTATATTTCCCCTCCAGTCCCGTCTCATTTAACCACCATATATAACATCCACTCACTTTTTACTCCTTTCCTCCCGCTTTCTCATGTTTGCAAATCCCTAGTTGTCACCACTTTCTCGTCTTTCTCGTCCCCAGTTTTTCCCACATATCAAAAAGATCTTAAACACTTTTTCCTCCTTTCTTGCCTTCTTCAATTTCTACTACAACATCCAACTCCAATATTAACCTCAGACTTTTCTGCTTTTCATTTTCCCCACTCCAACTTAAAATGACATTGTCCTCAGCTGATCACCAGCTTATAGACAGATGATGCTTCATGATTATTTCTCTGTAGGACTGCACAGTGGAAGAACTTATCCACATTAATTACTTGCCATGAAATGTAAAAAACAGTTATTATATGGACAATTATAGTATGCCATACATCCGTTGTGACTTCTGCACTGTAATAAGTCTATATGTACAAAACCTGTTTCTATAAATAGAGAATAGAGTTAATTTACAAAGGCTTACAGTAACACATTCCTCTCAGTAATTGGCACTGTGATCTAAATAATTAAAGACTTGTGTTGATGTGATTGCAATCTAAAATGAAACAGCAATCTTGCTTTATAGCGCTATGGAGCTCCCATGGTGATTACTCTGCAAACAGATTTGTTTTCTCACTGCCAGGAGAGTACTTAGCATTTCTAGTTCTCAGTGATCCAGCATCCTGCTGGGGTATTCCAGGCAGTTCAGGGAAGTTCACTGCAGTCAGATCTTGTATATTTATGTAGGAAAAAAAGCTCTGGAGACTCTCTGCTTTCCAAGCACCATAAACCTTTCATACAGGCTCCTTTAATTCTCTCTCTCGATGATAGGTACATCATATATAACCCCACTTTCAGTGCTATCTCCGAGGCTACAGGATCATATTTTCCATTTCAGACAGACCTACTTAACAAGTTGCCAAACTTTCTCTGACATTCCCTCACAAACTATACGTACATTGTGTAAGTTATACCTGTCCCTAGTGGAGACTAGCAGGTATAGAGTTAAGCCATACAGGCATATTTAACTGTGCAGAAGAACAAGGCAGCTAGGCTGCATTGAAATGGCTGTTTGTACTTGCTGTCTTTGCAGTACACTGGTTCTCAATCAAATTTGGATTCAATTTCCCATACTGTTCGCCTCCACTCTCTATGAGTCCATTCAGTCATTTCCCCAGACTACTTAAAGTAAAACAAAGTATCTGAGCGATTGAGATGTGCAGATTTTCCAGACCAAAGAAACAGATCTACGCTGTCTCTGATTTCCCTCTGGTCTTCAGGTCTGGTAGATGATATATGAGGGAAAAGGCAGAGATGTCTGGGTGTGTATATGTATCTGTGTAGTGTGTGAGAGAGAGAGAGAGAGAGAGAGAGAGAGAGAGAGAGAGAGAGAGAGAGAGAGAGAGAGAGAAGAGGCAGACAGCAAGCCCTAGGGGTCAATATGATGCTCCTGGTGTTTCACACAGACCACACCATGACCCACTTTCCACCCCATCCCACACACACATCCATGTGCACAAATACATGCATGCACGCACACACATGTCTCTTCCTTGTTATTTCTGTCTTCTACCCTCCATCCATTCCATCCTCCATCTCAAACACATCATCGTTCCTCCTCCACTTCCCCCCTCCCCCACCCCATCTCTCATCTTACTCACACCCACTAAAACACACAGGACATGCTGACCTTGGGATACAGTGCAGTGGTGGTTTATCGGGGTAAGCATGCTGGGGCAAAGGGGTGGCTTTGGGGTGAATGGATACACTTGACTGCGCTAACAAGGCCTGTCTGGCCTTATTGCCTGATTGGCTGGCCGGACAGCTGGATGCCAGGCCGAATGGCTTGGAGGACAGGTGGACTGGAGGGCAGGGTGGGGCACTGGCCCACTCACAAGTGTTGTGCATCACAATCAAGTCATATAGTTTAGACCTCAAGCCTGTCAGGAAAGTGGGATCTGCTAGAACATAATGCGATCCAACCAAATTCTTTGCAGCTTTGTCAAGACTGACAATGATACAGATTACTCTCAGTGTTAAACCCAGTGACAGAAGTGACCAATTAATGCTAACAGCAGCAGCATCACAAACAAGTAATTTGATCTTGGGGATGGGAATTGTTGGTAACTTTATAATATATATATACTGTATATATGATATCAATTATTGGGGGTCACAATAACAACATGTTAGCATTTGTGTCGTGGCTGCAATGTTTCTATGCTGCCAATATAACTCAAATTATTACAGGTAACTTTTTTCGAAAAACTAAATACCCCCATAGCACTCTTTGTGGACAATGTTTTCTTGTTTTGTTTGTATTTTCATTCACATAGATGCAAAAGCAATATGGACGAAAGGACCAGGTGAGCTGGAACATAATTCAAAGGATGTGATTAATCATTATCCTCTCAAGCCTCGATTATACTTTACGCAAGGACGGTCGCACGGACGTGAGCCGATGTGGAATTGTGACAAGGAAACATTTGGATTTTTTATACTCCATGCGGGTTTCTCCTTGCGGCAAACCGACGTTCTCAAAGCTCCTCAAAGTTCTCCATTTCCTCAGCCCATCTACGTAGTTAAAAAAATGTGGATGTAAACGGACAGGCGAAAACTGCCGGAATTCCCGCGAAGAGCCGAGTCTGATGGCGTGACGTCACTTTGGCCGCGCGAACACTCGCCACCCTCGCGGGATGGCAAGCACAAATCGCGCTTCAGCCTGTTACATTACTTGACGCAAATCTTTTGAATCACATAGGTGCATAATGAAAATGGCTCACCGAATAAAGAAACAGTTTCTCCAAATAGGCGAATAATATTGTTGTCTCTGGATGGTGCAAAGTGGTGGATGAATGCAGTTAAACTTTTTAGTGCAGTTGAAGGCTAGAATAAAGTTAAGACAATAAAAATGGAAATAATAGAAACAATAATAGTTTGATAACATTAATCCAACACTTTTACACTCTTAATGCGTCATATCATACAGTACATTATCACATATCAAAACTATCAAAAATAATAAATAGAAAAGGGGCTCAACTCCCTGTTAGGAGGAACAAACACTGTCACAAACACCTTGGTTTTAATGGTCAAACCGGAAGATTTTGTGTCAACTCTGCATTGCTTTTGGTCAAATTGTTACAGAAGACAAAATGTATTGCCTCAAAAAATATGCATCTATGTGAATGACTGATCGATCTGGGTAAATGCTTCAATCAAGCACCGACAGCATCCAAGGAATTATTGTGCATTTGAGAATTTATTACACCCAACGATGATGAGTCACGTAGTGCACTGATAAACTGGCCCAAATGTAACGGCTACACTCAGTCACTCTCACACACACTCACACACACACAGTCATATTCCCCAAGCATGTGTGTGAGAGTGTGTGTGTGAGGAGTGACAACTTGGGCATGTTTGATTGGAACAACAAGACAGATTCCCAGCTGACAACAATTCTGTCTAAAAGGTTCCCTCTCATCAGGGATTGTGTGAGTGAGTGAGTGTGTGTGTGTGCGTGTGTGTGTGTGTGTGTGTGTGTGTGTGTGTGTGTGTGTGTGTGTGTGTGTGTGTGTGTGTGTTTGTGTAAATCTGTGTGTGTCTCGTGCGTATATGTATGTGTGCATCTGTATGTTTGCCTCACTGACGTGGCAAATTGTGAATGGGCCTTAGAGGACTTACGAGTTTCACCTCCAATCACATTTTACAAGTGAGCACTCACACAGGCACACAGTCACGTACACACAGACACTAAGATGCACACACACAGACACACAGACACACACACACAGGGGCCTTGGGGTTTTGGCGGTTGGTCTATCCGTCTAGCAGGGTGAGCAACCACTCAGCCGTGGATGATAATGCAATCAACTGTCATTAGAGGGATGCTGGCTGGCTACACTCACACACACACACAGAGTGCAGCTACCCACAATACACCAACACCTGTCAGTCACAAGTGAAAAAACTGCAGACATTGCACACACACTACAGCAAGTTATGGTATTAGTGCAATCCCACTGGCTACATGACAAACTCCTCATATCTACACCTTGCAAGGCAAGAAGCACATGAACATAATTAGAGCTGAAACAATTAGTTGAATAATCAATTCATTAATTAAAAATAATCTGCAACTATTTTGATAATAAACAAAGTCATTTTTCAAGCAAAAACTGTGAAAAATACTGGCTTTATCTTCTCCAAGAATTCGCTCATTTTCTTTGTTATAAATTATTGTGTATATGAATATCTTAAAGGTTTTGCTCTGTAGGTCGAACAAAGACATTTGAAGTCAGGACCTTGGGCTCTGGGAAGTTGAGATAGATATTTCCACTACTTGATATTTCATAGATTTATGGATTAATTGAAAAAAAGAATCCACAGATTAATCAATAATGAGAAATGATCATTAGTTGCAGCCCTGAACATAATTCATGTAAGCATCCAGTTGCAAAAAACAGACATATATGAACATGCATGTATATAAACAGCCAAAACACTACACACAAAGACAGAAAAACACACCAGCACAACCACATCTTCCATCCTCATATGCAGTTAATCATCTGATGCAACTACAGAGCAATACCAGTACAGAATTGGAACTGGGTGCCTCAGAGACCCAGTATTACTACAGGTTTGGAGCCACAGTTCTCTGTGCTATTGGTGCTCCTCCTGCTGCTTTTACAGTCTTATTCTTCCTGGTGACATACAGGTAGAGTTGGGAAGGTCATCAAACTAAAAAAAAAAAGCAGAGGCTCATTACAATAAAGATTGCAGAGCACCCTGCAACAGGAATAAACCAGGCACCAGGCTATTTAATCCATCCAGTCCATTGGTCTCCATCAAGAAGGCCTAGCTCGCAAGCTACCAGTAGCTCGCCACCTGTTTCGGAGTAGCTTGCTAAAGGTTCAAAGAATATAAATGTAATAAAACAAAGGGGCAACACTAGGCGATGTTAGCAGACTAGCAAGACTAGCAAGAGCATACCAGATTTGACAATGACCACAGAAAATAGCCATGCCAATAAAAGGCAAAAGTACCACTTTCATGAGGAATGGGTAACAGAGTTTTTTTCCACACAAATGTGAATGACAAATGTTTGTGTCTCATTTGCGGTGCGAGTGTGTCAGTCGGTATGCGGTACTTTTCATGGGACTATTCAGCTGGTAGCAATCTACGAACAGAAAAGGTAAAGGAGCTGACAACAGACAACAGTCTCTGTTTATCAAACTGAAAAAGAAGGCCAACGCAGCAACAGAGGCTTCGTTTAGTGGCGCACATCCTAAGGAAACACAAAAAGCCCTTTGGCTATGGCAGAACTGTAATAGAGGCAATGACTGCGGTAGCTGAAACATTATTAAAAGGACCATAAAAGTAAGACAGAAATTATGTCTGCTGTGAGTAACTCTCAGCCACTATCATTGTGTCATTTTGAGGCTCCTGATCTAGTCAAATGTTGTGTGATTAGGATTATGTTTCTGGCTAAAGCAACGATACTCAACTGACAACTAAAATTGTCCAAAACGTTGCTTTGTGTATCACAAAGTACAGGTTTATCCAGTCGTTTTTAAGATGCATTTTAAATTTGGCCAAAAAATGACTGCATAAACATCAGGATATGTTTGACAGCACCTGCATTGGGTGATTGGTAATACTGACATACAAATTAGAATTTATTACAATTGTAATAACACACAAAATGAGTGATCACAAAGAGCTACGTGCTAAGTGTCACTTAAGCTAAATGACAGAAAGTAAAAGGGCTCTTTGCAATGCAGTGTATTCAAATTTGTCAACTCTGGACAGTCTCTTAAAAAGCTTAGTTTTCAGGACTGGGAAACTTAATATGGATATAAGCTCAAATACAGAGAAAAGGATGTACATTCAAATGCATCCGGATTAGTGTGGACATCATCTAAGCTGTCATTTTTTTACAGTTCCTTTCTTTTCTTTCTCCCACACACACACGCTCACCAAATATACCAGACTGCAGTCCTCCCAGACTCACTGGGGGCCTTGACGGCATCTTTCCAACATATCAGCTTAGTTAAGTGGCAGAAATTCACAGCGATGGTTCTTGTAGCATGTGCATAATCTACTGTCTCTTCTCAGAGACAGATATGGCAGTGTGTGTGTGAGAGTGTTGCTGTGTGTTGATGTGCACTAAGAAGCGGGGAGGGTATGCCAAGTTAGGCACAGCAGGGGCCCAGCATAGCACTCACGCCATCTTAGAAACATCTATTCAGTTAGGATTTCTCTCCTGTCCTTAACAACTCTGAGTCCATTACTGTTACTGAGGAAGAGTCAGGCCGACAGATAGATAGAGGCAGAGAGAGAGAGAGACCAAGAGGAGATGGATGAAGGGCTGAGAGGGAGGGAAGGAATTGAAAGAAAAAAGTTGAGGCGGAGGTGGAGCAGTAGCAGATAGGGATGCCACGGTGAGGAAATTTCCTCACCGGTTAATAAACTCAACACTGGTGTTACCGATTACACCAGACATTTTACAAGAAAAGATATTTGTCGATGACGCTCAATATCTGTAAGGCGCTTACTTTGAATTTTAACGTTGGACGGCTGTGTGTCTGGTAGGGTTGGGCGATTGGCCAATTGTATTGGCGATTAGCGATTAGCGGAGTACATCACTAGTTTTTCCCGGGGGGCAATTTTTTGGGCAATGTTTGTCATTTCATTTTGCCAATTTAATAGTCTGTCTCCAAAAAACAAGAGCCGCTAATCCGCCGCTCAGCGGGTAAAGAAAAATATAGTGGGGGGAAAACAACGTGCAGAGCCGGCATATTTACACATCTAACTGTACAATAAGGGTTGATTTCAACCAAACTAGAGTTTGTTATTGTTGGAAAGACTAACTAAGATGGTTTTGTTTTGTTTTGTTTCTGTCGAGTTTGAATGAAGTGTGTTTTACGATGCTCTGCCGCTAGGACAGCTTACTTCCTAGCACACCACACCTGCGCGGCTATATCGGCAATTGTCTGTTGTTGGGCCAACAGTGTCCGGTTGGAAAATTTGAACATATTGCCCAGTGTCTGGCCTCTCTGGATGAGCTTTCGCTGTGGGGCCCATTTTGGCCGCCTCACTCTTGTGGTGCACTTGACGGTGTGTGCATGCAGACCTCCAGATGTTGCCCGAGCACTGTGTAACAACGACTATCACGACAAGCCTAGCAGTGGAGATGCAAAAAAAGATTCAAAAGACACAGAAGAGATCGAGGAAATAGAGTTGGAGAGTTGGAGACAGAGGCAGAGAGTTTGAGGGAAGAAAAGGAAAAGGAGGAGCATGGGGGGGGGAATGATAAACATGCAGAGAAACAGACAGAAAGAGAACAAAACAACAAAGGTGCACAAAGGAGAGACCTAGCATTAGAAGAGTAAGTGGGGATATCTCAGTGAAAAATAGCAGGCGAGCTCAGCTGAAAGTGGAGCAGGAATGATGAATGCTGTGAGGCAAGCCAACCGCTAATTTGGATGGCAGAGGTTTGCTTCTGCAGGGCAAGAGGCTGGAGTCAATCTGTCTCTCTTACATCTGATCATAGAGACACAGTGGGTGCACCTGGGTCCAGACAAGGGCCCCTCTCAGAGACTAAAATAGTGGGAAAACCTACTGAACTGGCAATGCAAACAGCCAATTGCCTCTATGCCTACACTGAGCAACATCAAGGCACATTTTTCCTTTGGACCAGTATCTATGAGTGGGAGGTGAACTGGAGAAATAAATACATTTCAAGCTATTAAGTTTCAAAGCAATCACTGCTAAAGACGATAAGAGGGCTTTGCAGGGCACATATGGGTTGTATATGTGAATAAAATGTACAAAAGAGTCAAGTAATGATAAACATCTGGCAGTGGATTCCCTGTGATTTTAAATGTGCATTAAGTGTGATTTATCGAGGTGCATATGGGCAGGGGATGGAAACCAGGCCTAAATAGATTTTTGCCATTACACGTCTCACCTTGCATAGATAGGATGATTTGAAGCCTCAGGTTCATGCAGTAATTGGGGCCAATCACTAGTCTGCAGCTCAGACAGAAAACCATTATGATCATCAGTGCAGGCATGAAAAGATATTTCACACAGCGAGAGAGGGATTATTAGAGTCAAGGGCATAAAAGTCAGTGTGTCTCGGAGAAAGAAGGGCCTGGAAGGTTACTGACTGACAGAGTAATATACCAATGATTTCACTTTTACCACACACCTCAGAGTGAAACATGGCAGACTCTCTCACCTTCTAGATGGAGGCCAGTGTAATTGCCTTCTCATTATTAACACGATTTGACTGTCCACATATGAAGTTAGCATATAGTCTGGTTGGGGATAGAGGAAAGTCAGAAGTGACAAACTAAAAGTGACACAGTCCCAGTGAAGTTAATCATTCAGTTGAGCTATTCTGCTCTAAATGAAGAGTATTTAGCCCGATGCAGGTTCCTGTGGCAGTGGGTAAGAACTGTCTCGCTGTTTATAACAATGTAGGTTGAACTAAGGCACTTCAGAAGATTGTTAAAAGAAAACATGGCAATCAGAGAAGAATAAATACAGAGAAAACTATCAAATGTACAGAAATATCTTACAATGTATGTTTTGATATCGACAATCATGTCATTGTCTCTGACTGGCAACAACTTTTGCCATTTTTACTTTGCTACAACATCTGAACGGTTTACTACTAATAGATAATCAGGACTAATGCTTTAATATTAATAAGTAAAATAACTTTCTCTAAATGCCATTCTTAATAAATATTCTGCACTTATCCAAACACACCAGTAACCGGGTTGAAACTGGTCTGTTTCTGTGTTATTCACAAAATTCCTTTAGCAAAAACAAAACTTTCTCCTCAAGATGTTAACAAGCTTTACTCAATTTCTAATCAGACAAAACATGCTGGTAGTGTTTGTCATGTTCATTAATCCTTCAACTAAAGGAGGTATTAGCAGGAGAGTTTGTGTAGATTCACATGTAAACTTGTCAAGACAAAATGCGTTATTACCTACCCTCTGACACAATCAGAAACTATATGAAAACATAGGCGTTTGCATAGTAACCCTTTCGCATGTTAAAAAGGAAAATTTGACAAATCTACTGAAACATTATCAATATGTTTGGCCCAATTTATTGATTCCTTGTAATTTCTAATTCTTCTAGTTCTTGTGCACATCACACAATCATTATATAACATTTAAACTATGATAGGGGATCATTAAAAAATCTTCTTCTTTACTGACACAACATAACCCAAATATCAAAATTAAAGTGTTATTTTGCTAACCTCTTTTCTCACACTGGAGGAGTGTGCGTGCGTGTGCGGTGTGTGAGAGAGTGCATCTTTCTGTGCCTCAAAGCTAACTGTCAAATTCATGCACACCATAGTAACCACAGTCAGTTCCCCATTTCACAACAGTAACAGACCAGGCAAATATTGACACACTATTTCTCTAACATTACAAATATGATTATGTTTGCTGTTTGCCCTAGGAGATGGCAGTTTATATTCAATGAGGTGTGTTCTCCTCCATGTGTGTATGTACATATTGAATTTTAAGTTTAAAAACTGGCCATGGGAAGAACATGCGTCAATTTGCTGAGTACACAAACGAATGTATAAGCAGACTGTGAGTGATCCAGAAGAGAGAGTGTGTGTGTGTGTGCGTGCGTGCGTGCGTGCGTGCGTGCGTGCGCGCGCGCGTTTCTATTCTATTTATCCCGCCTGTCACCTGGAAGAGCGACAAAGAAAGCAAGAAACAGAAAGGCAAAGAAAAAAAGTGGGAGTCACCTGTATGTAAAAGCTCACCTGTCCTGGGACAACATAACAAATGAAAGTGAGCTGATGGCAGATGGAGCTTTAACCTTAATAAAAGGTGGAGGTGGTAGCTGAGAAGGGCTGTGGTCATTAAAGAGACAATGCCAAAGCTATTTGTTGTGTTTTTTTGGCAACTAGCCTGTACAAAGGTTCTCATGTTTCACAGATATAATAGCATAAAAACAACCTTCAGCAACCCTGCTCTGTCGGCTAATTTGACAAACAGACATGCCCACAGTTTGGGTCTAAGTTCAGACAAATACTGTAAACGAATGAATACAAACACCTTGAATGATGAAGACAGTTGTTGTCAGTGCTGTAGGCTGGAGATGTTTGAGGGTCTCTACTTAAATTGCAGGGCAGTTGGCTTCACATATTCACTTATACAATCAAATAATCCTGATTGGAGAAAGAATAATTGGTCATATTTAATGATTGCCATCTTCATTTTGTCCTCGGTCAGCAATCGAAACTCTCTCATATGGAGGTCCCTGGTGAAACGGATAATACAATTATTTAAAAATCTATAGATTATACTGCAAATCAAGCAACCAAAGTCTTACCACTATCTCATTTGATGTGCATGACTTTCCTTGGTTTGATGTTAATGGTAACAGTTTTCCACTGTTCAGACATGGCATACGTAACATTAGCTTCACCTATCTGTTAAAGGTGATGGCATTTTGTCATTCAGACACAGATAACTTTATATTAATGTTCTTTAACGTTAATTCAGACATGACACAGAAAGAACTGTGTGCTCACGTGAACAGAGGGAGGTAGTCGTAAAGAGAGAGGCAGATCAGCGGTGAGTTGGAAAAGTAATGATAGCGAGGAAGAAGAGTGTTTTCTGTTCTCTCACAGGCTGCAACACAAGTGGGCTTTAAAACTTATTTTGCAGTCAAAGCTTTAATTAATGACCATCATGAGCGTGAGAGACGCCACTACAAACAGTGAAACCACAGATACATTTTCACATCAGTTTAATGTTATTGATATTAAATTCTGCTGCGTGTTTTACTGTATAATATCTGACAGTCATAAGCATCGACCGTTAAGGTTGGGACTCTCTTTTAATTCCTATCTGCTCAAATGCTGTATATAAAGTGTTTTTCTGGATATTAATTTATGCATTCACAGTTGGCATGAATGAACATATGAAATATATGAAGAGACTGTTTTTCATATTATTATTGTAAGAGGGTTTCTTTTAACCTCTTCTGCTCTGGTCGCAAGATTTTTTGCACAAGAGATGATGATTGAGATAATACATGTATTAAAATGATCTTAGAAGGCAGTAGAACACATGCATTTAATCTCTCTCTGCATGTTTTACTTTGTGCTGCTGCAGCCTTTAATCTGACTGCATTCAATTCAGACTTGTGCAGCATTAAGAGTAAAACATTACTAGATTCAACCTAGTAATATTGCCGTCTTGACTTTTACGTAAATGTGACCAGGGTGCTAATTCCGGCATGAGACCGACATGTTAAATTGCCGTCAGATTAATGTAAAGGGGTGCATGTCTGAAAGGGGCTTAAACTTCCCTTAAATCCCCTTCACTGTGGGCGCCCTGTTCATTATCAGTTTGAGCAGTTTGTTGATCAACTGAAGGAAAGAAAGGCCAGTGGAGAGCACCAGCCCACGGGTTTGACAGGATGATAAGTATGTAACTCTCAGATGTACTGCATGTGCTGATGAGATCAGTGCAGTGTGCAATAAGTCTGCATAGCCACCATCAGTCTATCCAATTCCTTGTGAACTGTTAATAGCCAAATGCAATGCTGATTAGCTTCTGTGATTAATGAGGTCTGTAAAATTTAAATGGATATCTTTGAGGAGCTCAATAAAGAACAGCTGTTTGTTCTAAAATAGAGAACCTACAAAACAAAAAAAGGAGCCTTTTGATCAATACTATCGGGATAGAAAGGGATGATGGGACGTGGGAAATCGAGCCAACTGTTCAAAGATACGCAACCACAGACACAAATAATTTTATTGTCTCCGTGCAAACAATAAGATCAAGTTGCCTCGGCTTGGTATTGCAGCTAATAACCTTTTCGCATATTTACGCTCAACATGTAAAGCGTCCTAATTCGATTAATGGTAATAATTAGACCTTCCTCTGCTTTTTTATTTCTGGGTGGAATTGAAACAATTTAGGTCATCTGGCCCCTTATTCCCAGATCCAAGCTGTGGGACATGCAAATCAGATGCAAATGCCACAGAAAAGTGAAAACTAGTTATGGGCCCGGGTAATAAATACTGAATTTAGCCTCTTGGCATTCCAAAAACAGCCAGTTGGGGTTCATATGCAAATGATATGCAAATAGCCCAGACGCAGAGAGCTTTTATTTTTCTGATACTGAGAACATAGGGGGGTTTCCTGGTGGCTTAGCAGGCAGAGGCGCATAACATGTCGTTATGATGTTGCGGGTTTGAAGCCAGCTCATGTTGCCATCCCCAGACAACCATCACACATAGAAGAGAGGGTAGACACGATAGAAGGGAGGAAAGGAAGACAGGAGAAAAGATGTACAAGACATTAGATGAGAGGAGGAAGACGAGAGGGTAAGACAAGGAGAATGGGAGGCATGGCATGGCATGTAATTTCAAAAGTAAACCCCAGACACTGTTGGCTGCTGATTAGAGGATCAGTGTGGAGACGAAGGCAGAGGGAGAAAGACAAAGAGTGTAAGTGTAAGAGATACTATTTGATTGTGAGAAGGAGGCAAGTCAAATAAAGAGAGAGAAAGGTTGAGTACAAAAAAGACGAGGATGAAGATACCAAAGAAAATGATTAAAGGAGAAAGCGACTTTGAGAGAGACTGAAGCAAAAAACTGAAAAAAAGTTGGAAGGAAATCAGAAAGATTCACCATGAGAGACAGCGAGACACAAGAGACAGAGAGAGATACTTATAGGAGAGTGTCTTTGAAAGTGTTAAGAATAGGGATGCTAATTTTGAATTTTTTTTCTAACCGATAGCCGACCCTCGTTAACCGATTATTAACCGTTAACAGACAAGATTAGTGCGTTGCAAGCGTGGGGTTGTCGGTGGCGTTGTAGCTGTGAACGTAGCTGTAGAAGTGTGTGTAGAGTTTATTTGTCGGTGAATGAATGCTACAACTCCTCAAGACCCAAGCCAAGCTCCAGTATCTTGCAACACCGGCTCAGACACAGTTAACGTGGGCTGTTAAGGTGGACCAGCTATTCTCCTTTAAGTGACAAGCCGCTCCTCTGAGTTAATATTTCTTTTATCCGTTTAACCGATTCTTAATGTCAGTTAACGGTTAAGCGGTTAATTATTAACACCCCTAGTTAAGAGGAAATGTAGAAAAAACAGATATTGGGAGGAGGAAAGTTAGATAAACACACAGTTTGCTGACCTTGCTTGTTCATAAAAAAAGGGGGGAAAGGCTAGATGTAGCAAATTAATCTGGAGGAAACACATTGTGCACGCACAACACATGATAAGCTTAGTGGACCACCTTGTTCAATTGGCAATGTCTCCTCAAATTACATGCATCACTGGCACACACAAACCATGCTATGTCTCCACCTGCCGTTCCACCATATTAGAAATAATCACTATAATGCTCTTAATTGAAACCCAGTGTTGCCCTGAACACATCACCTGATCATCTCTACCTGCAATGCCACCATATTCAAAAATGAACACTGCAAAGCTCTTAATCATAGCCTCTACCCTGCAACACACACACAGGCTTGTAGCTGATGTGCTTAGCACTGAGCAGCGAAAGGAATGTGGATGTTGGCAGGTAGACTGATGATTAGAGACGCTGTTCTGCTGAAAGTATTTAGACCGAAACATTTTACACACATGTACACGAGTACAAATTGCTAGTCTAGCTTACAGCCTCTGAATGCATTTACATACACACCAATCAATTAGGGTGGTCTCTTTTTGAGCTGCTGCATTTTAAACATCTTGTATTTTGTTTACCGAAACACCACTTATCACTTGTGATTGCGAGAACCCTGAATGAAACACCTGTTAAAAGAGAATATATTAAGACACAGAGATGTAAGGATATAGCACACAAGGATACCAAATGTGCAGGGTTCTTATGACTGTTGTAATGGAGGGATCAAGCAAAAAAAAAGAGCTGTAAATAAACACAATACCCCGACTGAAGACTAAATTAAAAGGCTCAAACACCTACCTAAGACTAAAAGTGAATTTAACTACAACTTTTTGGTTATTTGTCTGATTTTACTAGTTACTAAAATAACTAAATACTAAAATAATGTTATCCATACCTTCTCACATTTCCTTCCTCTCCTATGATAGAGTAGTAGATATATATTATTTCGCAAACTGCTCAGCCTTATTAAAAATGCATGTTCTCAATCTCGCTATTTCAGCTTTTTATTTGAACAAGAAAATTGCAGTATTTATTAAAATCTGATTTATGAGAAATTACAACAGGTATCTTGATGGATAATCCTAAACAACTGTTGGAAGCGTTTTAATAGCACAAAGCTGCCTACGGCATTTGTGTGTGTGCGCGCGTCTGTTTGTGCACGCGTACGTGCTTGCTTGCATGTCTGCTTCCATGCATCCGTGCATGAATACATTAGCTAGGTGGGGCGGACATGAAGCCAAATCCCAGAGAATTTGCCTCCTAATTAATAAATCATTACAAAATGGAACAATTTATAGTGTTTTCCATCGTAAATAATTGATGTCTTTGTTCATAGTCAGTGTTAATAATGGGTCTGCTTTCCCCCAGGACAAAAATAAAATAAGAAGCAAAAAAAATGGAAATAATAGGACAAGAAGAAGGAAGATCTGCAGCGCAAATACAAATAACAGGCCTAAAACAGTGGCGAGGAAAATGAAAGTGGCGAGGAAAATGACAGAGAGCATGGGTGTGGGGGTTGCAAACACACACACTCTCTTCCTTCTAACAGATTCCATTGAAAACAGATGGCATCAGAATTATCTGATGTCCTGTCACTGTCTTTTTATATGCTAATCCAGCTCCCACACACAACCGAGTCTCTTTAATCAGATATCAGGTCAGAGAAGCTAAATCAAGCTGAGACAATCATGCTGCTAGCGTATTACAATACACTGAGACAGGTAGTCAGACAGCGATGTATCAATGCACTTAACGCCTTGAGACTCAGCGTGTGCAGTTAACATAGCAAGGGTGATGTTGCTTCGAGCACTTGAAAAAGCTGGTAATTTGGAAAAAAGTGTTTCTGCAACACTGCACCACAGCTGAATATTTTAGCACCGTGACAAACTTTCTTTGCATAATATTGACTTATTTATCAATATTTGCTAGCAGTCTGTGTCACTCAAACAGCATAGTCACAGCGGGAGCCCCGTTGTTTGCTGTTCTGCTTAACTCATTTGCTGAGCTAAGCTTAAATGTATGCTTAAAGCTACTTGATAATAACTCAACAGGTTCTGCATGTGCTTCACAACAACTCTGTTGCAAAGTGATAGGTGTGGTGGCTTTTACTGTAAAGAAACCTCAGAGACTGTGACTATATCAGAAAACTAATATCACTAAGAGTTGATCTAAAAGGTAGATTTTTCAGGCATTTTTCTTAAATTTGTCAGTGAAATTTGCAAAGGAAAAAACAGATATTACATCACTGACTATGCACACAAAAAAGGTGATCGGATCAGAAAAACTACGACTTCAAACAGTTTGCAGGTTATATGTAGTAATCAGTTTTGATTAAGTGGTGAACTAGTAAGATGAAAAAGGTGCAGAGGCTTTTTACAGTTTTGGCAATTTGACCTCGAATTTCCAACATGTGAAACCAACCAGTGATGACAAAACCAACCAGTGATGACAAAACGCCTTGTTGCTTATGTAGATGTCTTATGGACATACGGACATACAGAGGTCAGCGTGCCCACAGCATGGGCTCTGATCATGCTGTTTTTATCTGTACACAATGTTACATTAGTCAGAAACATTGAGTTTAGTGAGCTAAATGAGCTGCGGTGGCTGATGTGAAAACCAAAAGGCCCTCTGTATCTATCCAGTTGTTGTAAGAATAGCGTTGGTCATTTGGAGCAGAGCCGGTGCGTAGAGTGTGTGTACGTGGAAAGTGAGCGGTAAAGCAAGAGCGAGAGAGCAGCAGCGACGAGAGCGAGTAACGCTATCGACTCTGGCAAAAGCAGGCAAAGTTAACAGTGTTTGATTTGTCCGTTCTGGGCTACTGTAGAAACATGGCAGACTTCTTGAAGATCACCCGCTCCCTGTGTAGATATAAACGTCTCATATCTAACAAAAACATAATTCTTATTTTCAGGTGACTATACACTAAAGAAAACACTTATTAAAATGATATTCAATTTCTGCCAATTGATCCCCCTAATTATTACACACTGGTCCTTTAATATTATTCATCTGCTTTAAAAGTTAAAAGCAGGGGCAGACATGTGTGGGGCCACCCATTCTCTCTCTTCCCTTTCACTTTCCAATGTATACAGCCCAAGGAAAGATAAAATATTGACATTACTTCATTTATAAACTCAGGATACCGAAGCGTGACTGATGTGTGATCAAAAAGCAGGCAGAGATAGGCTTGTCATAACAGTCCCGGTCAACCATTGATCAACTATCAACCACAGTCTCATGATGACAAGAGTAGACACATTCAAACCACAACTGTAAAATGAATTAAACACAACACACGGCTCAACGACCATAAGCACACACACACATACAGGAGTCAGCAGGGGCCTTCTGCGGACAGAATTATTGAGTTCATCCTTAGAAACCACACACACAAACACACACACGGACACACACACACACACAGAGTAATCATCACATCAGATCAGATATCAAAAGGCAGTGTCTGTTTGGAAGATTAGAAGAGCCATCTGTCCGCCATGTGGAAACCCTCGGATTATCAATAAACTTCACACACTTCTGTATGTGCATGTATCCGTGTGCTGGTGTGTTTGATCCAGCCACTGAGTATGGGATGCAAATTAGACACACTGAAGCACAGAATAAATAACTAAAAGTAACCACTTCTCCTTTTGGTTGACCTTTTTAGACTGAAATCAACCTAGTGCCATTCATAGGGGATCGGTCCAAGTGCCAAAAATTTAAAAAAAGAAATACATTGAATCATTTCAGGGACCAAACACTTCCAAAAGCCTTAATTTTCCAATACAAACAGACACACACAGACAGCCTGGAAATGACTTGTGGCCACACTTAATGCTTAATCAATACATACCTATCGATCTCTTTCCTGGCTAAACATTACCTGTATTTACTCTGTTAACTTTCCCCTGTATAGATCTATACTGCTAATATAACCCCAGGATGAGAGAAGAGAGCGAGCTTCTTTAATTAGAAGAAAGAAAGCACAAAAAGACAGTCAGAAGATGCGAGTGGATTCAAAGATGCAGCCCAGTCACAAGAAAAAAGCATGAAATAGGAACGCAGTTCTTGCATTAGGCGTGTCATTTGTACGGCACGTAGTCTGTACTGACTGCAATGTAAATGCATCCACGTAAATATGCTACACTCAGAGGTAGTCACATAGAATTTAAAAAAATGACAAAGACTGCTTATGGCAGGCGGGAGCGGAGGTGGATGGGACGTTTGTGACGTGTTTTCCATACTTATGTTATGTTGATTCTGTACGTATTTTGCTTAGTTAATAGGGCTGGGACGTAACACGTATCTAACGATTCGATACCATCATGATACTTCAGTGCCGATTCGATATGTATTGCGATTTTTAAGTATTGCGATTCAATATTACGATCTATTGCGACTGCGAGTTAGCATGCAGCTTTAGCCATGTCTTGCTGTGCTTTTCCTGGCAATGTGTGAAACCCAAAGTGTTCCCGTACTTTACTGTATGTGTAGTGTTTACCACGTTGGATTTAACATGTGAGAGTGCAGGTCGTATCCACGCAACACGCTTTGTAGTTTCAGCTCACTGCGGCTGGCTGTGTTTTGTTTTGGTGACAGATACGGAACGGATATGACATCACGTTACTCTGACTACAACAATAAAAGCGTTAACTTCCTTCTACCTCCATATAGACTCAAATGAAGCAAATATAGATTCTAGCATTAAAAAAATATATTTAAAAAAAAAAAAAAAAATTGCAGTACATAGGAGAATCGATTTTTTTTCCCACCCCTCAAGTGATTTTGTTTCCCCCTGCTGGTACTGCACCTTCATACACACGTGTAATATTCACAACTCAGCGAGGCAAAATGTGACACTGACATGCTATTCTCTGGGGGACAGGCGGGTCTATTCCACACTTTGGCATGATATCGGGTTGGAAGTGGTTGGAAGTGGTTGGAAGTGGTTGGAAGTTTCAAGAAAATTCAAGCTCCATTATTACTTGTCTATTCGCTGCCTTGCAGAGTGGACAGCAGACAAGCTATTAGGCCTATAACCCGTGGATGACCACACACACACAGACAGTTACTTAAATCCATTCACTATGTCTCTCTGGTCAAGCAAGGTCCTGCCAATGCTTCCAGTCAAGTCATCTTTTCTGCTTGGTGATCAAGGTTACTTTGTCCGATGATGATTTAAATTAAACCCACTGCTCAAATCATCCGCGGCTTTTAAATCCACTTTATCTGATATCTGTGCTCTCACACGGAAATCTAGCACATAGCTGATTCATTTATATGTATGAAGGGGAGATCAGACGGAGACACATGTAGAATTAATTTATGACAAAGGACAGAAGTGCGCACACACCCAAGCACACTCACACACGCTGGTCTGGTATTAAAATACTTGTGAGGACCTCTGAAATCTTTCACCTACTAAGTATTCCCTTATTCCTTTTGTTCAAATTTCTGGTTCTCACAAAACTCATGAATTCATACAACACACAAACACTCATGCTCACACTTTTCTCTATTCACTCACAGGTAGCCGGGGCTTTCATTTCAGCAGGTGGCCTCATATGAACATCCACACACACCAATACAGGTCACCCCTGCTTTCCATTTCAGCGGGTGGTCAGCGAGTAATGGCACTGATGGCTGAACATTGGACACTCAGACAGAAAGCAGGGGCTATCTTCCAAAACAACACAAAAAGGGCCAAAGGGGAGAGAGGGAGGGAGAGAAACCTCAAAGGGGGCCTTGAAAAGTCATTTACTACATGTCCTTGAATACCCAACTCTCGGTTTCTTTGCTTTTTATCCATATGTCACCCACACACTTTCTCCACCCACACCAACAGCCTGGCACGCCACGTTAATTACTGATGTCTTTCAAGCTTTCATTTCCTCTTCATGAGGGAAATTACATTTGTTTTCCTTGCTGAGTCAAGATGACAGGGAAAACAAAGGACAAATTAGAAAGTGAGAAAGACTAAAAAGTCTCTTTCAGCTTGTAAAAGAAACAGACAAGCTAATTATTCAAAAAACAGAGAAAGCCACAATGAGTTGTCAAATGTCAAAGGATATAGATCATCTTGCTTTGGTCGTTTTAGCTCGACTGTCAGGGAGTCCGACATAATATTGCGCTGTTTGTCCTCCGAGAGAGGAAAAGCTAAGTGAGTCCCCGACATCACTCAGCTGAACAAATGAAGACATGTAATTGGATAAAAACATTGACATTTTGAAATTGGAACAGTTTGTAGTGTCAAATTGTGTGAATAAAACTCAATTTGTCCTGCGGTGCCCCTAATTAACCCATTGTTTGCTGTGTCTCATCTGTCACAGCAACTCTCAAAGCAACTTTACAGCTCGAGGTTGAAGCAGGGGTGATTAAAAAAAATATTTAATTTCACAGTAAACTGAGGGCACCAGTTGACGTTCCCCACCGTGATGTCACATGCCTCACAAAAAACAACAAGTGGATAAGAACTGGTGATATTCTATGTGTTACATACACACAACTGGGAGCTGCCCAACATATCCACAGGCATGTCGTGTTGCCCACTGAGCCGCTCCAGTTGAGATGCTGGGGGTTAAATGCCTTGTTAAATGGCACCTGATGCAACATGTTGAAGGGGCAGGAAAGCATGACTCCATCTTCTACGCAGTGTGGACATGCTGGTCTGAGATCTGAACTGTCAATCTGTAGACCATAGACCCTTCCGGTGGACACCATGGGACCTTATTTTGGAAAAAATATGTACGATAGTTAACGGCGAGAGACAAATATGGTTGTTCCGACGGAAGGGGAGGGACTTCGCCTCTCTGTTAGCTTTAATTTTTTTCGCCATTAGGGCATTAGGTCATCTCCCTGCTTTGATTTATAGCTCAACACTTTGGATGTGAGCAAAACCTGGCTTCACCCCTCATCCCTTTTCCAGACAAACTCCTATCCTCCTTCCTCCCTCCTCCTTCCTCAACCCCCAAGCCTTTCCCTCGGCTCTTGCCTTATCCCATTACTCACATCCCCTCCATGATATTCCCATTATATCCCTTCAGGGTATTCCCAATCCCTGTGGAATGCGGCCGGTATTCCTGGGATAACAGGGGGTTGACTGGCTGGCTGGTTTCTGCTGGGAATAGGGAATATGCCTCCGTCCTCTTGAGGGAAGCAGCAAAGGAAACTCCTAACCAGCTTCTCCCTTCATTTATCTCGAGCTTTCTTCATCAGAGAAGTGAAAGTGCGAACGAACAAATGAATGAACACTGGAACAGTGATTCTTGCGTCCATTCTTCTTCCTCTCCTACCTTTTTCTTCTTCTATCTGGTTTGAGAAACAACGGAGAGATATCAACACCCTTTGGGGAATCAATTTGAACTGTTTTTTTTGCTATTTCTCAGAGGAACAAGGAGTGGTCTCTCTTACGTCGACCGTAATTCTCTTTCGTTGCTTACATATGGGAAGTGCTACTGGCAATAAGGGAGATCTTCCTATCCTTGGAGAAATGAGTGCCAGAGAGGAATAATCGTTGTTTCCCTCCTCCTGTCCCATCACTTGTGGGCATCTGGTGTCAGACATCACATTAACTACAGTATTTAGTCATTTACGAATGACTCAATTAGTAATGTGGCTAGAAAAAATGCCCGAAAAGAGTGACACCAACAACTCCCAAAGACTGATTTCGAGGTTTTTGACTCCAGCGCCTGGCAGGCAGCGCCTTTACCACCTCCGACAGCTGAAGAAATTCAGAGTCTCCCTGAGGATCCTTCAGCCTTTCTACTCTGGAGCTGTAGAGAGCATCCTGACAGGAAGCATCACTGCCTGGTTTGGCAACAGCTCCGCGCAGGACAGGAGGGCTCTGCAGAGAGTAGTACGCACTACTGGAACCACACTCCCCTCCCTACAGGACCTGAACACCAGGAGGTGCAGAACCAGAGCCTGTTGGATTATGAAAGGATTCTCACAACCCAAACAACAGACAGTTCCAGCTGCTGCGGTCAGGCAAGCGCCTCCGCAGCCACGCTGCCAAAACAGAGAGACTGAGACGGAGTTTCTTTCCCCAGGCCATCAGGACTGTGAACTCTGACCTCACCAGGGCACCCACCGAGCGCCACACGCTGCCCCTCCTTATCCCCACACGTTCACACACACACACACACACACAGGGCTACATACAGAGAATACACATACACTTATTATTATTCTAGTCACACTTATATTTATATTCCACATTGCATACTGACCCCTCCTACTGTAAATATAATACCTTTGTCCCTTCAATTTGTATTACATTTTAAATATATTTGTATAGTTGTTCTTTTCACAATCCTGTGAGCACTGCCACTTTGCATTTCACTGCACATCCTGTATGAGTATGTGACAAATAAAACTCTTGAATCTTGAATGACAATTTCTTGCAGCAGTGGCTGTTCTCATCATGTCAGTTTGTGATGCGGTCCTTTCCTGAGAGTAATCAATACGTTAGATTGACCACTGATCCCTCCTTTCCTCGAGTCATCCCATTTTCCTTCTTCTCCTCTATCCATAGTTCCCTCAAGGGAATCGTATGGCACGAATAGCTGGGGTCCCTAATCCCATGGCCTCCGAATGGTTACTGGGCGCTGCCTACACATGGGTCACCTTGTAGGATCATCAAAACACACACACACACACACACATACACATATATATATATATATATATATATATATATATACATACAGGGCTTGGGATCACTCTAATCTCCTGGCCTCTAAATGGTTACACTTGACTGCCCTAGACTCATGTGTCTATTTGTAGGACCTTAGATGAATTCAAAGCCTTGGAAACTGTGTGTGTGACAGAGAGAGAGTGTTTTACAGAGATGGGAGAGGGCTATCCCATTATCATTTTAACAGTATTGCTCTGTTAAAGCCACACATACATAAATACAAAAAACTATTAGTCCGATGTGTGCACTCGGGACTGGAATTATAATCATTTCTAGAGTCAATTCTGACAAAGTCGTAAGTGAAATAGGAAAACACAAATGTCAGTCATTAGTTATGTTTTGCGATTCCCCATACAAAAGGACACCTGTTTTGCCAACTGACAGTGACAACTTTAATATTCAAAACGGTTTAACCCTCATGTCGCCATACTACTATTTACATATCCTTATTTACATATTAACAGCCTGTCTGCCTGTCAATGTCTGCTCTGAACTTGAGGATATTATATCTAATGTATTCAAATCAAGTGCATAGTGATGAAAATGTATTTCTAGTCCGATGTATATTCAGTGTCTAATCGTTACTTTTCTCGCAACTACGTCACTTGATTCATATCCATTGCTTTACCTCCTTTTTCTTTCCTTACGTCTCTCCTATCGTCTCTCACTCCTCAAACCACCCCCCTCTTGTCTCTTTACCTTTCTGCGCTCCGTTATTACTCCATCTATCCATCTCTCCATTTCTGCAGATCTACCAGAGTCTAGTTAGTTTTTTCCTGGCAGCATATTGCCCTCCCTGTTCGCCTCCCTTTTTCCGACCATCGCTTTGGCTGATTTTGGCTTCAAGTGCATCTGCATCTCTCGGCTGTACCCTTCATCACAGCACCCTCCTCCCTTCCCCGCTGACTCTTCCTCTCGTCTTTCCTTACATCGCTTTCCCCTGCACTCTTTTTCCACCCCTTTCCCCTCTCTCAATCAGCAAAGTGGGATGTCTGACACACATAGTTGCGATAGTGGAAAGACAGAGCGAGCATACAGAGTCTTTCTCACACACACACGCCAGGCGATATGTCTACTCTTGCAGAATGACGGCTGTCGAAAACTGAACCGTCTCTCACACACTTTCTCTATACAATATCAATTCCCACCACGTCAGCCCGACTGTGTGTGAGAAGAGCAAATGTGTGTGTGAGCTGGATGTCTGCGCTAACGTGTGTGTGTGTGTGTATATGTGAGAGGTGGAGTCAGAGAGAACATTGTAAGTTTTCATTGGCTATAACATTGCGGCGTGTAATGTTGCGTAGCACACAGTTGGCCAATCAGATGGTCCTCACACACTCCGTTTTATGAATGAGACGGCATGTATGCGAGGTACACACACACACTCGGAGTGAGAATACTCTACAGTGATGTAATACAATCACACGGAGCAGTAGAAGCGCTTCTAACTCGAATGCTGCATGAGCTGAATCAGAACAGTTCAACGATGTTTCAGCCTAAATTTCTAAATACTGTCAATTACAAATATCCTGGAAAATGTATATAAAATTCAAAAAACTAAAGGAAATGCATTGACTGCAAATGTCCCATACCCTTTGTACCAGTAAAATTCCAGTATATCTATTTTAAATTTAAAAAATATGTTAAATGAATGTGAATGTTTGTGTATTAATGTCTGTGTATGGATGTTTTTCTTCCTGCCATGTAGCATGGATAAATCAATAAGTGCTTCATTTAAAAAAAGAAACAAAATGCATTTAGTGATGAAAGAATATATAATACCTGCTATTCCATCTAGCTTTATTTCAAAGCCAATGATGCATTTCATATCAATCATAATTTCAAAGCAGTTAATTGTCTAAATTGCGCAGTAAAATTACATTGTATGCAGCCCCGTCGGCATTTTCTCTCCACAGCAACACCTGTAATACTTGCTCATCAATAAAGCCCTCGTATCATTTTATCAAAACAGCTCACACCCTCTCTCTGAAACCCATATCCTCCAACCGTCTGCATCCAAACCAGGAACTGCGAACGCCTCATTTGGCTGACATTGTGTACTGGGGAGTAATTTTGCCTAACCGGTATGTAAAATCATAACTGAAGTGCTGTGTGTGCGGCTGGCTGGCAGGGAGGACATGGGAGGGGAGGAGAGCAGCCAAAAACAATCAAAATATCCTGGTGTGACTTTCCATGAAGGGTGTGTGTGTGTGTTTTTGTGTGCGCATGTGTGTGTGTGTGTGCATGCGTGTGTGTGTGTGTGTGTGTGTGTGTGTGTGTGTGTGCGCGCTCATATGCGAGTATACACGCCTTTCTATGAAGTCACTATTTGGCACATTGCTCTGCTGCTCAAATGTGGTTCATTTGTCTCAGTGTAACATCATGGGTGAATAGTGCCCTCTTTGGTTGTAGAGAGGAACAGCAGCTCAGGACGAGCCACGCTGAACAAGTACAGGCAGTCTAACAAGTGAGGAGACAATGAAAAGCAGAGGAAAAGTGACACAGGTTGTTGTTTTATTGAAGTAAAACAGAACAAGACAGCATTTTTTCTTCAGATGCCTTGTTCAGAATTACAAAATATTTTATATTTCAGATATTCCATGACTGAATAAATTAACTGGCTGCTTAGTAATCACCTCAACTGGCAAGCACCAAGAGTTAAAACATTTGAGGTGAAAAAAAAGGCTTATATATCATAGGGCTGCACGATTACGGCCAAAATGATAATCACGATTACTTTGATCAATATTGAGATCACGATTATTCGTAGATTTTAGGGACAAAATATTTTTATTGCACTTTCACATTAAATAAAAAGACTGCTTTCACTTCCATGTTGTGCTACATTCTTGCTAATGTACATGTAGACATATCTTTGCATCAAAATAAGACTGAAAATAAGGTTCTTCTCCTGAGTGGACCATGCATTTTAAACATCAATATCGCAGTCGTGCAGCCCTAATATATTTAACAAATCCATATATTGTATGTGCTCTCAAACTGAAGAATGAGGAGTGGTCCCTTTCATCCGAACAGTCACCGATCTTTTTAACCTACAGCCACATCATACTCAACTCTGATCAATACGGCTCTTGTTATGTAAAAGTCTACATGATGTCTTACATTATATTGATTTCAGGATAATAGCTTTAACAAAGAGCTGGCTTTATTTTATTAACATTAATGATCACATAAGGTCATGTGTAGCCTTCAAGGACTGAAAGTTACAACTTTTCAAACTATGAATGAGAATACAGAGCATGTTTTGCAGAAGGATGACCTCATCCTGATATTGCAGAGATGCATTAGTTCAATAAAAAAGCTATTCCAATGAGCCAAGGCTGCCACCTAGAGGCCACCGTAAGAACTGCTACTACGTCTCACACCAGGTGATGTCATAGTTTAAGAAAGAAAGTGTTAGAGAGGGAGATGAAAGAGGGACAGGGGAGGGCAGGGGGTGTGAAGAGAGAGAAAACAGGAAAGATGAGAGGGAGGGAGAGAAGATGATGTCATGTTTTCAGAGCAGTGGAAGCTGTCTTTGTCCAAACTCTTTCATTAAAAGATCTGCAGAACGACACTGCGGATATATGAACGACAGACACTACAGAGGGATCGGTTTGATATTCATATGAGATCATCATATGAAGGACACACCAGTCTGACTCACAAATTATATGTTCAACCTACTCAAAGTCCTAATCTTCAGTCTGGCCACATACTAGACACTACATCCTTCACAAGCCCAATTCAGTCCTTGTCATTCCAGACTATTCCACTCTCTCAAATGCACTCCCAACAATTTCATGCCATTCTCGACAATTGCATTGCATTCCATACTATACCATTCAAAACAATCACCGCCTCTCCTGAGTGTAATCTCCCCTGATTCTGGCCATGACAGGCAATTTCTCCTTCCAACAACCTCGCAGTGAAAAACAATAAGCGAAGATACACACGTCCAAAGACGGAGAGGGGGAGATCGAAAGAAAAACAAGAAAAAGTGATGCAGGAGGAACGAGACTGAAGAAGAGACAAGGAAGCAAGCAAGCAAAGGGGAAAGGCAGATAAAAAGCAGAGGAGAAGAGGGAGACAGAAACCAAACTAATCCTTTAGGTTTAGCAGTGAGACACTGACCTTTAAAGTACTTTGTTGAGAGGGGGAGTGAGAGAGAGAGAGAGAGAGAGAGAGAGACAAGGCTGAAGTAGGGAGAGAGTATTCTTAAGCTTCATTTGTGAAGGATGTAGGTATCTCTAAGCTACATAGTGGGATAAAACCATATTAACTGAAGTGGTAAATAACGGAGGACTGCTGTTTTGCTAAGCGGTTACCTAAAGGACACATGCAGACACAGAAATGCGCATGCTGTATGCTTGTGACGGCACTTCTTTAGTGATCAGCCATAACATTAAGACCACTGACAGATGAAGTGAATAGCATTGATTATCTCGTTACCATGGCACCTGGCAGTGGCTGGGATATATTAGACAGCAAGTGAACATTTTGAACTTTGTGTTGGAAGCAGAAAAAATGGGCAAGCGTAAGGATGTGAGTGACTTTGACAAGGGCCAAATTGTGATGGCTAGACGACTGGGTCAGAGCATCTCCAAAACTGCAGCTCTTGTGGGATGTTCCCGGTCTGCAGTGGTCAGGACCTACCAAAAGTGGTCCAAGGAAGGAAAACCGGTGAACCGGCGACAGGGTCAGACCCGAGGCTCATTGATGCACGTGGGGAGCGAAGGCTGGCCTATGTTGTCCAATCCAATGGAAGAGCTACTGTAGCTCAAATTGTTGAAAGAGTTAGTGCTGGTTTCCGATAGAAAGGTGTCAGAACACACAGTGCATCACAGTTTGTTGCGTACGGGGCTGTGTAGCCGCAGACCGGTCAGGGTACCCATGCTGTCCTAATGTTATGACTGATCGGTGTATACCTAGTCATAACTTAAGCCTTTGTCAGCAGTGGTCATCATTTTGATAAAACTGTGCTCTACTCACAACCTGAACAGAACCAGGTGTGAAGAAAGATACACAGACGGCAGCACCTCATCAGAGCAGCGTCAGTCCCAGAAGAAATGAATCCTGGTGTCAGTAAGGTCAACACATACAAGCAGAGGCACAAACCAGGTAGACAACCTCCCATCAAAACATGAAACACGATCACACCCTCTTGCAAATGCATGTAGTCGTGCAAATTATATGCAAAGGCAACTTGAACGCCATTAAATCAACTGAACTAGTACAACTGTGACCCTTTTTTTTTTTTTTTTTTTTACTCTTAAGTATCACCCGTTTATCTGCTTTCGTGTCAAGAGTCTTTCTCACTGGCATACATACACCACACTCATTCTTTATTGTCCTCCGTAAAGGAAATTGATTTCACAGTCTCTACACAAACACTCAGAACATGTAACACAACAAGGTATAAACAAACAACACAAGTCTTTTACAGTGTGACCAGGCTGTTTAAGGAAGGGATGGACAAGGGCACATTTTTTCAAAGTAGTTGTCTATATCTGCAGCCAGTTTGGAGGAGGGTGATGTGTCTGATCTTGAAGAATGACGGCTGTCAAGAGGCCCAAATAGAATACACTAATTTGTTGTTAATTTTATATTTAATTGAATAATTGTCTTTATTACAAGATAATGAAGAAAGGAGTGAGTTTTTATGAGCACAGATATTCATTTGAGAGTACTTCCACTTAACTGAAATATAATGAAATTAAACAGCACCACAGGATTCCTGTGTGGTCATTGCATGGTCCTACTTTTAGGAGAAGAGAAGGACACAGAAAAAAACCTAATCCAGAGATTAGAAAAATTCAATATCCATAACAACATGTTTTAACCTTATTACCTTAGAGTGTATTACATTTCACCGTCTTGAAATGCGTCTTTATCTGCTGAGGACCTTCAGACAACCAGGGAAGCTATGTACTGAAATCAGATTCTGAGACAGACAGATATTTCTCGTACAGAAATCAAAGTGGGAATACAAAACAACTCTGACTATAAGCAGTCACTTCCTGAAAGACCACTGCCAACGTTCCATTAAATTACAGAGTCAACAAGATCTAAGGTAAGATAATTAGCACACTAAATGTCAAGCCTTAGTAGATGCTTTGACAAATGATCTACTACTGCATCAAGAGAGACAGGTTGGATCTGAGACTCGCTCAAGGGCCAGAGAAAACTGCTAAAACAAAGAAAGGTGGAAAAGATAAAGAGATCAAGGGTCTAAACTAGCACATGAGGGGGGAACCGTTGGCCTGTGTTCATGAGTAAGTTGTGCCTCTTGTGTGTGCGCCGTGTGTGTGCGTGTGTGTGTGCGTGTGTGTGTGCGCGTGTGTGTGAGAGAGTGACTACATCTGCATTTTTGAAGTGTGTGATTAATGTCCCTCTCTGGCTGTGGAGACCCCGTGGTGAGAGAAACGCCTGAGGGGTTAATTCTCTTCTGTGTGTGTGTGTGTGTGTGTGTGTGTGTGTGTGTGTGTGTGTGTGTGTGCGTGTGTGCGTGTGTGCGTGTGTGTGTGTGTGTGTGTGTGTGCGTGTGTGTGTGTGTGTGTGGGACGCACACACACACACACGCACACACACACACACAAAGAGCTTCTGCAAAGACGCAGTACAATACAAACACCCATACTGTATTTGTGTGGTACTAGGTACTGTTCAACTGATCACAACTGATCACACATAACCTGGAACAATAACTTCCTTTTCCTCATGACTGATTGTGATAAACACAAGATCACACACACACAATGAAACTGTTTGACTATCTTACTCAAACGATTTTTAACTGACAACTACAATCCAACACATCATCTCTGTCTCACCCTGCTTTGTCTGTGTCAGTCTCTCTCAACTGTGCATACGCACACTCTCACACACAGTCAATATCTCATGAAAGACCTCAGGTAATCTAGTTCATAATAGGTCTGGCCTCCATGCAAATGACATGCAAAAGTTAAGATGAAAGATAGCATTCAACAAAGTCCAATCTCTAATCTGACTGCTGTCAACTCAGATGTGTTTTCTGATGCATCACTCTCTCAGGATAAAACATTGAAACTACTGATTATCTAACTAGGGATCGACCAATTATCAGCCAAGATATTCAGCGTTTTTACGCTTATCGGAATAGTTATTTATTTTGTCCGATAGCTGATAGAATAAATTCATTGAAAAATGTGTTACTTTGTCTCTGATGCAGCCGTTTGTAATCACCCCTCTAGGCTCACTTGATGTCCTGCCCACAGCCCTATCTGGTTGGCTACACATCATGAGTAATAGCCTATCAACACCACTGAAGACTAATATGCCACCAACGGGCAAAGACAAACGCAGACTGTCAAAGCTGCTCTAGTGAGCGAGGGGCTCTGTGTGTCGAACGTAAGGCAGCAGATATTACTGGAGTTACAGTAAACATCCCAATTCTCTACGCTGAAGTTGCAAAAACACCCAGTGACTCCGCTGGGAACGTTCTGTCGTTCTCCCTCCCTCTGGATGGATGCACTAATGAAAAGGTCTAAACGTGCAGTATGGGAGCATTTGACTTAACCAACACCAGGGAAGGCAGTCTGAAATACATACAAAGCAGATGTCATCATGAGAAGAACAATGACTCTCTTTTTAAAGATAACGTTGAAAGTTATCTTTTGCAGCTTTTAATTAAACATATGCTTAAAGGCGTTTAAATTAATGTCTGTGTTGGAGTTTGTTTTATTTTATTTCGAGACTTAAGATTTTCATTTTTACTGCAAGTGTATATCGGTTGCAAATATTGGTTATCGGCCTCCTGATTACTAATAATCAGTATCGGCCCTAAAAAACACATATCGGTGGATCCCCAGACCTAATCATGATGAAGAACATCTCCAAACCTTAATGTAGTAGTAATATCAACCCAAATCATACCTTACCAAGTTGTGTTTGTCACTTAAGGCCTTTACACACCGGGGACATTATTTTCATGTGAATAATTCTCACGTCAATATATTTTCTCGAACGGTTGTTTAAGACAGATTTATTTTCCAACAGTGACTGGTAACAGTTCTGGAAGCCACTGGCAAATGATATTGTCCTGCCGATATGGCAACAAAGACTAAGATTTTTGAAAATATGTCTTTTCATGTTTCAGTATATGAAAAACAACTCTGCCACACTAAGCGACTTAGTGAAAGAGTTTGCTCTTTATTTAACCGACATGTTTGGCACAAGTCCTTCACCGGGTTTTACATATTGGTTAAAAGCACGGCCTATATACACACTACAGGAGGATTTTGGCTCGGCTCTTAAGTAAAGAGCAGACTACCAGTAAGTCAGCAAGTGTTGCCAAGTGGATTTTTCACATTTGGTCCTTTGTTACTTGAGCACCTAGTTGGCTGAACTCTTCATTCATGTTCCAAGGCAATCATGTGAAAACTAGTTGCATACTGGTATTGCAATGAAATAAAAAAATATCAGTGTCAGACTGAATGACTACGTAAAATACCAGTCATCAGCTCAGAGCAAACATATTCGATATCGATTTTCCAACGTTACCAACCATTTCGGCAGAAAAATTCATAGCATCTATATAAGTCATATTCTATCCAAAGTGTCTAGTTGAAAAAATAAGTCGTCAAAGAGGCTGGTCAATGTTATATGTTGACCAGCCATGGTAGCAATGGCATGCGGTCACACGGTTCTCTTTTGTTGTTTCCAACTGCATCAGTGTGCCCTTTCTCAACTGGCACCACATCACCAATCCACTCCCAACTTAAGTTCTGGGAAAGATACCAGGTAAAGCTGGTTCTTAGTGGACTAATCTTGAGCCTAAGGTGAGCTTCGTTTGCAAACTTTCCTCTCAAGTTGGAGACAAATTCCACCTGGTTCATAAGGATTGGCAGACTCCAAATATGATCCAAATCATCATATTCATTTATTAATTATCCGTTTATCCTATTGACTATTTTTAACCATATACATTTGCTTGGTTGTGCACACAGCCTGGGAATATCAATTCAGAGCACAAGAAAGTCTCCCACTGGAATAACTCACAAGGTACATCTTACTTACAATGCAAGACTGCCCCCTTGTGTTTAATAATAATAAGTACATCAGTTCTATAGACAGCTAAGAAATAAACCATTGTACCATTGCAGATGTTAATTCATTACTTACCTTCAATCCAACAGTCTAAAATATATCGCATCCACCCTTCTTAGTTTTATTCTATTATTATTTATTAGTATAGTAGTAACATTCTAGTCGAATTGTTATTTGCTGACCTCCAGTCTATTGACTTCATACAAACCCCAAAATTAAACAATCTCTTACCAGTCATCTTGTATCCGCTTGCAGCTAGCTGTCCGGCCATGTACTCTCCATCTGAGTTGTTGTGACTGCAGCCCCACGTTTTCATCCAGATTTTTTGGGTGCCAGGGATCAAACTAAAAATGAACAAAGAATGCTTTTGGTATATGATGTGTGGAAATCAAATCAATATCTAAACCTAATATTATTTCAAAAATCTGCCATAAAACCTTGATCAAAAGATCAACTGCTGAAGCCTTGTCAACTTTAGCCTCAGTTTAGTGTAGAGGGACAGAGTGTTCGGTAACCTGTTTGATTACTTATTGGTAAACCAAACTGGTGCAGACCAAACAACCAGACAGAGATTGCTTCCAAGCAGCCTCTGGTGTGGTCCGTTTGTAGTATGTGGACAAATCACAGGATTTAGTGATGGATATGCTATCATATGATATGATATGGGGGATTTTTCCTGATACATGAGAAAGTGAAAAGTTAAAAAGGAACTTGTGCCCTACACAGCATGATTTAGCATTTCTCCAACAAAAAGTGAGTAAAACATACGATACGACCTCTGATATATTATGAGACGCCTCTTTTTGTCCCATTTTTACTTGCCCGTCACTATTCATGACATGTGAGGTCCAGCAGCAATCTTAACTAGAGATGCAGCACAATTTTCTTAGCCGATTCAGATTTCCGATTTTCAAAAAGTCTGACCAGCCAATTATCTATTTATTTATACAAAACTATTCATGAATCAGTATCTATTTACAAGAATGTAGAGGTACTTGTATTATATGAACTCCCACTCCTGCAGCAAGCAGCATCTTCTTGCCAGCCCCACACCTACTGACTGCGCACATTGCAAGAGTTTTTTTTAGTGTTAATGAGGAAATATTGAAACATTATAGTCAACATATCCCCCACATGTATCACAATCCATTTGATTAACTGAAAATGTTTAAATTAATACAGATTGGTTTTAAAACTTGCAGTTATTTGAACTCAGGGGGTTTGTCTATTGTTAGTTTTCCAACTAACCATCATCAGTCTAAAACATACTGTATACTGGCGATATCACAATAAACTCACATCCTGAACGGCTGTACCACACCACTACATCAAACATTTGACATACCTGTCAGCTTGCAGCTCCTCGTCGCTCACAAGCTCTTTTTTCTTCCTGGACCTCGGCATGATACTCTTTCTAGCAAACTGTCTCTCGTGAGGAGTAGGGTCGCTAGAGGACACCATGTCCTCAATGTCTTCAATCAAAGAGTCGCAGGCGGACGGCATGATGGTCTGAAAAATCAGACAGAACCATGATCAGCACAGCATTATTCTATAGACTGTCTCTGATATAGTTGAGACCTGTGAGCAGTCAAGTAGACTCTGTGAGTAGTACCAAAAATGGATGTTGACAATTACTTTTGATGGCCGGATAATTGGTTCGCTGTAAGTGGCTATAAACATCAGAAAACTCATCATTTCCATCATTTTCTGAAGACCAAGGTAATGTCATCACATGCTTTGTTTTGTCTGACCAGCAGTGCAAAACCCAAAGATATTTAGTTAACTATAAGACAAAAAATATCAACAAATGTTCACATTTGAGAAGATGAAACAACTAATTGATTCAAAACAGTTGATGAGTAATTTATATTAATTGCTGCAGCTCTATATAACACTACAGGAGAACTGAAATGCACAGGTATTAATAAACTATGGTTGAATCCCAAAGTAAGTTATCTACTCTAGAATATTCAATTTCATTATTTCTAATAAAAGGGGAAACCCTTTAGCTACATATCTGGCGTACTTCCCACTGGTGATATGCAACATGATAGTTTTCTCTATGTTATTAGTGTGCTGCCTCTTTACTGTAATGTAACGTGGATGATGAGTTTTTACATTTTTAGTGAATGCTGTTTATAGTGGTGATGTTAGAATAATTTTGTAAGGGAAGACATGTTAAATTCATCTGACGTTCCATTTTTGAAATCATACCTAAACTGTAGAGAATACATTACCTATATGATCAATGAATGTGATTAGAGCAGAGCACCTGTGTCTACTGACACACCTGACATCCCATATACAGATACACTTTTACCAAAATAGATTGTTATTGTTTCTCATTCTCCTAGCTTTCTCTACAGTGTAAACATGTTTGTCATTATTCAACTGAATAAATCTTTCATGGAAAATATGCCAGAGAAAAAAGATGATGAGTGCCCAGCCAACATGGTTATGTGGGCCCCACATGGGTTATGCTGGGGGTACCTGGGTACCAAGTGGGTATGGGCCCAAAATGGGCATCTTATCTGGGGCCCACTTGGATCAACTAAGTTGGTCCCACACGGGCTCCCCATGTGTGCTACCCATGTGGGTCACTAATGGGAAATTAGTCCATGGGCTCAGAATGGGCAACACAAATGGGCTCCCCATGTGGGCTACCCGTGTGGGTCCTTGTTGGGTCTCTACTGGGAAATTAGTGCATGGGGCCAACATAGAAATTGTGGACAAACCCACTTACAACCCATATTTCAGCCCATGTAGTCCCCATGTAGTCCCCACAGAGAACTTTGACCAAGATGGGTCTTGGGTATGTTGCCCAGTTGGGGCCCACATAACACCCATTGTAATCCTGCATGGAATCCATGTGGGCAATTGACATTGGGTCATTATGGAACCTGCAGATAATCCCATATAGGGCCCATTTACTAATCACATGGGCCACACATACAGATGTTGGCTGGGTGGCAGTTAAAAAACTTGATTAGTTAGTGGATGCCAGATACCCAAGTAAGCACGTCAAGCATCCCAATTAGTAACTCGTTGAACCTAAACGTTTATATGCTTTCATTTACTTTGCTAGACTCGAGTTGACACAGTGAAGATAACTGAAAAACACATGAAGGCATAGCTGACGTCACTCTCTCACTAGGTTTGTTGTGTAACTGAATGGGACTTCTTAACTAACTTACTTAACTATCATAAACTAACCGCATGCCTACGCTATGTGAGTATCATGGCTGTTGACTGATACGAATGAGAAACACCTGTGAAAACGTCTAATTAGCAGCAAACTATGCAAACAACATGAGCAGGCTAGCTGTTAGCTCTGGCTAGCCTCATTAGCTAGCCACTACACACGTGTGTTTATTTTGGTCAGACAGCGGTCTCCAGATACCGTATACATATCTTACCTGGGTCGCGATGTTGTTATTGGTTCGGATAAATACGAATTGTGAGGAAAGGGACGTTTTATAAATGGATAATTGTCTTATTTACACATCAAAACAACTGTGACAACTCTCAGACCGCCATACTGGTTCGTAGGTACGGTGGCTGACGAGGGACAAACCAGTCACGTGTGTGTTTTACAATACTGGAACTGACCCTGCAGCATGTTCGTCCATGAGGCTGCTGTTAAACTGAGCCATGTATTACCACGCAGTATCACTTTTGTTCTCGTCAATTTCTGACTTTATTCTCATAATACTATTGTTTATTGTTTATTTGTTTTGAACAATTTAAGACTACACAACATAACAACAAAAAAAATTAATAATATACAGTGCAGGAAGAGGCAAAAAAAAACACTGGGCTTATCTGCAGCCTCAACCTAGAGACAAAGATTAATATAAAGAAATAATATGACTACATAATAGTGATAAAAAACAATTATGACAAGATTTGTATAATAACAAAAATAACAATACAGTAAATATATAAAAAAAGACAAGTGTGTGTGTGTGTGTGTGTGTGTGTGTGTGTGTGTGTGTGTGTTTGTTGCGTGGAAGTGTATTGTTAGTGTTTGTGAGGAGGATATTGATTTAAATATCTATAAAGACTTCTGGGCAATCGTAACCAAACAACATTGTGAGTGGGAAAAAATAAAAAACATAAAAACAGATACATGGACAACATTGGGGAAAAGCAATTACAAGATAGCAATTGAATGACCCTTTACGCGACTTTTTAAACATTTGACAGACGAACAGTTTATTAATAGATGTGAAAAGCTACTCCATAATTTGGTTCCCCTAAATCTTATTGAAAATTGACCTCTACTAGTAATGAATTTAGGAGGATTAAGATCTAGAGATTGCCGGGTTGAGTAAGAATGGACCTGAGAATTTGTTTTAAAATAGGTCTTGAACTGCTCAGGAATATTCCCACCAGAAAGTATCTTATAAATAAAAACACATATTTGAGAAATATTGATATCATAAATAGTAAGAATCTGTAGTTTCTTAAATAGAGGAGCAGAGGAGATGTAGTGTGACTCTTATCGAGTTGCAATCCTCACAAAACGTTTTTGGAGAACTAAAATTTTATGAAGGTTTGGACTACTCACCCAAACCATATTACAATATGAAAGATAGGGATAAATTAGATTATAATAAAGAGTAAGGAGACAGTTTGTGGTGACTACAACTTTTTTTTCTCGTAAACTTATAACTTTATTCTCATAATATTAAGACTTTTTTTCTTGTAAATTTCTGACTTTATTCTCATATTACGAATTTTTTTTCTCGTAAATTTCGACTTTATTCCATAATATGACTTTTTTTCTTGTGAACTTGTGACTTTATTCTCAAAATATTACGACTTTTTTCTCGTAAACTTATGACTTTATTCTCATATTACGAATTTATTTCTTGTAAATTTATGACTATATTCTCATAATACGACTTTTTTTCTTGTAAACTTGACTTTATTTTCAAAATATTACGACTTTTTTCTCGTAAACTTATGACTTTTTTCTCGTAATATTACGACTTTATTCTCGAAATCTCAGATTTATTTTTTTTCCTCAATACGGGACTAATACTCTGTTGTAATATATGGTATATCTAATTAATTAAATAAATAAATATATACAAACGTACACACACACATTCGCTTATGCACATCACACACATTTCTTGTCATTTTTGATATATTTATTGTTATTGTTGTATTATATATATCTTGTTCTAATTGTTTGTCATCACTATTATGTAGTCATATTATTTTGTGCATATTATTCTTGTGTTCTCTACAACATTGTGAAATTTGAACACTGCTTAGGTGGTGGCTTCAAATAAGCCCGGTGGGTTTTTTGCCTCTTCCTGCACTGTATATTATCTTTTTATTTTTGTTATGTTTGTGTAGTCTTGATATTTAACATTTAATATATATTTTTGTTATTGTTATATATATCTTGTTCTAATTGATTGTCATCACTATTATGTAGTCATATTATTTCTGCATATTAATCTTGTGTTCTCTACAACATTGTGGAATTCTAACACTGCTTAGGTGGAGGCTTCAAATCAGCCAAGAGGTTTTTTTTGTCTCTTCCTGCACCTTATATAATTTATTTATTCATTTTGTTATGTTTGTGTTGTCTTTATTTGTGCAAAATAAATAAACAAACATATGTTGAAAACATAAAACATTGTTTTCCATATTCATATTGCCTTTATTCAAATTTTCAATTACAAACACCCAGAGTACAAAAAAAAATCCATTTTTCCCTCCCCCCCAAACAAAGACAACTCAACTTCCTCTTTTAACAGATGTCAAAGAAACTTGTTTAACTGAATAAAATACATCAAAAACATCAAATTAGTTTACTTTAAACATTCAACTGCACACCGAGACTTCTTTCATCCATGCGTTCAAATTGCGTTGTGATGTTACAGCTCTTTTTTCGGTAATTAGTGGAAACAGGCAGCAGTATTATAATTTTACAGTCAATTCGTTCCTATGAAATAGTTAACGTTTCACATAACCGTTACAGAATATTTACGGATCAGTATATTGTATTTGGTAACAGCTTAAGAAGAATAACCATAGGAGAAAAAAAGGAACAACAGTGCTGTTTCAATCTTCACTATAGTTAACACCACATTTAGCCTAATGATACTTTTCTGTAAGGTCTAAACACACATCAGAATCACGCATTAGAAAATGAAGGAGCTGTAATTTGTAAGTCACCCATAACTCATTTTTCAGACTCACTGGCAATGACACTAGCTTAAGCGGTGCATTCAAATATTTCAACATTCCATTAGAAACCCATGGAAAGCTACAATCTTTCCAAAAATCATGTTTCCGTCATGTAAAAGTGGATAAAATATTGCGACCAGATTCTGGTCGTTTGAAATAGATGGAGGAAAATATAATTACCTATGTGAATGGTCTTATGAAATAGCACAACTGTGGTTAGTGAACCAAAAGGGGGAAACATATTGAGCTTGATTTTTCCATAAATACATATATAAAATACACTGATATAAATATACCTATAGGGAAATGAGAGCATTTCTGTGTATTTAAGTCAAATTGTATGTTCACTTGTGATAGCAGCATGAATTAAGCTAAACTAAGCTGAATAAGAAACTGTATTTTATCCTCAACTGAATGGGTGAAGTTCATGTTAACGATTGGGTTTTGAATTTCAAAAAGGTGTTTCAACAGGCTTCAATACTCTCTATGAAATAGAAATTGGCAGAAAAGCAAAAAAAAAAAAAAAAAATGTCACAGACTCCCTCACATCATTCCAAAAATAAAACGGACACACGGTGTCACAGAAGCAAAAAAAAACCCTACACACTTCAGCAGAGGACACAAGTCACTGATCCTGGTTCAGTGGTGTAAATAGACATAGCAATGTCTCCTAATGGCCAGTAATGGGCATAGGCTAACTGTGAAAGAATGAGTGCATGTACACATTATTGAATGTGTACTACTTTTTGGGTCGAAGAGATGCTCTGCAAAAAAAAAAATAACTTATGGAAGAAAAAATAGATATATTGCAGTATTGCAATTTATACGCCTTTCTACCCATCAAATGTGCACCCCAATATTCAAATTTAAGACGCAACGGCATGAAACCGGTTTAAGAGCAAAGACATACTCATTATATCGGGGGCATGAGTGGAATCTTGCACACATCAAAAGAGAAAAATTCGATGTAATATCCAACATCACATCTAAATAATACCGGGGTAATTTGTATGACAAAAGGGAATTCAAAGACTCATTCACACTATGGCATATAACCTCTATGCCCTATTACTATAGTCCAACATTAAGTGAGAGGTAGCCTACAGTACCTTGTGCACTGAAAAATTTAGAAAACTGTACATCAATTTACACATGGCAGGCTTACTCTTTAGCAAGCTTGATCTTTGACATAACTCACACATGCTTGCACACGCAATTACTCAAGCGCACATCAATCAGGTCAGTGAAGAGTTTACACTATCAGCAGCAATATTACCTGCAGCCGCAGGTTTCTCTAGATTAAAAGGGTTTCAGACAAGACGTTTGTGTTTGGGGATGTGACCAAACACAAGGAGCTATTAGATGTGAATAGCAATGGTGTTCCAAATACCAAAATAAACACATCCCTACAGCTCTTAGTTCAGCTACAGCTTAAGTCCTCTAGCTGGCTTTTCTTGATTAACCACTGTATGAAGACTCAGTGGCTGTAGACAACAGTGTTACCAAGCCTAGTATGAATCAAGGCTTGTTGCACCGAATTTGCTCAATTTACAAAACAGGGTCTTATTTGTATTTTTTTTATCCTTTTCCTCATTTTTTTTTTTTAAATATCCTGGTCGGGTTATGGAGTTAAAGGGGCCCTTCATAACATGCTAAAGCCTAAATTAGTGGCTATCTGGCCCCTTGTTGCTTAGGTGACCTTGATATCATTAGTTATTTCTACAGTAATAAAATCCATTAAAATTCAACACTTATTAAACCTAAAAAGACAAACAAACGCGCCTATCCGGTCTCCCTACACACCAAGTTGGCAGTGTGCATCGATAAGTGGTTCAAAGTTTTTACCGATCAGCTCAAACCACAGTATAATTTCACAGCACACAGTCTACGTGAGGAGGCATTAGGGTAAGTTTGGTTGTGGCAGCTTCTGCTGATGAAGATGGGAGGGGATATAGGCAAAAAAGCAGCAAGAAAGTGGAAGGTTAGGGTCCTGATTTCACAAAGTATCAATAAGAGTATGAGTTAGAGATGATATCATATTGCGTGCGCTAACGGGACTTATACAAGTACATCAGGTGTTTTTGCTTAACCCCACAGATGGCTTTTTTGTGCTGTTAGCACATGGGTCATGTAAAGTTAATCCTATTATCTGTTCCCATGTTGCACATTCTTGTATTCATCAAACTGTAAATTTCTACTACGTGTACAAAACATGTTGCCCATTTGATCAGTAGACAACAGGCTGATCAGATGGACAGATAACAAAGGTCCCTTATTAAATTTACCTGCTAAGTCTGTTTTAAATATGGAGGATGTAGCACAAGAGAGACGAATAGTGTATACCTGTCTCCTTTTAGAGTAATAAGAGTACACACTCTTATTACTCTTATTTTCATTGCCATTTTACAGTTTCCTTTAAAATGTATGTCATGTGCACTCCAAAACAGCTCTCAATACATCTAAATAGGGCTTACATGTACAAAAAAAACTCATACTCTTAGTAACTTTATGATTATAAGCCTAAACACAATACACAGCACAATAGGTAGGTAACCTGAAGAGTGTCTGAGCAGTAGGCACCGAGATAGGACAGGTAACCAAAACCTCAGCCTGCCTAACCTAACCATAGGATAACAGCAACTGTAGTTGTGAATGCTGTGTATCTAAATTGCTCTGTTTTATTTTATTATTAATGTTACATTTCTAAAATATTCTACATTTGAACACATAAAATGCCTTCTTAACAGTCAGCAGTATGATCCTTCAAATCACAGATCGTTGGTGTAGCCCCCCACAGCACTTGGCATTAACACATCTGGATGGAGTATTGACACCTGACAAGAAAATGCAGCACTGGGAATACACAGATCAACCCGGTGCTTTCCTTGGGAAAACACATTTACAGGCCTGTCAAATCCTCATATATGCAGGATGCTTTTGAATTCCACTGATGCAGGGCTCAACAATAAGGATTGCCAGGCGAGTAAATCTAGCAAGTGATAAACACATTGTGTTTTTCCGGAGCTGATGATGGAAGTAGCTAAGGAGTGAGCCATCTCGGTTCACTCATCTCGAGAGAGAGTTGCACATATGCAGTACGGGCACTTGAGAGAGAATCACGGCAGGTAAAGACAAGGTTTATGAGCTGATGCACAAGCAAGCATTTCAATTAGAGGATGTGGCCGAAACTAGATTAATTTACCTAAAGGTTAAAACAGGACTATCTTTAGTCTTCGTTGTTATTTGATAACCACTAATAAATAAAACAATTTTATATAGGGGCAAGTAAAAACTGACTTTGGGCAAGTAGTTTCTGACCCACTTGCCTGACTGGGCAAGTGAAGAAAAACAACATTGAACCCTGTGATGGTTTTGGGGGCGATCATATCTGTGCATCTCAGGTGCACTTAGACTTGGATTTTATGCTGAATCCAACCCAATGACCCCATGATGTGTGTTAATGCCAGGTGGTGTGGGGGCGTGTTCCTTAGAGCTGTTCTGTCTTTTGTTGGTCTCTCTGTACAGTGACGTGAACCTGGCGTCATGCATACAGAGAGCTGGATATCCTTCCCCTCCCCATTTCTACTCAACCAAACAGACAGGCTTTCGGATGCCCCTCAACGCCCAGCTACACTGGAGGCCCTTACCCAGCCTGAGACAAAGAGTAATGGATATGTCTTCAACACTGACCAGTCATGTCTTTGTGTGAAATCATGCAAGGCCGTTTATCTCTCACACCATGAAAGAATATGGCATTTAGTCCCACTGGGACTGATAAAAAAAAAAAAGCCCTCAATGATTCCTTTCCATCTATTTAGAAATTGGTTTCCACTAACTACACAGTCAGTCACAAACATCAAGACCCTCACTGATTCTCCATTCTCTCTCTCTCTCTCTCCCATGCACTTCATCTGAATTTTCATTTGCCTAATGCTAGCTGCACAGGAGATCATCCAGGCCAAGAGAGGGCATTTTATCAAAGTCACAGGCGTCAAACAAGTCGCTGATTCCCTGGTCATCTCCCAAACCTAAAAGGTAGTCGTCTTGGTCCAGGAGAGGAGGCCCGAGGTTTAAGAAAGGCCCCAGGGATGCAGGGATCTGGTCCTCCGTCTGCTGGAGAAGACTGGTGTAAGGGGACGAGATGGGGGACAGAGTAGTGACGGAGACGGCTGAGGAGGAAGATGTTGGAGCCAGGGATGGGCTGGAAGAAGTGGACGTGCAGGTGGGACCTGTGAAAGGAAATGGATTCATCTAGTTATTATCGCTGCATAGCCAAGGAACCATAACAAGACCTTGTAGGCCAAAAGAGTAACCACGTTGACCAGTGTTATGGTGCTTGCTGCGCTTAAGGCCAGTGAATCAGTGCTTTGAACCAAAAGTTGCATGGACCCAAGTAAGTTATTTATTGAATAGAACTTGGGTTAACTGTTATACTGCCAGGTGGGTGGGAGGGTGACACTCCGTACTAGTTAAAACAAATGTCAATCAGCTAGACTGTGGTTTTCATTCACTTCAGCTTTATTATTCTAGCGTTTACAAGCCTGGGGAACTGGTACAATGGTGTAGACATCTTTGTTTGTACGGGGGTCTGAAAAAAAATCATTAAAAGTCATGAAACCTAATTAGTGTCAATCCCCAGACTTATCATCTCACACCATGAGCAGTTACATTTATCCACATGTCTAAAGTGTTGTTGCCCATGACAAGATGCAGTACATCATAAACCAAATTCCCATGAGTCTCAGTTGTACTTTTAAGCTTAATGTTAATATGCCAGTTGAAATGTCAACACTATATGGGCCTTTAACGAGATGGGCCTTTAACTCCACACAAAACTCTTGCTCAGCGTATTTAAACCAGTATGATTAATTATAAATCATTAATTTGATCTAGCTCCGAGACAGTTAATGACTCTCGTTTTACTGCACTTGGCGTACCGACACGACACCTCTCTTTACCCTCTTAAAAATCCACCTGGCCGCCAGCGACAAGCCTATTTGGCAAAGGAAAAGATATGAAAAATAAACAGAGAAAGGTGGGGACACTTTTATTTTGTAGCCAGGAAGGTAATGAAAACAAGCATACCCAGCAACACGGAAGAAGAGAAAATATTGTTTATGTCGGTTAAAGTGCGGCCTTTGTTTGACGAACTAAGTTGGCAGCCGGTGAGCAAGTGCACTTTAAATGACAATATTCGCAACTTGGATTCCTTTTATGAAAAAACATTTTGACTCTTTTGATCAGTGGACCCTTACAGACTAAAGGAATATAAATAATCGAGGAATGGACACATATTCAGACTTTCACCTCTTTTTTTGTCTACCATGCTGGTAAATCTGAATGAATTAGACTTTGGTGCTTATGGTTTCCTTAAAATGAACTCATGAATGAATTGTGGAGAATCTAACCAACCTAACGATGTGTAGTATGTTGATATTGACAAAAGTTACCCAGCATCTAATTGAGGCCTGCGTTTATTTTTAAAAACATGTAGCCACACCCGGCGTATAAAAGGGGACTTGGCATCGCATTGGGGCTCGGCTTTTAATCAAAGTTTTACAGTATGTCTTAAAGGACCATGTGTTGAACATAGAAAACACCCCTCGTGTCAGAAAGTGGGAGTCTTCCTGCAGATTCCTGCAGTAATCTATCCATAGGATCTAAAATGCTTTGGAAATGTCACAGACTGCCTCGAGCACAAATAACTAAAAACTGCCATAAGTTACATATAATCATAAACCTGTTTCTTTATCTTCAAAGAGAAAGTTGAAAGGCAATAAAGTCTCTTTACAGTTAAAATACAAATGCTGCACACCTACGTCTATCTGAGACAAACCTTGAAGGACTTTGAGGAAAGGAGAGTTCCCATTGATGTCCATGCCACCGTTTTTTACAGGACTCCTGGGGTCATTCTCCTCATCTGGGCACAGCAGGACTTCTATAGGACCCTTAGTGCTGGTCAGATGGATGGACAAACTCTGTAGAGGGGGAAAAAAACAATGAGTTCAAATAAAAAAGAAAAAATGGACAGGACTGCAGTGGACTAGAATGATGAGACTTAATTGAAAGATTAAAAACAAACTGCAAACATCTACTTTAACATATGCTCTCAACATAAATAAATGCAAATGCTTTACCAGAGTATATACACCAAAAACACTGGAGTCTGTACATGTAAATGGTGTGCCTGATAAACTGGTTAGTCGGTGCAAATTGATGCAGTCCCAGACCCATTATAAGACTTGATTATTCATACTAATATTCTCTGAGTCAATTTCCCCAAAAGTCCAACCGCTTCTTTAAGGGAAATACAAGTCATAAGTCAGCTGATAAGTGAGCAAGAAGCAGAAGTTTCATCAGGACAACGATGACAGATCCAGCTTGTGTGTTTTTGTGCGTGTGCACATACCTCATCGGGCTCTGGTACTTCTAGTTTGGTGTCTGTGGGCGCTTTGACGACAATGACGGTCTGGTCTCTGAGGTTTCCCAGCTGTTTGATGTCTTGGTACGTTACATAGGCATATGTGGAGACGAAAGGGTTAAAGAAATAACGCTGCAATGTCAGTACATGGCAACACTGAACCTAGATTTGTAAAATAAAAAATGTAAAGTTAGATTGGGTGTTATCTAAAGACAGAGTTGGAAGATGAAGCCTTGCACATCTGCTTAGGAACTGGTATATTTTTTACCTGATTTAGCCATTTTGAAAAATAACAAAACCGTGGCCTCACTGCGAGGCAGAAATAAGCATGCATACCAACAATTTCACATCACCATCAATTTGCCGAGGCTTACCTGCAGAATTATTTAGTTACAGGAAGTTTTAACGCTCAAATAAAGTAGCCGAGAATCATTTAAACTTTTGGATGTCAACTAACAAGAAAAGGATATTTCTGGTTGCTTTGCATCTCGCTCATGTGTCTCATGTCCACGCTGCATCTCTGGATGAGTTGTTCGAGCCTCTGCTCTTCCTCTCCCAGTGCAGAAACTTCCGCCGTTAGTCTCTGTCTCTGGCTCAGTGCCCCCTCTACCTCCAACAGACTACAGCCCCTGTGAGAGAGAGAAGAGTGAAGACGAGAGTGAATCAAAACGGATTTAGTACTGGCTTAGGGGCTTCACTTGCCCGTAGATTAATGTTCCTTACTCGTACACAGTTTGGTACAATAGCTTGAACAGCGGAAACATTTTTTCTTTTAATTTCCATTTTTGGTGGCGTCTGTATACCACAGACTTGTGTTTCAATTTGCGATATCTTCCCTGTGATCAGATACTGCAGAGGATGTTATTTTCAACAGTCAAAAATATACCTGGGTTCCCTTTGTAACCTACAAATATCGCCTTTAAGGCACATGTGGACAACAAATCACAACAATGAAGAAGGTCAGAGAACTGAAAATATGTTGTCTGTCTTAAAATAAGAGCGATCTAAAATATTTTGACTGTTAAATGTTTTCTCACAGCCGTTTGATACAAGATTGACAAAACAATTTTTTCTGGGGACATTTCCAAGTTATGTGACTGATATGGATTGAATTTATTTTAGCAACATCTAAATTTAGGCCAACTACATCATATCCAAGACGAGGAAATCAACACTGAGCCTTACCTAAAAGAGCAGAGATACAGTATATCTACTTGATAAACACAACAGGAAAGAGCTCATCAGTTTCACTGAATGCATTTATAGGCCTAAAGTAGTAAGCACAGGTGCTTAAAGGGCAACTTCGGAATTTTCAACCTGGACCCTATTTTCCCATGTTTTTGTGTCTAACTGACTAATGGGGGAGAAAAAAATCTGAAATTGGTATTGAGGGAGAACGCTGTAACCGGCAGCCATGAAACGAGCTGCGAGGGCAAGTGAGCAGCGTCACTGTAACGTTATGTTCACTAAAAGTGCTTGTTTTTGCCACTGAAAGGCTCAGATTGTTGTTAGAAGTGTCTGACAACATGATGGAAAGGACCCTTACAGAGAAATAAAACATTCTTCTTACATTTCACTTGGAGAAGTCTCATTGTAAAATCTGAAAGCTCAAAAAAAGACAGGCGGCCACCGAATTCAAAAGACCTCATCCACATTGTTGAAATCATCTAAATATTCAGCCATGACATTGAAAATCTGTTAGATAACACTAAGCTAGGGTTTCTGTACTCCAACACAACAAACTCTGCCCGGCTGCCGCTCGCGTTTCCACCAGGGATGTATTCCACTATTCCACCGTTGTCTTCCAGCAACACGTCATCTCGCCAGATTTCAGAATGAGACTTCTCTTTGAGCGAGACTCTCTCCATAATGTCAGACACTTATAATAGCAATCAGAGCCTGTCATGGCAAAAACAAGCACTTTTAGTGGACGTAAATAACGGTGCCAGCTTGCCCCAGTAGCACCATATTGCAGCCTGTGGAGCAGCTGCCGTCTGCAGCGTTCTCCCTCAATACTGGACCAATTTCAGAAATCGTTGTCCCTATTAGTTAAGACACAAAAACGTGGGAAAATAGGATCCAGGTTGAAAAATATCAGTTACCATTTAATTCCTAAACTGCATGAGCTCGTAGTGATTACTCAACAAATGAGGGTGTAATTAAACCCTGCAGAGTAGAGTGCAGCACAGTCAGGTATCCTCACGCTTTGATGTGGCAACAGCTTGCATGCAGCCACCTGCCCTCCCTGTGCTCTACGGGGCCAAAGGACGCTTTAAAATCCTGTTTATATGCCAAAACCATTCTTTTTGCCACACCAAACCAAGATGCACAAGGATTGTCTGAGACTTTAAAACTCCTAACAAGGAAGTAACTCACAAGACGGAGGAGGAAGAAACATAAAGAAACCAAGAGAACTGGAATATGTCAAGTTATGTTCTCAAATGTCACAAAGAGTACATTTTAGAGGGTGAGACAAAACACACTTAAAAAGATGAAAACCAAGTTGTTTTTTTTAAGAAGTAGTGAGAGAGTGATCACTTACATCCACTGAATGTTGTTCTTTGACTTCTTCTTGATGAGGTGAATGCCTTCTAGTACATTGGTGATATCATACAGCCGCCTTTTTTGTACCTGAACGTAGAGGACACACGTCTCATCAGTTACACATTTAGTGGTTGATTCAACTCTGTAAATAACCAATCGTAGCAAGAAACCATTACCTTAACGCAAATATCCAAAACTTCCTCAATGCTTTGAGCAGATATTATTTGCTTAAGATGTCCCCTATACATTTTCTTTTCCCTCCCTTTTATTTTTTGATTAGTTCTCCAGTTTCAGTAGCATCACTGACAGGATTCAAAGGAGACATTTATTAACTATTAGGTAGTTTTTCTTTATATAACCACCAACACCCCCTTTCTTATTCTCCGTGTCTGATGAGCCTTTTTCTGTTTGGATCTGAAATTACCTGTAAGGTTTCAGCGGCGAGGTTGAGGTCCAAGACCCCATCAGAAGACTGAGCGAGAAGGTCCACAAACTTCTTTGTCAACAGGCCCAGCGAGGTGTCGTACCGAGTCTTTTCTGGCGGAGACTTGGGCGCTATGGTGGAGGAAGAGTAGGAGGAACAGAGAAATAAAGGACTCAGCGTTAAGCCTGATGTTTTTGCAAGGAGAGTAAAACATAAAACTTCCTACTAACTGTGTTACATCTTGGTAGGAGGAAGCCCAAGTAAATTGCGGGTTCATTTATAATGTGAAAAAGTCAACCCGATCACAAGACTCGCATTACATCCCACCTGAATTAAGTTTATCATATTCAGTTTGTATTGTGACTGTCACAAAGATGTAGATTCAACTTTGTGGTCATTTTTGGAATCTGGTGTGGCGTTTTGTGGAATCACAAGCTACACTACAGGTCAAGCAACAAGTTGAAGTTTACAAGAACTTTGATAAATCACCAGCTGGAAATATTTAACGTACCGAGTTAAATATTTGCCAGCTGGACTTGTATTTTAATATCAATAGCTCTGTGTTGATGGCATCAGTTCCTCTCATCAAAGAGTTACAGCATGTCATCGGTCTTACCCTCCAACACAACATGTGGCTGGAATCAACACTATATTACACTGCTGCAGTGGCCGCATCGCATGAACACAACAACTGTAGTACACGTTTTGTTTCTGTTTCAAGTTCCAACTATGTTCTAGTTCAGTAGACCGTACAGGTCACACATGCGGAGAGTAAACGGAACACCATGGGCCTTCATAAGAGGGTAACTTGTATTTTTCCATAGACTGAGCCAAATCACATCATTTGAATTAGCCAGGTAGCAATTAGGAAGAAAGTAACTTTTTGTGTTGTTTGAAAATGTTGTGCATGCAAGACGCAAAAAACTAAAGCAACTTCTTCATGTTTTTTTAACGCGTGCACATTCTGCATCTCAGCTCCACTTGTTCAGTGAAATTCAAGGGATTACAATTGAAATTGTTATTTTGTGATATGACATGTCACTAAGGGCATTTCACAAGCCACAGTCCAGTTTGGCTAGTCCAAATTAGAGGGAAACGGATAGTTGTGGTTTATTTTTTAATTTAGTCTGGTTCAGTTTCACAGTGTACAAATTAAAGCTGATCAAATAAAAAAAATTGCTGAGCCGTCTGTACGAAGTACTGAATTTATCACTTTCACCTTAAGAGCTGCCACTTCTATGCAGACTTTGATACATTGTCGAATGTTCTTCACTTTCACTCGGCACCGATCTACTGTGCACATTAATTCCTTCTTCTCCAGTTTATCCCAAATGACTTTATAAACATCCCTATTTTTGTGGACTTTATTTACCATCTTTCTTTATGTCCTCTTCGGCCCAGATATCAATCAAACGTCAGACTTCTGTAGAAGTCCAGGTCAGTCCTCTACCACTCATGTTAACCTGTCGTTTACCTGTGTCTATCGCAACAAATGCCCGCACAAGCAGCCTGTGTTTTACTTCGCTTGGAAACGGTCTGAGACCACCTCCCACAAGCGGTCTTGTGGCCAGTTGTTCCAGTCCGCACCAGAGTACGATTACTGCGTTCACAACCGCCAAAACAAACCGCGCCAGAGTTTGATTAAAACGGACTAAATGTTGGCTTGAATGCATATGACCCAATTAATTATAAAACTACTACTATACCAAGAAAATAGAAACCAAGAGGTATATAAGTGTTGATGATGCTACTAAGAAGTCTACAGGCATTTATTTTAATTTGGATGCTGCATTAAATGAAAAGGAAAACATAATCTAAATACTTATGAATGAAGGTTGAATGTGTATTATTCTCATACATCAACTGTGAAATTGTGCCGTAAAATTCTAGGTTAGATGTACAAACAGGATGGCAGAGGGCTCCTTACTTCTGGGTGTCTTTAGCCGTGCCCCATTGGCCACCGCGGTCCCTCCTCTGCTTCTCGGAGTCCTGGTTGGTTCCGACTGGTACTGGTGGTCCGAATCATCGAGCGCCAACCGCCGTTTTGCCTAGGAGGACAAAAATATATTGTTAACAGCACATATGGCCGTTTTGGTCATTTGGCAGGCATCTCATCTTTGAAGCCACCAGAAATTGTGTGTAAATGCATTACTTTTGATGTTATGTGTCTTTAGTGTTCTGACGCAGTCGCAGCAATTTTAAAAAAGTTAATATAAGTAATAACTGAAAAACAAATCAAGTTATTTAAAAGTTTATGAATTGATAAGGATAGTGCACGGTAATCATTCTTCTGTTGTCTTTTCCATTTTGACAGAAATAACCCACTTTGTTTCATAATTTCTGAAAAAAAGAGTCATAAAATAGTTCAAAAGACGAGACGTTTTTGTCATAACTCCAGTATACCATGTAGAAATGGTTGGTCTTATGATGTGGCACAAAGCCAGTGGTAGGGATTTCTTCTTTTCTTATTGGATCGGCCACAACAAACCCACATAGCTTAAGAGTGAGTCACTTATGGGTTTGATCACATTGCTGCATAGTAATGCCAAAGAAAGCCAATACATGTAAACTCACAGAGACTAGATAGCCCCGTGAACTAACCCAGGCACTATTATGAATACGAGATCCCAACCTACTGTCAAACAATACAAGTCATTTTATGTCCCCTTTTCATCCATTAATCAAATCCAAATAATAATACCCTCTCTGAACAGCAGTTTTTGGGAGCTTATTGTCCATTTGGTTATAGTCCAGCACTATAATAATCACCATATGTCCACATTCATCATAACTCCAATGTTACAGATTGCCAATGTCCAACCTGTCAGAATCAATATATTATATTGTAGTGCTGGTGTAGCTTTACAAAAGTGAGGTGTGTTCATTACCTATGGTCAAGGCCTATGGAAAGGAGGCTGGGTCACGCGTCATATCTTTGGGGGTACAACACATGTGCAGTAAAATCTGGTCTGCACTCGCCAAAATTGAGCCAATCGCAACGCACGACCGCAGCTTCAGTTACACTGGCCATGTGTCATATCCCAAGAACCATGTCCGCCCCTGACCTAGCCTCCTTTCCATAGGCCTTGCCTATGGTTTCAACAATAGTAGACATTTTAAATGTCTGCCTCATCACCACTATAGTCCTGGACACCAAGTTTAACACCATTTAGGCTGCGTGTTCAACATCCCAGGGTCATTTATACTGCAAAAGTTGAATTGTCTTCGCCTGACAACCATTTTTGAAACACAATTACTGTATTATTCAGTGAAAACCTGAATACATTTTCTATCACCAGCCTAAATTGGCATTCTAGTGATCATTACTGTTGCATGGTGGCTTAATAAATAGTTTCAACATCTCCCTTAAACTGCTGTGTTGGCTCCAATCCATCCTGTCTTAGTGTCAGCACCAGGGTGCATTTCCCTCTAAAAACCCATGTAAAAGAGGTTAAATCAATTAACACTCACTGGATCTATCAAGTATACTAAACCCCCATATGTAATACTTTCTTACTTAATCAAGCCCAAGTGTGAGAAAGAATAATATGCCCTCTGTTGACAGTCAAAATGTCAGCCATTTTATATCAGCAAGCAAGCTCCCCCTCACCCCCCAGCCAGCTCATGGCTCCAGCCTGAGAGATACAGAAGGCTGGTTTTACTTCATGCAAGATGGAACAGCCATGAACAAAACCAACCAACACCCTGAATATGCAGCTGAAACTATTCAGTGTGGTTTGTGCAGCAGGTCTGAGAACACAGGAAACGTGCAATCACTTCTTCTCCAGTACAGCAAACAAACTCGAGTTTCACTTTGACTTTTGGGCATGAAAAAAGGCACCACACTTTATTTGCAAGAGGGAACATATTAATACACTTGAGAGCAACAAAAATGAAGGTTAACAGCCGACAACGTGTAGTGTCCTCAATCAATACTAGCTGCTAACTAGCCTGGAAAGCTAACACACACATTGTCAAGCTTAATCCAAGTTGCATCTTCAAAGACGACTGGGAGAAAATAGCTATCGAGTAGTTTGAAGTGAAGCTACGTGTAAACTCGTGTATTTTGCAAAGTTAAGCCACTCGTTGTCTGAGCTTAGAAAGCGAACAAATAGGTAACTAAAGCTAACTAAAGCAGCCCCAAATACCCCCCTCACAACCCCCCAAATTAGGGCACTAACACAGCAGCCACTAGGCCACTAAGGCTAACTCATCTCTTACCAATACTTCCATCAGGCTGCTGCAAAAGGCTGAAGCGGACTCAAACGCACCATGAAAGTTAGCATAGCGTATCTTACTGTTTGTGTAGCAGCTAAACTAACTTAAACTTCTGCTTTCCTACAGTCCAAACAGCATGTTACCAGCCCAGTCGGATAACTTAGCATAGCTGGTGGTTAAGTTAGCCACCTCGGCTGTAGTGTTGAAGGAGGAACAGCAGCTAACAGCTAGCTGCTCTGAACAACAAGCCTCGGCTAGCCTAGCAAGCTAACATCTTGTTGTTAGTGGCTAGTTGTAGGAAAGCCTATAACATGTTGGCTTGTTGTATTAGTATAATGTTGATTACCGGCGGTCTGCCCAGAGCTGGTCGTTGTCCTGCAGCTTGTTGTGGAGTTGTGTAAATGTTGTTGATCTGAGTCTCGGAGGATAAACACACATTAGTCTGTGTAACGTTGCAAGGCGGTGGGGTGGTTATTATTTGGATATACGTCGCGTTGCTTTGCCCCGGGTTTAACCGATCCGTGATAGTTGTTAAGATGATGTTATTGTCCAGAGAAGAGCCTCCTAAACCCGCTAAAATCACTTTGTCCGGAGCCGAGGAGATCCCTCTTCTCATCTTGCGTTATTCAAGGGGTAACCCCTTTTTTTTTTTTTTTTTACTTTTTTCAAAAGCACCGTATTGCTTGCTAATCCGCCGCGATAGTCACACAAATAATGACAGATAAGTGAAGATGACAGTCTGATTCATCGACTTTTGTAAAGTATTCTTCCTCAAGTGAGTGCATTTAGGCAGATGCAACGGATTAAAAAGTAGCGCAACTCTCGTTTCTGCCCGTCTAGAAATGGCTTCAGGAAACGGCCCTGATGAATGAAGGGATACGGTTTACGCGCTCAAGAGCCCTCCCGCGAAACTCAGATTTCCCGGGAAATTTTCAAATGGAATTTACATGTCATACGTGATTGGCTCCTTCAGCGAGGAGCCCCCGCCCACTTTACTGCCGCGTTGGCCAATGAGAGCGCAGGATTCTATGCGCCACGTGTTCATTGGCAGGTGTAAACAGGCGACGTTACGTTGTCACGCCTTACGTCGTCCCTGATAGGACGCTAGGTGGCGCAAGTGATCGGTTGTAATGAAGGGAGAAGGTGGAGTGAAATCTTCAACCCTTGACATAATTTTTAGGCTCCCTTTCTTAACCAGATTTATTTATTTTTTGGCCCTGGTTGAAAAGAAAAATATAATTTTTGGCAAATATTCAGCTTTTAGTTAGATGAAAATGCAGATGCTTTTGTATTTTGCCCTCTGTGAGTCTGTGAGTTTGACCCGGTCACTGCAGGCCTACTTTTGCAATGTAAAACATATTTTTGATTTAGACACAATGAGTTAATTTCTACTTGTTGTCAACATTATGCTCACACACACACACAGGTAAGGTTTGTTTTGAGTTCAACAATGCACTTGACATATTGAAAATAAGAAGCACTGACCAGAAACAACAAAAGAAGCAAAAGAAAAGTGCAAATGTTTTAAAACATGCTCTGCATGAAATAGGCAAGTGATTACATAGGGTCCCAACAGATAATAATGCACATTGCACTTTCATAGACTACGCTAGTGGAGTTACCCTGCACTTTACTCATTTTTAACAGTCTCTTCTGCACTATACTCATTTTTAACAGTCTCTTCTGCACTATATTCACTTTTTTAATAGTCCTGTATCACAGCTGTTACCCTGCACTATATTCAGTTTTAACAGTTTTTCTTCATCTCCTTGTATTTTTATATCTGGTATATTTTTTTTGTACTTTGTACTTTGCACTACTACTGTGTTGCCGGAAACTTGAATAGCCCTCTGGATTGGATAGGTGGCGCAAGTGGTCGGTTGTAATGAAGGGGAGAGGTGGCGTGAAATCTTCAACCCTTGACATAATTTTCAGGATCCCTTACTTAAACTGATTTATTTTTTGGGCCCTTGTTTATCAGAATGAAAAGATTATCTTTGGGGATTTAACACTGACCTTCAAGATAACAGGTTGGTAAAACCAGTTGAGATTCAAGATTCAAGCCCTTTATTGTCCTTGTGTAGTACAACGAAATTAGATTGTGACAATCACATAGATGCTACTGAAAAGATAATACAATAAAAAAGATAGTGCAATATAAATATAAAAAATATAAAAGATAATACAATACAAAATATAAAAAAAATATATGTATATTGATGAGATGACAGTTTTGCCAGATTACAGTTTTGCCAGATTATTGCACAAAGTGTCCGTCAGATAATTATATAATTATTGCACAGAGTGATCAGCATGTTATTGCATATATCCGTAACAGTAGATTTACAGTATTTACATTGCAAAACTGACACAAAAGTGACCAATGTGTTATTGCACATTTACATTGCATGTGTTCAACTCAGACAGAGACGTCAGAGTTCAGGAGGTTTATGGCAGTTGGGAAAAAGCTGTTTTTAAGTCTGTTTGTGCGGATTGAAGTTGAGTGACAACACTAAAATACAACTTACTAAATCTAATGAAATACAAAATGCATCCTTTACTTTCCTACTAAAAGCATAATGATGCATACAAAAACATATTATTTTTTTTATCTGTTCAAAATGTACCTTAAAGGGAGATTTGTCAAGTATTTAATACTCTTCTCAACATGGGAGTGGGCAAATATGCTTATGCTTATGCTTAAGCTTATGCAAGCGTATGTATGTGGAGGTGGTGGACACCTACAAGTTCCTGGGAGTACATATGAACAATAAACTGGACTGGACCAACAACACCGAGGCCCTCTACAGGAAGGGACAGAGCAAACTGTTCGAGGCTCAGGTCCTTCAACGTCTGCAATAGGCTGTTGCAGATGTTTTACCAGTCTGTAGTAGCCAGTGTCCTCTTCTTTGCCGTGGCATGTTGGGGGGGGGTAACATGAACACAAGGGATGCCAACTAACTGAACAGGCTGGTGAGGAAGGCCAGCTCTGTAGTTGGATCTGAGCTGGACCATCTGGAGGTGGTGGCAGAGGGGAGGATAAGGAGGAAGCTGGACGCTATCCTGGATAACCCCTCCCAGCCCCTCCATGACAAGCTAGTCAAGATGAGGAGCACCTTCAGCCACAGACTCATCCCCCCTCGGCACAACACAAAGCGTCTGGGTCAGTCCTCCATGCTGGTAGCCATCAGGGTCCACGACCAAAGCTGACCCCCATATGAGAACTATGAGGACTTTAAGAACTTTAAACACTGCAACCATCTTGGACTCTAACCACTGGCGCACTTTACACTTACTTTACACTCTACATCCTATATACCACTTTATAGACTGCACATTTGTACAAATTACATTTATTTATTGACGGACTGCACACACTATCTTCACCCATTCACTCTGTATCTTTTATATCTCTATTGTTGTTTTTATAATTTTTGTAAACCTTTACCTCTCCTGTGTTTCACTCTGTTTGCTGATGTTGTTGCTTTGACACCTGAACTTCCCTCCGGGGATTAATAAAGGTTCATTTTATCTTATCTTATCTTAAACACTGACCTTCAAGATAACAGGTTGCTGTGATTGCAGATCAGTGTTGTACCAGTTGGTAAAACCAGTTGAGTGACAACACTAAATACAACTTACTAAGTATAATGAAATACAAAATGCATCTTTTACTTTCCTACTAAACGCATAATGATGCATACAAAAACATATTACAATACAAATTAAACCATATTTGTATTTTAATATGTTTTTTATAGATCATGTTTTCTGCACAGCTCCTTTGATAGATAGATAGATAGATAGATAGATAGATAGATAGATAGATATAGATAGTAACTTTATTGATCCAGATGGAAATTAAAGTTTCCAGCATCACAGTTCCATAGTGCAAAACATGTTAGTAAAAAGGCAGTAAAAAAGTTAGAAGTGCAAAGTACAAAAAAATATACCAGATATAAAAATACAAGGAGATGAAGAAAAACTGTTAAAAGTGAATATAGTGCAGGGTGACAGCTGTGATGCAGGACTATTATAAAAAAGTGAATATAGTGCAGAAGAGACTGTTAAAAAGTGAATATAGTGCAGAAGAGACTGTTAAAAATGAGTATAGTGCAGGGTAACTCCAGTAGCTTAGTCTATGAAAGTACACTGTGTGCATTAGTATCTGTTGGGACCCTATAGGGACGATGAAATCACTTGCCTATTTCATGCAGAGCATGTTTTAAAACAATTGCACTTTTTTATGCTTCTTTTGTTGTTTCTGGTCAGTGCTTCTTATTTCCAATATGTCAAGTGCATTGTTGAACTCAAAACAAACCCTTACCTGTGTGTGTGTGAGCATAATGTTGACAACAAGTAGAAATGAACTCATTGTGTCTAAATCAAAAATATGTTTTACATTGCAAAAGTAGGCCTGCAGTGACCGGGTCAAACTCACAGAAGGCAAAATACAAAAGCATCTGCATTTTCATTTAACTAAAAGCTGAATATTTGCCAAAAATTATATATTTGTTTTTATATATCTCCAAATATTTGAAACATTTCCAAAGTTAGCATACAACTGACATATTACAATTCTATAAAACCTACCAATTGCATACAGTAGGTCTATGTATAGTCTAAATGTATCTTTACCAATACAACATTCAGTGGTGGAAAGTGAGGCCTAACTAAGTGCATGTAATCAAGCACTGTAATTCTAATGTATTTGTACTCTACTGTATTTCCATTTTATGCTACTTTATACATCTACTCCACTGTATTTCAGAGAGAATTGTGTACTTTTTACTTAATTTACCTCATATATTTATTTTACAGCTTTAGTTAAGATTGTACATACAAAATATGTATGCTTTTAAAATATGATATATTTTTATTAATTAACTGCACAACAGTATGTAATTGCTTAAAATAATATTTGGCCAACCACAACAATAAAATGCTGTTTACACATAAATGCTTATATAATAATATTAATACAATAATATAATGCTCTGGGAGGGCAGGGGCCATTCTGCATAACAAGTTATTTTATTTTTGATACTTAAGTACATTTTGCTGATAATACCACTTGGCGTATTTATAGGTCAGAATGTACTGTACATACGCTGTAAATAGTTTGTGAAATGCGGTGGTATTATGACATACAGGTTGAAGAGACATCACTTCAGCTTGAGGATGCTTCAGCTGCAACATTGACCTTCAACCTGAAAGAAATTGAACTGGCCTTACAAAATATGCATAATGTCTACCAGGTTGTTATTTTGTAGCTGATCCTGACCTCTGACTTCACCACTGAGTGGTACAAGAGAGGAGAAAATGCACTTATGGGAATCTATTAAATCTAATTTCGTTGGACTACACAATGACAATAAACGCTTGAATCTTGAATCTATTCAAACACTTTCTGTTCATATTTTCTTGATCTAGTTAATGAGTAATTTTTTTTGTCTCTATGAGCCCCTGAGAAAAACAACTGAGGTTAAATAGGGGCTGGTCCCACTCAGCCAACTCATGTTGCACCAAGTTTGTAAAGAGAGCCTGAATAACACCGGAAGTAAGATGAAATGGCCTTCATATGTGGGTTTTTTTAAAATACATATTCCAATGCCCTTGTTAAATGTACTAGACATTACGCCCGAGTTTCTTGTTAATCTTTAACAATTATTTATTAATTAATGTTTTTTTTTTTTTAGGTTAAAGCACTGCCACGTTTGAAAGAAGAAGGATATACACAAAAACAAAAATTATAGAATGAGAATTATTCTAGCTCTAACTACTATAGTGGAGGATTTACGAGTACATTATGGGTGAAAACAAGTTACAGAACAGTTTTTTTCCCTTATATAATACACAATATCGTAATTAACTTTTTTTTATACATATTCCAATGCCCTTGATAAATGTACTAGACATTACGCCCGAGTTTCTTGATAATCTTTAACAATTATTTATAAATTAATGTTTTTTTTTAGATACAAGCACAATATGCACTGCCACGTTTGAAAGGAGAAGGATACACACCAAAACAAAAATTAGTGTGAGAATTATTTTTTAGAATTTTTATTTTTCTATTATTATTATTATTATTATTACTTTTATTATTTATTATTATTATTTTTCCTTATATAGTACACAATATCGTAATTTGCTTTCTGTTCAGAACCTATTTTTGCAGCTTTTATTTTGAAGCAATAACCGGAAGCGCTCTATACATTGTGTCAACTGGTGTCTGCCTTGACTGGTCCTGAGTCTGAGGAGTCTGAGGAGTTAGAGGAGGAGAGAGAGATCCTGGGAGTTGCTATGCCGGGTCTGTCGCACTGTGGACTGCCTTGACTTGTCACGGGGCCTTTCGGACAATGTGTTTCTGTCACAGAAAATAGTAAGTTAGAGGAAAAGCAAGGAGAAATTCAACCGGTAAACGTTGCAGCGTTGCTGCAGAGAAACAACCAGGCAGGATGGGCGAGCGGACGGACACTGCGTTTAAAACCACTGGATCCAAGTGGCTACTGCCTGTCAGTGAATACCTGGGCTTTCCTCTTGATCAGGTAGGAGCATCTGTCCATGAATGAGTAGATCATCATCAGCTATTTGACACTCTATTTCACAAATATCACTGCAAAACTACACATCCTTATATAATTGATATAACACCTCTGAGGATGATGAAACTAGTGGCATTATAACCATTATGCTTTCACAATATGTCCCCATAATGATGTTTTCTTTTTTGTTGTTGGCTGTGGCAGGTAAAACTTCCAGGTCACCTGCCACCATGGCAGATAGGTTGTCCTTATATTAAGAAATATTAGTTTTAAAAAGCAATTCCTAAATTAAAAATAGTCAGGGATTAAGGTTATATGATCCATATTTCTACTGTCTGTTACCACTGACTCAGTATTTAGGGGTGGATGGAAATATTGAGTATTGCAATATTGTGTTTTGTGATACTGTATTAATTAAAAAAACAAAAACCCTGTGTTGAATTATAATTAATAGTGTACATGCAAAGATTAACTCAGGAAATACTTTGCTTTATTTACAAAGATATGCAAATGCATATCCTACTATAAATGCAAATGCAGATCCTACTATTCTGATTGCATAAAAAAAGTTGACTTTTTTATGCTCAGATTTTATGCATATAGCAGTGTTATTTATACTATGATAGTTTTCCTAAAAATTATATTATATCGCATATTAATATATCGCCTTACTTACAGTATCGCAATATATCGCAATATATTGCATGGTAACCCCTGTATCGTGATACGTATCTTATCGCCAGATTCTTGCCAATACACAGCCCTAGTGTTTACGATTCTAAAGCGTTCTACGTAGACTTCAGAAGTGGCAGACAAAGCAATTGTGTGGCTAGTAGAAATGTTCAGTGACCTGCCACATTGGCACGTGAGGAAAAAACTTAATTTGAAACCCTGACGGTCATCAACGCCCACATTGCAGTCCATAATTGTAACGGTGTAGAGTAGATTATCATCAGCTATTTGACACTCTATTTCACAAATATCACTGCAAAACTACACATCCTTATATAATTGATATAACACCACTGAGGATGATGAAACAAGTGGCATTATAACCATTATGCTTTCACAATATGTCCCCATAGGGATGGGTTTTTTTTGTATTAAAAAACTGATATTTGGTTGACTATTTTTTGTGTAAACACCCATCCTATTCTCTATCTCTCCCACACAGGTGAATTTTATGACATGCCAGCTGTTTGCCCTGACTGCTGCCTTCTGGTTTCGTCTCTACCTCAGTCCCAGCCATGCCAATCCCCTGGTCAGGCACGCTGTGGCCACTCTCCTTGGCATCGCCTTTCTCATCTTCTGCTTTGGATGGTACTGTTAGAGATACACTCACACAGTACTCTGTTTTTCTCTCCCATACGATGCTGCACCTCGATTACCAATTTTGAGTGAAAATATGTGGTAGTTGACCTCTGAGTTCTCAACTACTAACTGTCTACCTTTGTGACAAATAGACAGGGCTGATGTCCAGTGTGCAGTGTGCCACAAGTTTATAATTATAGGAGCACAATGAGGCTGTAGAGACAATAAGGGTGCACAGAAAGGAGAAATGTTTGTGGTGGCATTTAATCCACGAGTAACAGGTGTCATGGGAAACACCGCACACTGCATATGTATCACAGCCCACTTCATTTTTAAAATAAAGAACACCGTATTATTCAAATAACGTATAGTAATGATGCACATTTTCAGATCGTGTGTCCTTGTCTGCAGGTACTCGGTACACATCCTGACAGTGGTGGTCGCAAGCTACTTGATCATCATCAGAGGTGACATCAACAACGTGCACAGGTTAGTGTTGGTCTTCATGCTTCAAAGGGTAATCCACATTAAAAGTCTGGGATAAAGATAAGATATGGAGGCAAAATGTTGGATTATAAAATGGATTGTGAAATGTTACAGCGCTGAAATTTGTGACATGTAAACATATCAAATATTAGGTGGAATTAAGTACATCCTTTAGTGCTGTGTGTGCAACCAATCAATGCCTTTTTGCCGTATGTCTAGAGAGGGAAAGTGAACAACATCACTATGTACATATATTTATAAAGAGAGCATTGCTCTCAGCGACCCTCCCCTGCATAAATAAAGGTTAAAAAATAACAACTTTTGCCTTATGTAACAGTTTGTTTGCCTAGGGTTTGGTTAAAGACAAACACAATTATGTTCTGTTGTAAATAAGTTGCTAGACGTGTTGTCACCATGCAGACAGGTGGATTACTGCTACAACAGCAACATATCGTTTCCAAGATACTGGTGCAATTCTAGTTACTGTTGTCTATAGGTAAAACTTGACAACCTGGAGACTATTTACGCCATAGGTGTGTTTGGTTGAATAGGCAGACGGCTTAGTCTAGATAATGGTGATTGTATTTATCATTTATTTGTTGTAGTGATGCAGTTGATTGACATTTCAATCTAGAAAACAAAGATTTATTGTTGCTCACACCTTGTAATTAACTCATTCATTTACCTCCTCCCACTCATTTCAACACAGACTGCCGTGCAATGCACACGCCCCATTATCTTCCTGTTAAAATGTAGCCTGGATTAAAATACTGTTGTTGATAGAAACTGATCTAAAGCATGCCAGAAAAAAGGCAACCAGACATGCCAGCCAGACTAGTCTGTTTTGAGACATCCAGACTGTGCATGTGTGTGTGCATTTTTAAATACTTATTTCTCTTTTTGCAGCCATGTTTATAGCGTATTTGTGTAGCTCTGTGTACACAATGTTTCTTCATATTTGGTTGTGTGTGTGTTGGCTTGAAACAACTTGGATCAAGTGTGTCATGTCAGTTTATTTTTCTTTTATGAATGGAGCAACATAAAGAAGTTTGGTTAGGTTGCCATGGTATTCACGTGTACCTGCAGAGACAGGAAGATAAAACCAGTATTGTTCTATACATGTGGAAGCAAAACACAATGCAAACTGTGTCCCAACTGCTTATTAAACAAGTACACCACATTACACACCTCTTTATCACTGGCACAGAGCGAAAGGAGGGAACTCTGAATGCATCAAGGCATACTCAGGACACTCAGACAATGAGTAATCATTACCTATGCCAAGGCCGAAGGGCCTAGGAAGGAGGTTATGTTTTCACCGGTGTTGGTTTGTTTGTTGGTTTGTCCATTTGGAGGATTACTCCAAAAGTGGATGGATTTGAATGAAACTTTTTGGATGGGTGGGCTGTTGCACAATGAACAATTCATTAGATTTCGGTGGCGATCATGATCATGATCCGGCTTCGGGAATTTTTTTAAATAACTCCGCTCAGCCTGTGCATTAACACCACAGGCTTTAAGACATGCGCAGTGTTACTGATGACGCGTTCATGACGCGTCACCCTGCCTCTTTCCTTCTGCCTGCAGAGAGAGGGACAGAGAGAGAGCGGAGGGTGGAGGGAGGGGGGGACACTTGTAGATTCTGCGTTTTTTCACATTAAACTCTGTGAAATTACAGTTGAGTTCAACCAAAGCACACTTGGTGATTGTTGGAAAGAGTAACGACGACGGTTTGAATTAAGTGTTTTCCGCTGCATACAGCTGATCCCAACATAAACAAAAATACACGTGGATGATGGCGCAAGCTACACGGAGAGGGGGGGGGGTAATCATACTCGGGCAGCTTGACGGAGGTCTGCACTCTCCGAGTGCCATTCTAGTTCGGATATGTTATAAGTTGCATCTTAGAATAGGTCAATTCATACATGTTCATGGTCTCAAGTAGTAGCTCCTCTGATAAGTCAGGATAAAGTTTATTAAAAATCAGACAAAAAACTGATTGTTAGTCTAATTCAACTGCATGTTGTTGTCACTTACATATTTTTAAAGTCACTAATTTCATCGGTAACAAATTATTTCTTCTGACCCATTTCTAATTTGCAAGTGCAACCAACAAGGTTTGCAGAAAATGATAAGGAAAATAACGTTTTGATGAAGACATTTTTAAGGAAAATTGATAACAAGTATTACATTCTTAACATCCTAATTTAAAAAAAAGTTGTTACTCAATCACATACAGTAGACATCCATGAATTGAGCTAAGCCAAGCTCATCTGCATGCAGATATGTGAGAAAGACATGTGGTCGTCTCAATCTGAGTATAGTGGGTGGAGGAAAAAAATCGATACAGCATAGCATCGTAATATTTTGGGTAGCAATATTGCATCAATACACAGACGTCCAGTATCAATCTTTTATTATATAAACTATTAACTTCTTAAAAATCAAAGGGCCTGGCCGCTATTCTGTCTTTCAGAGGTTGAGCGGGCTCAGTCTTCAAGTTAGAGTGAAGATACTGGTATCATATGAAACTAAAAAAACCTAAGGAATCGGTTGGTTCCAACTATGTCATGTTACCTTGTTGGGAAGAATGCTAAATAACGCTCCAAAATTACACTCAATTTTGGTGAGGAAAAACTGGCATGGCCATTTTCAAAGGGGTCCCTTGACCTCTGACCTCAAGTGAATGAAAACTCTGAGATGAACATATTGAAAACTGTATTTTATAAGATAAAACAGATATTGATGAGCTGCATAATTTGTAGTTGAAAAAAGGTAATACATAGCAATATATCGCAATATATCTTTTTTTATCAGCATATTGCAAAATGTTTAAAATCTCAATAAGATTGCATCGTGATAATATTGTATCGTGATTCCCATCCCTTATCTGAGTATGTAGAGAAAACATCGCTATCCCTTCAATTATTCTAGATGTTCCATCAGCACAAAATCTCTGAGGTGATATTGGAAATTTTGTAAAAAAGGCAAAGACACAAAGCTGTGTGTCTGTGTATTTGGCAAATCCTGCCAATCTCTTCTGAGTAACAGCTTAGTAGTAAAAGAAATGTCTTAATCAACCAAGACATTAAAGAAACTGATTAGTTAATTGACCAAATAGGGCGGCCCTACTGTAATATTTACATGTATTGTATCACCAGAACATCTTAATTGTCTTGTCTGATTTAGTTTCACTCATTCCTCCACATACAGGTATTCCATGGTGACGGCTATGGGCTACCTGACAGTGTGCCAAGTGAGCAGAGTCTTCATCTTTAACTATGGAGTTCTGTCCACTGACTTCTCTGGGTAAGGAAAAAACTCAATCACTCGGTTGTCTCACCTCCTTTTATCTCTCTTTGCCACACCTTCTCGGTGACAGCATATTAGTCATTTCAGCTCTGATGTTATCAGATGTAAACGTTGTACTTGCTTACACATTCGCCAGTGCCACGGCCTTGTGTAAACACAACAGCGCTGATTAAAAAGCAGCAGTGTGTGTGGATTGTTCACAGTTGACATTGTCCAGCCAGGTAGAGTTAAGGTACTCGCTGCCTCCTGGCAACTGTGACTTTGTTGTGTTATTAGAGACGAGGCTGATTCTAAAGGAGTGGGCAGTTTACTCTTTAGTAAGTTTCTCTTTATTTGAAGGGGTTCTTTTCATTACAACATTACTCATAACGAAGTGTTAAAAGAAGAACTTATATGCAGGAGGGGATTTCCTAGAACAGAAGTCGGGCAGTGACTCCTCGGTCATTGCTCATTATTTCATAAATGAAAGATTGCATCATCAAAATTGACTATTTTGAGATCTTCCCATAGCTACTTTCACACTGATGGCATGCGGTTGCTTTTGTTAACATACTTGACCTCCCAGGAGTCTCAAGAAAACAGACAAATATTTAACTAAACATGGACATGCAAATACACAAGTGTTGTGTCAGGATACTGTGTGAAGTTATTGTACTAGGACAGTTCGTACCAGATTAAGCAGGTCATGGTGTTTTCTGTGTGCAGTTGTTTTTTAAAAGGTGACAGTCTAATTTGCTGGCCCCTGTATTCAGCAACTGTTTTTCCCAGTTTGTCCTGGTGTGGATGAATTTGCTGGCAGCCTCACATGCACTTCGCGTGACTTTGGCGATGATCAGCCAGGCCTGTGAGTCAGCCTGGGTGAGGGTCATGTGTTGAATTATAAAATCTAGCTTCTTTAAGCTTCCATATTGGACAGATGAATAGTTGTAGAATCACAGAGATGGTGTCCATATGTGTAGCTACTTTCACAGGATTGGATGTAATAATCTTGTGCCAAAGGAAATACTTTTTAAGGTTCTGTGACTCAGTGGGCTTTGCTGTTTTCTACTGTTGTGTTGTCCTCATTATCATCTTGATTTATTGTGTTCCCTGTTGGACGATGCCAAATGCAGCTCATCTAGAGCTTATCTCTCTAACGTCTGTGTGCTCTTCTCCCAAATGTCGTCGAGCATTTCCATAAGCTGATTTTTTTTTTCTGACTTTGTGCAAGGCAGCAGAACTGAAATTGAACTGGGTCAAAAATCCTGTGTACGGGGCCAACTTTAGAGCCTACACGGAAAAACAGAGTGTGTCGGCCCCAGCGGTGGAGAGAGTTGCACATACTGGCTGGCACCCTGAAAATGTTTCTCTAAAGCCAACAGCCAGCTCTCATTGAGCTGGCAGTGCCAGCCGCTCGGCCCCTCTCTGCCTCGGTTTTCCATGCTGTCCACACAATGCAGCCCACTCACACACAGCAACCAGTGTGTGTGTGTGTGTGTGTGTGTGTGTGTGTGTGAGAGAGAGATGCAGTTTATGTGTGCCTTTGTGCACACACTCACATTCTTGGGACAGAGAGGTCTCTATCTATGAATGAAACTAGGAGAGGGGGTGTGAAACTAGTCTGTTCAGACCTACTGTACACGACCTTAATGCCCTCCACTGTTGCCTCACTTCTAGCACGTTTTGGTAGCATAAATGGGCTAACTTACTGAAATCGAAATTTAAGCTACGTAAGATAAACACAACACAAACATGAGTGTTACACACATAATGTATGTTCACCCGTCTCTGTTAACATTGTAATGCTGTATATTGTATATTGTCGGTCTGGATGACAGTGTCTGAAGTAGCAATCTTACTAGTGCAAGCAAATGACTAAATTTGATAATTTATTAAGATTGCAAATAAGTGTGAAAAACTGTAGTATTTGATGGGTAAAATCTTCTTACTTGGTGTAATCAACTTTATAACATCAATTTCTTTAAAACACCGTGAGCTTGACGAAGATGGCTGTCAGGCTGTGCTGGTTTCAAAGAGAGACAATGATCAAGTGAACATTTAGAGATTTGCATAAAATTGCATTGGATTAATAATAAGTGACCTGGTTTGACACTACTGGAAAGAATGAAGTGATTCACAGTCTGCAGCCTCAGAGATGCTCAGAAGGCGTTTGCTTGGGATGTGTTTTGTTTCAAGTCAGTTATAATAAATGACTGAAAAGTGCTCTTTTTCACTAAAACATCCTGCTTCTGAGCAAACAAACGTGCTGCTTCTGACTTTTAAAACATTTAAAAACAGGATCCCTGTACTGAAACTTTTTCAGGATTGCCCATCTACACCAGGCAGGATGTGTGAGGCTAAAAATACTAGGATGATTGTTCAGCTTTTTATGGATTATTTTAGTTCCTATGTCACCGTATTGTGTGAATTATAAAACTTTATATATCCATTAAAGGTATTTAGTGGTGAGGTTGCAGATTGCAACCAACTGAATACCCCTTCGCTCACTCCTCCCTTTCAAAGACTGTAATAACGTCACCGCCGAGGGCAAAACCGTGGTCAACGGAAGTCACACGGCGTCTGGCGGTACCACGGTTTTGCACTCTGCGGCTCACGTTACTGCAGTTTCACAAATGTGTTGGAGAACAGTGACCTTCAGGTTACGTAAAAAATCAAAAGGCCCTCGCTAGAGCCAGTGTTTGGTTTGTCTGTTCTGGACTACTGTAGAAACATGGCGGACTCCGTGAAGAGGACCCGCTCCCTATGTAGATATGAAGGGCTCATTCTAAGAGAAAGAAAACATGATGATTCTTAGTTTGAGGTGATTATACACTAATGAAAACATAGTTATGAATATTATATTCCATTTCTGCTAATAGATCCCCTGAAATGTTACACACTGTTCCTTTAAAAAAGGTATTTATTCTACATGCATATATGCAGAATCTCCACAAAGTCAGTGTCTAACGTAACTTACCATTGATTTTTTTCTACCCAGGCCTCTGATGATAGTAACCCAGAAGATAACCACACTGGCTTTCCAGCTCCATGACGGTAAGATAGAGGAGAAGATGGGCACGCACACACACACACACTCATTGCGCACGCAAATATTGGCAAGCTTTTAATAGTGGAGACGATATGCTCTCACATTCACTTAAAGGGGCGGTATGTAGCACTGACAGCTAACATTTTAAAATAGGTACTGCAGTCCAAATTCAAAACATTGGAGCCGTGGCCCATCCGCTCCTCCAGTGTGACTGATAGCAGTTAGTGTGTTAACATCACGGTTTTAACAGTGAACCAGCATGCATGATACCAGGACCCTGAAACTGAAGCAGCTACATGGAATTCAGCCATCATTAATTTGACTATTTGTCGAAAAGTGGCAAAACGAAAGTTTCCGAACATGTCACTAATGACGTCATATCTTGTTTTTCAGGTATGTGCAAGAAATCTGAGCAGCTGACCCCGGAGCAGAAATATCTGTCTATAAAGTAAGTTTTTACTGTGGTAAATATTCACAACTTCAATCTTTTGGTCATTATATATCGCAGTGTCAATCATCCGGGAGAGACTTTTTGGAGACAAGTCAGAGCACTGTGAATAATGATCTTTTTTTCCCTGCTGAATTTAGCTGACCTTTGAGATGCACATAGTTTACATTGTAAGGTTCATAATGTATCTGGACCCAATGTCCCCGTCAAAGTATGTATGCACAGAAGGTTGCATCTGAATTAACACCTTATTTAAAGAATAAATAACTGTTTCTTTTCCTTTAGCCACGAAGGGACAATGACAAGGAGATGCAATCATGGTGAATAGCTTGTTCATGTAAAAAAAGCATGCTGGTAACTTAGATGAGAGGCATCATGTTGCATGGAAAATATGACATTTTAGTGCACGTGAATCAATAAATCCACATTCATCAGTGTACCATGCATGCCATTTTAAAATTGATTTTGAAATAAATTAAAATTGATTTTAAAATGTATCAAAAAGCAATCATAGTGTTGTGTGATAACCCTGCAGCTCTATATTCAGTGACTGTCTCATGTGTGTTAGCTTACTTTAAGATTCTTGTGCTACCTGTAGGTTTGGATATCACTCACATTTTATTGATTCTGCTTTTACTTTTCAATTCTGGTTGTACTGTAATCATTAAAGACAAGCTTTGATGCATGCATAACTAGCATTGTAGACAGAAACTCAATAGGTCAGAACTTTTCTTTCAGAAATCAATAGTCGTATTGAAGAAGATTTCTTTATCAGTATGTGGAACTGGTTACAATTAGGGCTGTCAAAGTTAACGCGATAATAAGCGTGAACGCAAATTTGTTTTAACGCCACTAATGTATTTAACGCAACGTGTGATTTTTAATTAACCTCTTAAAAATCGGACGGGCCGCCGATCTTCGTAGCATGCTCAGTTTTATGCTGGATGCTGTTGATGCTGTTATCATGTGAAACTATAAAAACCTAAGGAATCCATTGGTACCAACCATGTCATACTAGCTTGTTGCGAAGGAGGTTAAATAACGCTCCAAATTTACGCTAAATTTTGGCAAGGACAAACTGGCATGGCCATTTTCAAAGGGGTCCCTTGACCTCTGACCTCGACATATGTGAATGAAAATGGGTTCTATGGGTACCCACGAGTCTCCCATTTACAGACATGCCCACTTTATGATAATCACATGCAGTTTTGGGCAAGTCATAGTCAAGTCAGCACACTGACACACTGACAGCTGTTGCCTGTTGGGCTGCAGTTTGCCATGTTATGATTTTTTCTATGCTAAATGCAGTACCTGTGAGGGTTTCTGGACAATATTTGTCATTGTTTTGTGTTGTTTATTGATTTCCAGTAATAAATATATACATACGTTTTCATAAAGCAAGCATATTTGCCCACTACCATGTTGAAATAGTATTAAATACTTGACAAATCTCCCTTTAAGGTACATTTTGAACAGATACAAAATGTGCGATTAATTTGCAATTCATTGCGATTAACTATAAACAATCATGCATTTAATCGCAATTAAATATTTTAATCAATTAACAGCCCTAGTTACAATTCATAACCAGTTCAGGTTGATAACCAATCTTAGTACCTTAAAATGCTGTGATCGGAGAATCAAAGGAAGCCAATCAAACACTTGGATTGTCTCGTATGAAATTTTAAAGAATCACTTTTTGTCATTTACAGAATGTTTACTTTTATGTAACGTTTCATCTGCAATGAGTGTTCATTTTTTTTTTAATAAATGGCATGCTTTTCTCACGTTTCCACCCAACTTAGATGAAAAATGCAAATAACACTGTTGCATTTCACTTGAAGGGATCACTGTTATCATACTGAAAATAAAAGGGTTCCTTGCTTTGTTTTAAATTATTTCTCCTACTGTTCTCTCTGCAGTAGGAGGCCTTCTCTCATCGAGTACCTGAGTTACAATCTGAACTTCCTGAGTGTCTTGGTGGGGCCGTGCAGTAACTATAAGGAATACATAGACTTCATAGAGGGCAGACACATCAGCAGGAGGCTGAGGCAGCACTCTGGGACGTGTAATGGGCAAAACGGCTATGATAAGATACCGGATCCGTCACCTCTGGTAAGTTCATGAAAGCGCTTTAATTTTTTTTGTCGTATCAGGAGTCTGATTCTGCAGTTTTTGCACCTAGTCCTACTGCTGTCATTGTTTAATGACTCACTTCCTCTGATCTCAACTGGACCTGGTTTTGCAGTGACTTTAATAGTCATCATGTTCATTTGTAATGTGTGTTTCCATCGTTGCTCAGCAGTTATCGGTTTTCTCTGCAGAACGCTGTCTGTCGAAAATTGCTGGTGTGCGTTGGATGTATGCTGTTCTTCCTCACTGTGACTCGGTCCTTGCCGATAACGTACAACGTGGACCCCCACTTTGTCAGCCAAGCCCCCTTCCTCACAAGGCTCATCTACGCTTTCTTCTCCATACAAGCAGCAAGGCCCAAATTCTACTTCGCCTGGACTCTAGGTGAGCACTGCGTTTGTGTGTGTTTCAGTTGTACTGTAGTTAGCCAATTGTCAGATGAGAATATGATGGGAACATGAGCAGCATTGCCATGGAAGTTTTTTATTTATTATTATTATTATTATTATTTTATTTTTTTCTGTTCTGTCAGCTGATGCAGTAAACAACGCTGCAGGTTATGGTTTCTTGGGGATGGATGAAAATGGAAAGCCATCTTGGGATCTCATCTGCAACCTCAACATCTTGGGGATTGAGGTACCCTCGATGTTTCACGTGGTTTAAAAAAACACACATGCATAGTCTCTCTATACTGTGTTAAAGGACCAGTGTGTAGGATCTGGTGGTGTCTAGCGGTGAAGTGAGGAGATTGCAACCAACTGAAGCCTGATCTTTTTCAGACCGCAACCAGCTTCAAGACATTCATAGACAACTGGAATATTCGAACAGGAATTTGGCTCAAAACGTAAGTGTTCGCGAATGTGAACTTCAATACTGATGCATACAGTCAGAAAACATTTACTCAGCTTTCCATTTCACAAATGAATATGTTTGATTCCTGTCATCCTCAGGGTGTGTTATGAGCGAGCCCCCAAGCACAGGTTGGCGTTGACCTTTATCCTGTCTGCCCTGTGGCACGGTGTTTACCCGGGGTACTATTTCACCTTCATCACTGCCATCCCCATCACCATGGCAGCAAGAGCTGTGAGTACGCTACCTCAAATTCAAATGAATACACCAGTGTACAACTGGAAGGAAATTTTGTAATTTTGATAGCTTTATTCAATAAAAAAAATTCTATATTGTTATTATTGTAAACAAAAACACTTCTCAGTAGTAAAAACAAAAGTGGTTCTAGAAATGTGTATCTGTCAGAAAACACCTGCTTACCTGTATAAGAAGGTAAGGTTGATTGAGTGACTTCATCTGAGGTTTCAGAGAAAATCCAACAAGTACACCTGGCTGACCTGTTCATGAAAGAAGATGTTATAACAAAGCAAAATATAACATACACAAACATTAGTTTTCGTAGTCTAAATTCATACAATTAAGGAAGGTAATACATTATTGTCATGTAACTTAATTGGGTGAGTTAAAATTACATCGACAGCATTGCTTAAAGAAGACCTATTATTATGCTTTTGTATTTTTTCCCTTTCCTTTAGTGTTTTATATAGTTTTTTTGTGCATGTAAAAGGTCTGCAAAGTAACAAAAGTCCAGGCCAAAGGGAGTTACTCTCCCCCACAGAAACACTGCTCCGGAACTGCCTGAAACGCCTTGATTGAAGTCCTGCCTTTTCTTCTGTAATGTGGTGACGTCACCTCAAACAAAACTAGTTAGAGCGGAGCTGGAGCGGAGTCTGAAGAGTTTGGTTCGGTTGACCAATCACTACAGTGGGCCAGCTAACCAATCAGAGCAGACTGAGCTAGTTGTTCTAGTAGAAACCCAAAATACACCGTCACTGGTGTGAAAATTATTATTATTTATCCCTCTCTGTTCATCTGTCTCTCCCCACCAGGTACGGAAGTCTGTTCGCCACTACCTAATGGGCTTCAACGGCTTGAAACTGGGTTACGACATCTTAACTTGGGCAGCCACCCAGCTGGCCATCTGCTACACTGTTATGCCTTTTCTACTTCTTGCAGTAGAGCCCACTTTGGTTTATTACAGGTATGAAATACTCCTCTTTTCTCCTCTTCTCCTTTTGTTTTATACATTTCCAAAAATAATCTTTATTTTATTTTCTAACATGATATTTTGTGGCCTGCTCTATTTTGTCAGGCCTCTTTTTCCTACGGATTTCCCCTTACACTACATTAATGACAAAAGTTACTCTCCGTTACACTGTTTTTCCTCACAGGTCCATGTACTTCCACGTTCACATCATCAGCATTCTGGCTGCGATCGCCCTGCATCGGAAACACAAACCCAGTGAACCCTCTGCCACCACCAAACCGTTTCCCTCCTCCTCCCTCTCGTCTCCGTGCTCAGCCCAGTGCCAGCCTGTTCACCCCAACAACAACGACAAAGTAGACTGAAAATCCCCTCTTCACGTTCTTTTTTACCCGGCTCTCAGTTGAGGAAGTTCTCTCAAAGACAAGTCATTATCCCTAAAGGACATTCAGCCAACAAATGGGAAAACATTATTTATTTTTTGGGACAATAGGAAAAAAAAACTTTGACAGCACAATATGATGCAGGACTTGAACCTGTGGCACTGGATGCACATGGGGAGATTAACAGATGGAAAGATTAACAAGATCAGAACCCTGATTCTGATTCGACAAACATGAGCACCGCGGCCCAACTGGAAAGAGAAACATTAGCTGAGTGAACATCTCTGGTACCACCACCATCACCACCACCACCAGGACGCTGGCCTCCTTCCACTCACTCCTCCACCTGCCCCCCACTCTCCTCCCTCTGTGCCCATCTCAACACCAGCCTGCCTGCTCCGACAACAATGCAACAGTGTGAAGAGAGAAAGGAGGCTCACTTTCTTTCCTGTCCCTCGATCTGCGCTGTCCTGCCGATTGGTGGGATCTAAGCCAGCACAGTGGGAGAGCAGCTCATAAACAGGGCACAAATACCAGGACACACACACACACACACACATACACACACACACACACAGACACTAGGACACAAATATGCACATACTCTCTTAGACACGCTCGTACTTGGTCACACTCTGACGGCATACAAAGGCTGCTCTTGTGTGGCCACAACAAAAGAGCATACCAAGAGGAGAGAGAGCCCTGGTTTATATGCGTGTGTGTAGACCTTGTCATGAAAAACTGAATTGACCAGTTTATAAGCCATGCGGCTCTCAAACTGTCCAGTGAAACTTTTACTAATGACGTCTTTTTTAAGCAGAATGGCAGCTCCTCCAGGTGAGGAGACTTGACCCCTCTGCAAACACTTTGTTGTAGTTTCTATGGATAATCCTGGGCTTTAGCGACGCCCCCTGCAAACATAAAAAGGAAAAGCTAACAAATATTTCAAGAAAAAATTGTGTGCTATTACGACAGCAAGTCTTTGCTTGTGTTGTTTTTTGCATTGCGCAATTGTTACAAGTGATGAAATGGTGCAATATGAGCAAGGGCTGGATGATATAGCCAAAATCTTTTATCTCGGTATAGGTCATTTCATATCTGAATAACGATGTATATCTCAATATAGCATGTTTTCTGATAATTCAATAATAGTCTATATGAAATAACCACATGGTAAAGCCTATTTTTTCTATACTTCTGTGGGAATTAAATACTTTACAGTTGAACATTTTTCTCATTTTAAGAACTTGAGTGCAAAAAAACCCAGTTTTAAGTCAAATTATAGAGAATAAATAAATAAATATAGACTATCTACCTAGCCTATATCACGATAGAAACGGTATAGAAAAATATATATACAATTTTATATTGTTTTGACAATATGCAGTACATCGTCATATTGCCCAGTCCTAATATTAGCACAGATTGATGTTAACAGTTTAAATTTTCAATGATTTCATGAGCATAATCAGTCCACTTTCCCTAAGAAATCTTTTTGTGCTGAAGCAGTAGGGAATTTAATAGTGACATAGATCTTAATGTGTTAGTATTTTACCACGTGAACGGTGCTGGACACCTGTTTAGGAGTTTAAGCTGTGTTGAAACTGAGAGGAAATACACTTGAAGTTTCTATTTTTTGGGAGGTAACCATTGCACACTCAAAGAATGGAAACTGTGTCCAAAAATAGGGATTTATAAATCAAATGTTTTTCTTCTCAGTAGGAGCAATGTGCTGTTTTCGTTCTGTGGATTCTTTGTGAGGAAGAACACATTTGAAAACCGCAGATTTACTGGAGCTTATGTCAGCAGCTGCAGGTTGATTTAACAGAGACATCTGCTGGTTGTTTGTACTGTCTGAACTCTGCTGAATTAAGCAATGAAGGTAAGCCAATTTGGACTGAGTGAAACTGCCACGCTGCAGCATCTCCCAATGCAACTTCATACCAACTATGAACACAACGCATTCTTTTTTTCCCACTGATATTACAGTTTCTCAACACAATTCACAATGTCTTCTCTTTACTAGCTTTTACTTTTTGCACAATCGCAAGTTTGCTGAATCAGAAGGTGATGCTTATGATTAGAGATGAGCTAAGCACGGTGAAAACACAAAGATAACATTCACATTTTTAAGCTATTAATTATTATTCTGTTATTTTTTCGTTATCACTCATGAGAGGTTTGAGAGCATTGGGAGTTAAAAGTGGCACAGTGGCTTGGTTATTAATGGTGCTACCATTAATGGTTAGCTTTTTGCTACATTTATGGGTTGGTTATAATGAGTTGCGCTAACAATAATAACAAGCTGCAATGCAAGAATATTTTTTTTGGTTGTGTAACTGGAGAAGAATTACCCTTTAAATGTATAACACGGGATACCGAATGAAACTGCAATTTCTTTCTTTGGGTACAGCATGTGAGCAGCATGTTTATCTGTTTTTAATCAGGTTGGAGACACAATCTTAATGCATTTTATTACCTGCTTTTGGAATTTAATCTCAACCTTTTGCCTGTTTTGGCTCAGTTTACATATTGACTCAACCCTCTGATTCTTAATATGTAGAAGGCCAGAATAGTTATATCAGGACAGAGATTACATCTGTGCCACAAGGAGCCAGTTCACATACAAGTGCCTGGGGTAGCATGAATTGAATTAACATTATTAAATAAATACAGCAGGGGAGTTGTTCAAGAGCATAAACCTTTAAGGAGAACGAGAAGGGGGAACAAATCTCTTTCTGATTAAATATTTTATATATGAAGTCATTTTGGAGCAAAGATGGTGATATTTAATTTTTGTTGATTATTTTAATGTTTATATGCACATTAGTACCTCTCTTGGAGTTAATTAAGTGTCAGTAATGACTGCTATGGGGACTTGTAGACTTGCAAGAGGCCTGCAGTTAAAAACATTTAGACTGCTGACGGTAATATACAGTAGTTAGTCCCCATGACAGCCACCGTCAAAGGCTGACTGCTCCTAAACTCCTCAAGAGGTGTGTGTGTGTGCTGAAAAGTCTGAAAACTCTTCCCAAGTATGGCTTTGCTATAAGTAGTTTTTGTGAAAAAAGCCTTTATTAACTTGAACTAGCTGTAACCTTTAAATGTGTTGTTGTTACCAATAATATGTTCATGGCACTGTATAGTTTGCATGTTGTGTTTTTAGTGCAGGGAAATGAGCGACGAGTGGCACATACTGTATCCAGAATGACTGTGTTGTCAGAATGAGCAGCTATTTCAATGACTTAATACTGATTGTAAAGATATTTTTTGTATGTTTTCTTGTATGCGTGATGAAATATACAGACTGAGAGTGCGTGTTGCTCCATTTTAGTATTGTTTGTACGGAGGAAAAGAGTGAGTGGTATAAAAAAGATTTGAGTAACAAATAAAGCTTCAGTGAAACACACTGTTTGAATTGAATAAGTTGGTATATAATTAATGATAATGGGGGAATTATAAACCATTATGAAGACAAACGTGTAATTTTGGTTTTCTGACTGTCTTTTAGGAACAAGTAAATCCTTAATAAATCCAGGTGCCAGTGCATCCTATTTGTTTTCTGTCTGTTATAGTGTTCAGTTACAGGCTCGTATCAAACCCTCTCTATGCGACGGCTGTCCCCTGCTGTTTGATCTCCGATGATACTCTCAAAAGTGGCGCTGCCTTGCTGTCCCTTGTGTCACCTGTCTGTTCCCCTCTGACAAACTGAGCTCACAGACAACTAATGACAACCAGGGGGAAGAAGGAAATGGGACTGAGATGACAACAAGCAACAACAAATAGCCTATACTGAGTGTATTCCGCTTTAGAGAGGACATAGTCACTGTTTGTTTTTACTCAGTATGAGACTGATTGTCTTATCTATGCATAAAATAAACAATATGGAGACATACAGGTAGTTACAGTACATGGCCCTCAGAATAGTTCCTACAAACAAAACCAATTCAGTACACAGGTGGGAATCTGGAGGGACTAAATAAGGTAGATTAAATATTTGACATTATTTGACAGCCGTGGCCGGAGGCATTATGTTTTTGTGTTGTCCGTCCGTCCATCTGTACATACGTTAGGGTGACCAGATCCCAACAAACCAAATGTGGGACAAAAAGTGTGTTTGTGTGGGACAATGTGGGACACGTTACCAAGGCTGAGAGGTAGTCTACAATTTTGATATAATGTCTATCTAACTTAAATAATAAACATTTCTATTCTGCCCCTTACATGAATTGCCCTTCTTGGGATCAATAAAGTTGTCTGATTCTGAATCTGAATATCTTGTAACATCTCTATGCTTTGCCCGAATGCATCCATCCATAGATCAGCACATCTCTTTTTGATCCGCATGTTTCTTGTGAGACTCACATGTACTGTGTCGCTTCATGTCCTATTCCCCCCCGTGTGAAATTGAAAAATAACTGGCAAATTTCACACAAAACTCTGAGAACCGCCTTCTTCTGGCTTATAAATAATTATAAGTAGTTTCAGTCTTTGTTGTAGCTGCTCTTCCTTTTCTTTGTGGTATAGTTTCCATCATATTCCGACTAAATCTGAATAGCTTGTGACTTTGTGTGACCTACAATTTTCTCCGTTGGGCATAGCGTGGCAAAGACGGTGAAATGTTAACCTGCGTAGTTTGACAGCAAACACAGTGCCGTGATGACAGCCTTCCCTGCTTTCTTCACAGCCATTGGATAAAAGCCAGATTTAAAAAAAAGCGTCTGTCCTGCAGTGGTTAAACTTTTGAAAACTAGAGCCAAAGAAAATGTGCGACATCGTCTCAATATGTGGGACGTGGGAAAAGGGGATAGAAAAACTGTGCAGTCCCTTGTAAAGTGAGACACCTGGTCAGTTTACCGCACGTAAATGAATTCAAGGATGAAGTGATTTGATTTTGGTGGACAAAGATGGTGGACCTTGAGTGAATTTCTTCAAATTCAGCACAAACGTCCACTTGGACTCAAAGATCAACTGAATAGATTTCGGTGGACAAAGGTCAAGGTCACTGTCACCTTATGTCCGTCCCATTCTCGTGAAAGTGATATCTCAGGAACGCCTTATGCGAATTTCTTCAAATTTGGCATAAACGTCCACTTGGACTCAAAGATCAACTGATTAGGTTTTAGTGGTCAAAGGTCAAGACCACCTGGACCTCACGTCTGTCCCAATCTCGTGATATCTCAGGAAACTTCGATTCAAAGATGAACTGATTCGATTTTGGTGGTCAAAGGTCAAGGTCACTGTGACCTCACAAAACATGCCATAACTCAAGAATAACCTCACGATGTCATAACTCAAGAATTCATATGCTAATTATGACAATTTCACACAAATGTCTAATAGGATAAAATGATGTAGTGATGACACTTTGGACAGACATTTGTGTAAACTGCAACTTGACTGGTTGGCGGAGGCATACAACCACAAGGCGGTACTTCTACTTTAAAAAAGTTTTTAAATCTTCATGTGTGTATATAGAGGTCAAATTTCAAAACATTGTGACATATTCTCAGTATGTACTGATCTCTCTGTACACACAGCTTCAGTAAGTCTACTGCCTTTCTGGAGCAGGAACACTTTATCTTGTTTTAGCACAAAGCAAAAGCTCATTTTATTCACAGTATATTGGATTCCTACTTTTTTACCAAATAAACAATATCACTTTCCCTGCTTGATGCAATAATGAAAGCCAATGTATTTTTCCATTGTGTGCAACTTAAAGCTAGGGTCAGTAATGTTGAGCCAAAGCCGCTCGCCCACAATTACCATTATGAACGTGAACATATCATAACTAAACAACAAACATGAATATTGTTAGTACTCACAGATGTCAAGCTAGCAGCTTGTGGAAGACTCCGGTGATGTGCAGGTAGGCAGACAGGAAGGTTACTTGGAAAATTTAACCTATGACCTGTAGAAAATATCGAATGACTGATTTGAATATCATATCAGCTTCAGCCTTAGAAGTTAATGAGTACAGAGCAAGATTAAGATGCAAGTAGCTACAAAAAAGCTTGACCCACCATTTTATCTTCTTCCAGTGAACTAATGTCAGCAGCCAATATGAATGTTTTCTTTCTCGGTAATTTAGTAGACAGAACTTTGTGTGAAATCAATGAAAATCTAATTTGTAATACTGGGAGCTCACCCACAGTGCATCCCCACGGGTGTTTCCATTTAATCTGTCTGATTACACCTCCTCCCAGTGTGTGTGCGTGTGTGTGTGTGTGTGTGTGTACAGACTGTGCTTGATTGCCTCCTGTTTCACCGATTCAGGTGGGTTAACTTTATAACTTTTATTCATAAAAAAATCATAATTTTGCTTCAAACTCATCCAATATGTATCCAACGTGCTAAATTAAGGACACGGTGTTCAATACAGATGTGGGGAACGTCTCACCTGCCTCAGTTTGGATAATAATTTGTTATTCAAGCATTTATTCGAGTTAAAAGATCAACTGTTATGTCTTTGAATCAAACTTACACATAAACAGATGAACAAACAAATCCATTTTAAAAAGATGAATTGCATGTGCCATAAACTAAAATGTATCATGTGATCGTGCAGGATGAATTGGGGAAAGTCCACACCAGGCCAGATGTTTGCAGCCAGATGATAATTGTTTAATCAATGTACACAGAAACAAACTCCTATTCTCTACTCCATGTTTTCCTCTATATTATATTTATCCTAAGTAATCATTTTAATTTCTCTCTTACTACTTTGAAACAAAACAAATGTAAAAAGGCATTAGCAAAGCACTGACAGAAAGTGATAATGTTGTTTTTTTTGTTTAGCACCATGAGTTATGTCACAAAATAAAGTCATCCATGCTGTCACACAAACATGATGAGGTAAAGTCATAAAAACACAGGAAGCAATCAGGCTTTGAACCCATGGCATGCAGATTTAATCTCATTGCTTTTAAATTGATTTACTCTCACTGCTAAGGGGAGAGAAATTGTATGTCTGTGCAGCGGAGAATAGACCAAACCTGTGTGGATGTAATGAAATTGTGTACATTTATAGATTTTTTTGACTTTTATGTCTCAACTTACTGAGAAAACTGAGCCACGTTCAGGCTGTAAAACCAGTCCAAAGCCCAGTGGGTAAACACAAATCCCCTGATGGCTAAATTGAAACCAAGGCCTTATTTCTAGTTCCTGGAAAGTTGAAGCTTCAGAGATTTTGATGCAACAGCAGCTGTTCATTGCTCCATAAAGACAGCAAAGGTAATCTTGGCCAAAACAGATGCAGCTCACACCACACTAGTGGAAAGGTCGCCAGAGGGAATCACCAAAGTCGGTGGGGCTTCATCCTCTGGGGACCATGAATGTCCATATAAAATTGCATGGTAATCAATCAAATATTTGTTGAGATATTTCAGTATGGACCAAAGTGGTGGATCGACTGCCTGACAGACCAACAATGACAACCCTAGAGCGATGCCACTATAGCATGGCAAACAATTTATGCCATTGTCCTTCTCATTTTAGAAGACTTTAAAGGTGCAGTGTGTAGGATCTGGAGGCATCTAGTGATGAGGTTGCAGATTACAACCAACTGAAACTCCTCCTGTGTACCAAGCGTGTAGGAGAAGTGAAATGCGAAAACGTGAAAACGCAAATGACCGTATCTGGAGCCAGTGTTTGGTTTGCCCGTTCTGGGCTACTGGAGAAACATGGCGGCCGAATTCGTGAAGAGGACCCGCTCCGTATGTAGATATAAATGACTCATTCTGAGGTAAGGAAAACACAACAACTCTTATTTTCAGGTGAAGAAAACATACTTAGTAATATTGTATTCCATTTCTGCCAATAGATCAAATCAAATCAAATCAAATCAAATCAATTTATTTTTGTATAGCGTCAAATCACAACAGAAGTTATCTCAAGACGCTTTCTTGAGATCCCCCTAGACGCTACACACTCTTCCTTTAACATGCAACTCCATCATTTTTGTAGTTTTGGATGATCAGAAAAAAAATGCACAACACACTGTGTCAAATAAGATGGACAATATGGACATATGGATCATGTTCTATAAACTGCAGGACAGTTATATCTATATACTGTAGACTGAAGTGCCTCTGGCTATTGACTCCTGCCAACAGCTTCCAAATCTTCTGAAACAAAAAGCTCCATACAAACACTGAAAGCAAAAATAATTTCAAAAGAACTTCAAATTCCATCACCTGCATTTGTATCAACAAAATTAATATAGGCAGCCAGATTACAGTATACAAAAAATATCAGCAGATTTCAAATAAAATGCACTAATGACCTGCAACATACTAGACCAAGGAGGCAACTCATTCATAATAATTTAATGTGTTGTCATGATCAAAGATTAATCAAGATTAAATTCAACATAATGTATCAACTCTGAGCTTTTGTGAACTGTAGATCTTTCATCATTTTCCTCCCGATAACACAAACAAATTCAGTGATGCAGTGCAAAGTGAATCTAGATAATAGCCCCCAAATTACAGTATTTTGACACAGAGATTATATTTTCTTACCATGACTGACTTTGCACAAAAGATAGTCTTAAAGCACTGGGACAGGCAATTTAATGATCCAATACAAGGAGGCAAAGTGCTACTATTACTGGGAACTATTGCTATCATCACGTCTCCCATCAAGCAGAGTTTTCTCATCACATTCTGCTCCTTGTAGGATCCACACTGTCCAAATCTCCACACTGCAAAACCTCTGCAAGTCTACACAAAAACAGACCTAGTCCTATTTTGCTCTATGTTTATCACTGGTTGTCTAATAAGGACTGTTTAGACAGCCATAAAATATATATATTTTTATCACAAGTCAAAAATCTGATCTTTTGCATGTTATTTTATCACCTCCAGTGATTCGTATCCTGCTGTAATGCATCATTTTAGAACTTACTCAAGTTTTTTTTTATGATTCTTACACAGTAAACACATACAATAGGTTTTTTTTTTATTAGCAGTGCATGCAAGGTGGAAATCAAGCAATCAGATCCAAAATCCTAACTACATAAATATGTTCAATTCTTTTCTTCATTGTTATCATCGTTACCCACATAATAAATAACTACATACATAGCTCTTGTTTAGTCAGTTTAGTTATGGACTGTAATACAGAACGATCTTCCTTTTGAAGAATGCTGCTGAAAATATTCTAACAAAGGTGTTTTTTGTTAAATATTTTCTATCCTTAACATTGTCCTTTGAGATAAAGAGAATATACAGTGAGAACATACGTGAATACAAGTCTGAATATTATAACAAAAATAAATACCTTTTTCCTGCAGGGAAATTCCATTTCAGTGACACGTGGCTGCTTCCTTTAAGTTCAATTTGTAAACAGATTCAACGCCATAAAACAACAGTCCTCAGCTCTGCTGATGATGATGAGCAACCTGTGCCGAGCAGGTGACAAACACAACGCTTCAAATGATGAATTAGGAAATCAGTAACAGCTGAGTTAAGACTTGGTAGTGTCTTATCATCCAAAATAGACCCTTCATGTATCATGTCTGGCTGATGCTGCAGATTACTTGGTTTGCATATCAAAATAAGAACAATAACTAGGTGATGAAGTGATCAATTATAGCCAGAGAAAATAGAAATTGAGGGGCTTGAATACTAAACAGGAAAAGCAAATAGCTAATGATTTACTGTATACTGAAAGAAAGTAGCATCTTGTTCTGAATTTCAGCCAGCAGAGGGCAGCAGAGCAGAGACAATATCATATACATATAGGTGTAGGAAAATATGTAGTTGTGTGTTAGTGTTAAAAAGCAGCAACAGCTTTTTCCCAGGATGGAAACAGGATAGCAATCATCTCATTTACTGTGAAGTCCAATTGCACCTATCCACTGAGCTGTGGTTGTATTACTGTAGCTCGCGCATATAAACTGGACTAGAGTCCTGCTGCTATCTTACCATGCATGTTTAGTTGAGCTGCAGGTTGGCGAGGTGATAAATCAGACAGTATTGGAGTCGGAGGGTTGGTGCTAATAGGACAGAGGTCTCAGGTGGTTCAGTGTTGGTATTTCTTATCTTTCTGCCACAGCTACTCCCTCTGACTCTCTGTACTTCTCTCTCTCCTTCCTGCTCAACTCCTCTGAGGAAAGTAACAAACTGCTCTTTAAAAGGATAGATGTTGTTGAACTACACCTACCTGGTTACATTCAGTATACATGGGAGACATTTGGTGCATGTTGCTGCTTTGGGGTGATCATCGCGCAGCACATAATAGAAAGTTCAGCGGCAACAAAAAAAACATAAAAATCCAAAGAAGTTAAGAAGCAGCTAGCGGGTGTTACATATTAAACCGCCTGCGTTCTCACTAAAAGCAGCGTAACCGGTTGTCATGGAGTGTGAATGAGGCAGGCAGGCGGGACTCTTTAAGACTTTGACATCATCCAAAGGCAGACATGCTTGTGAAACGGATGGTGGGGCGGCAATTGTTCAATTTGTGATAAAAGCACCGAATTTGGCAGATGTGTTGATAGATATATTGGGAACAAAAGTGGATATTGTGGATTGCTGGGGCTCTCGTCCGGCCATTTGGAACCTTAACCCAAATTTGGTTCAGCAGCTTCGCCCTAGTTGCCTGCCTTACACCTACAGGTACCTCAACTCTCTCCTTCAGATGGCGGAGGGTGGTTCAATTATAAATACCTTACATTGTAATAAAACATATTTTTCACTTTAACTTGTATGTAAATAATATTTGTGGTGCTGAAACAGCAGCATTTTGGAAAATGGCTACCAAGGTCATCAAAATGCCAATCTGCATTGGCCCAATATCCACATTTCTTCTAAATATATTAAGCTATATATATACAAAATTTGGTGCTTTTTTTATCACAAAATGAACAATAGGCTTACTATGCCGCCCCGCTATGAAGAGTAATGTACTTGATGTGGAAGGGTGCATCTTTATATGCAAAGGGACCCTCTTTCCTTGGCTCATCAGCCATTAAAATCTGATTAGGAATTAGTTTAACACTGCTGCATCGAGCCATCGGCATGCCCCTTTGTTCAGTCATCCTCCATTAGTTATCAGGACAATATACGAGGAACCTTCAATGTCAAAATGCAATGTATGATGTTTTTTTCTGAATGAGCTCTGAAAGTGTTTATTTTTTTCTTGCATTGGATCCGAAGTTTGCTGTGATATTTTAGGGAGCCCTCAAACTATCAATTACCCCTATACCTGCCGTCTAACCATCTAGAGTCAGACGTTATATTTTCAACAGCAGAGGAGAGAAAGAGGCCACTGCAGTGTGTTTGAGATAAATGAGTTTCAGCTCATGTCGGTCAGTCAAGACAAAGTGAGGTTACGGTGCAATAGACGGAGTAGCAGCAGTCCAATGAATCAACCATTTCTTGTGTCTTTGAGAGACGGTCGGGTCCCTGTGCTTAAGTTCAAAGTCTAAGATCAAATAATATCTAAAATCCTCTTCAGAATACCTCTGATAGTTTGACCGGGCCTCGCAAAGTAAAGTACCCGCTGATTAGACTGTAACGGGTTCAAAGACATTTCCATACACTCCAGTCCACCAGACAAGCGAATCAGTCCCAGGTTAAAGTATTCTAACGGATTCCAAATAGTATTTGTCTCCGGCGAGATGAATTTTTCAGTTTTTGCTGCTCTCTGTTGGAGCAGTTGGTGGTTGCGTTTGCTCCTTCACCTCAGACTGGCCTTCTTTCTTCTTCTTCTTCTTCTTCTCATCATCGTCCTTGAAGAAAAAAAGGGGAAACATGCCGAGGATACAGCCGATGCCGACACCAATGGCTTTGCCCTGCACAGAGGAAAACAGAATACAAAGACAAAATGCAAAGTTCAGCTTTACAGCTCTGTCGTTTCCAGTAAATAAGCCTCTTACATTTGACGTTTTAATTAGGACTGTCAAAGTTAACGAGATAACAACGCGTTGACGCAAGTTTGTTTTAACGCCACTAATTTCTTTAATGCATTAATGCAACTTGCGATTTTTAGGTTTTTAGTTTGTAACTTGTGAAGATACTGGCATCATATGAAACTAGGCTGTTGTTGCCTGTTGGGCTTGAGTTTGCCATGTTATGATTTAAGCATATTTGTTATGCTAAATGCAGTACCTGTGAGGGTTTCTGGACAATATCTCTCAGTGTTTTGTGTTGTTAATTGATTTCCAATAATAAATATATACATACATTTGCATAAAGCAAACATATTTTCCCACTCTCATGTTGATAACAATATTAAATACTTGACAAATCTCCCTTTAAGGTACATTTTGAACAGATAAAAAATCTGCGATTAATTTGCAATTAATCATGGACAATCATGCGATTAATTGCAGTTAAATAATTGAATCGATTGACAACCCTAGTAATTATACTTTGGTTTGTTATGTATTAAGTATTATGCCCAGTTTGGTCTCATCTTCATCAATAAACAAGGATTTATCACCATTGTATTGCACATGTTATTCATGCCTGCTGACTATAAGATTGAACAGGCAATGACTAAAACCGAGAACTCTAAGACACTGAATTCCCCTTTACACTTTGACACGTATTCTACATGTTTGCAAGAAAATAAATCAGGGTATTGTGCAACATGCCAGGACCATTACCATGACCTTTCACAGCCAGCTAAGAGCCTTTTAGTTCTAAACTAATCACTCAACGTAATTACAGTTAATTACATTTCACACTTGAGCAGTCACAGCATATTAAAAAATCATTCAGGTCTAATTTCCTCGCATAATGAAAGAGTGACCGAAGGGGCACATCACAGGGACTTGTGTTTCTGTTGCCACCGTACAAACCTCCTGACCTGGTTTGATGTTTACGATGCATTACACAACTCATTTAATCCTTCGAATGCTCTTTGTAGTAGGTTCATTAATATCCACTCTGACTGTGGACTGTTTATGTTGAGTGTGTTTATTAGCCTGATAGGCTTTTGTCTGTCTTCACAGAGAGAGAGTTCAGTACTCACACTGAGACAAACATTTAGGTCCCTGTTATACTAGAAGTGTGACAGAGACAGTGGGGTTAAAGGTCCCATAATATAAAAAGGGAGATTTTCATGTCTTTTTTTTGTATAAAGCAGGTTTAAGTGCTATATAAATACTGTAAAGTATCGAAAAGCTCAATCCACGCTCAATCCACACATCTCATATTCAGAAACTGTACCTTTAAATAAGCTGTCAGAATTTCTGTAATTTTGTGATGTCACAAATATACAATATATAGACCATTTCACAATTTTAAAAGGTAAAAATTCTAAATGTGTCCCAGTTTATTTCCAATTGCAGTGTATGTGAATGACATCAGCTGACAGGACGTAAACATGAACCCAAACTGTTCCTTAGCAACACAATTCTGTTGCAGTTCTGTTGAAATGCACTAAAACGGAGCGTTTCAGACAGAGGCTAAGTACAGACATATTCATGAAGTATGAAGAAAATAAAGGATTTCTTTTTAACATTAAAACATGTAAACATGTTCTAGTAAAAAACAAAAATACAAGCATGAACCTGAAAATGAGCATGATATGGGACCTTTAAGGTTTGTGAGTTTTAGTGTGGTATGATGATACCGACCGCGTGAGAGCTGACTCTGGTCTGCCACATGTCAGCCTGTTTTGGGCTCAAGTCAGGAATCTGCATTCCCAGCCGATACGCCAAGGCCTCCACATAACCTGCCAGCCTAAAGAGAAGAAGAGACACACAGAAGAAAGAGGAATCAAACTTACAATTGTAAAAGTGAGCCGCAACAATGAATTACTTCTAATCAGTGACCCATTAAGGTGCTTTGAAGGATAGATGATGAATTATCCTTTCATTCTGTGGTAACAATTTTGACATTTCACAAGATGGAAAGCCTGTTCAAGCAAAGCAGAGACACATGGAAGACATAAAGGTCAGTAATGGAGACATGTGAATCAGTTATAGAAAGAGAAGACTTAATATGCGAGTTTGTTCAGGCGCACAACGCAAAATATGTATAGACATGGTTAAAGGGACTGTTTGTAACTTTGTAAGCGTATAAATGTAGCGGGTCGGCACACATGCGTGCTCGCATATGCGCGTTCGCGTGTAGCCGCTGTACCCTCCTCCTCTGCCTGCTCGCCTTCACTCAGACAGCTCAGCTCGCTCCACCTCTAGACGTGAACGCGCGTTCACTACACACTGCAGAAGAGTTAGTTTAGCTCTGAGAATATCTAGTGAATGCACAGGGGACGTTTGTGCAGAAATAACTGCTGCAGCTCCTCCAGACCAACAGAGGTTTTCCGTGTCTTGTGAAGTGACGGAGCTCTAGAGAGAGTTACGTTGTCTTCTCGTTACCGACCGGGTGCCGGTGTCTCCTCTGCTCTCTCCGGCTGCGGGCGGAGAGAGCAGAGGAGACACGCTGCAGAGCCCCGCTGCCTCAGCCTGCACTTAGGCAGGAAAAGCCAACACTAGGATCAGATCTAAATCATGTTCATGGAGAGACCTTCGTCTGGTCAGCTAACATTACTGCCAAGCAGGTGAAATATAGAGTGATATTGTGGTTTTAGCTGACGTGTGTCGCCTCACTGTTTTGAGCGATGCTCGTTCAGGTATATTTAGAGCGAGCAAACGGGAGCCCGGCGTTGACTTTCGTTGACTTAACGGCCACAGGTGTCGCTGTTAAGAAGCATTTCTGAAAAATACAAATAGTCCCTTTAAGTCCTTGGCTCTAACACATTATTTTCAAATGAGAAAAAGAAAATCAAAGGGAATATTATTAACACACTGTAAACATGACCACAATGACTTATGAGAATAAAATGCATCACTAAAACAAATGTGCTACAGGCACTGACAGGCATATTAAAATTGTGTTTAGGCTGTAATTTGCACATACACTAAATTTATAACCACTTATGTTTGTTTTGTTCCAGTTTGTAGATGTATTTCTACATTACATCTCATGATCCATTAAACCGCAGGCATAGCAAAGTGAACTACCAAAGTAATCGATGGTAATGAAAAAAGACAAAGTAAATCAGCAGATGAATGTTCCAGTCTGCGCCTCGTCGATGCCATCTGTCATAAAACCAGCAGGACGTCAAATATCAGTAAGAGAGAGAGAGAGAGAGAGCCTCCGATGTGTATAAATGAAAAGCACTCTTCAGTGCTTTACATAGATGACAGAACAAAGACAGATTGCAGCGGATAAAGAATACTGTATCATTACAAACTCATCAATCATCCAAAACTTGTTTATTTCAATTGTAAAGCTGTAAGGTTTGTCTGATGTGGAGCAGATAATGAGTTCTGTGTTACTGAAGTCACGGAGCCATAACTTATTCTCTGTCCCTTCTACAGTAGATATAAAGCTAATAAAATACTGATAAAGCTGTTTTTGGTAAAGAAAAATACCAAAATGACCTTTTAAGAACCTCATTTTGGGTAGATTGCAACATCTACTATAAGAAACTAATAAAGTTTGTCTCTCAGTTCCAATTATTTCAGAGCCGTATAGAGTATAAAACTGGGTTCATGGTGTAGATGGTGATATCTCTCAGGGACCATCTATAAGGCTCAAGCTTTTAATTGTGCTTCAGTGGTGCATATTGCCAAACAAATCTGTAATTAAATTACCATTAAGTTGTTCTTCCACACAACCAACCTGGGGCCTTTGGGGCCACTTTGCCCGGTTGGTAATCCTGCCTTGATTACATAATACACATCGAACTAATTGCAATTGCAAATGCAGTAACAGTAGTATGACCAAAATAGTAACTGAAAGTGTTTGGAGAGCTGCTGTACATTACAGTCATGTGTCAAGTCTGAGCAAAAAATATACAGAGCAGGTCAAGCAGCTCCAGTGTGAGAAAAGAAATCCCGGCGAATATTTTTGAGCCAGGTCTGGTTCAGTCACCGGCGCTAACGGATCCTCAGTTCACTGCACACACAAATAAGCTGCAGCTGGAGCTGTCGAGTCAGGGGAGTGATATGTAGCAAGTAGAATATTTCAGAGAGAGATAAAAAGACGAGGAGAGGAAGCTAGTGTGTGTGTGTGTTGAGGTGTATGTGTGTGTGCCTGGTGGCTATAGCGTTTCATCACAGTAGAGCAGAAGTGGAGGGTTTTTACGAGAGATTTTTTTTCAGTTTTCATAATTACAGATGATGGACTATTAGGTTAATAAATCCAAACTGATCATGAGGACAATAATTACACAACAGACAATCATGGTATATAGACAAACACATGTAAACTCATCATTAATCCAAATACGGACTCTCATATGCATACAATATGTTTAATTTATCAAGTACATACAGTACCTTGACAGAGCAAAAATACAAACACTCCTGCCTTTGAGTCAAATCCAGGCCAAATATTCCACATATTTGCAACACCAGAAGGCAAAAGAATTCAGGGCTACATCAGAAAATAAAATACCTGCAGTATTCATAACACTGACATGATGAACTTAGAAGCAAAGTCAGCTGGGGCCTGGGATCATTTCTGAGCATCAGACTCAGACAGACAGAAAGGCTGAAACTCAACCTGGCTGCACCAGAAGCAATAAAAACCTTCCTGGAACAACAACTGCAATCTATTAACATTATCAGTGGGCAATAATAAAATCTGTGTTCTGCCGCGTTGGATTTAAATAGTTAAAAAGGACACAGCTGCTCTCATATTATTGTTGATGTTATCTAGGAAACCGTTTGATAAAGAGAGCAGTGGTGCCGTTGGCCGGGATGCGGATCAAAATGAGAAAGATCAGGAACCAAATAAATGGAATGATGATAAATGAGCTGCAGTTGATGGTAAATATGGCGCGTTTCCAAATGGGTGGTTGGAGTGTCATTATAGGAATCATCAGGATAAACTACTGTAGGACTATGCCTCGACTGAAACAAGCATCCACACTACTAGCTCAGTCGCCAGGAAAAAATATTGGCATTGGACGTTTCAGCAAACGTTGAATGTCGACGTTTTTGCATTGCAAGTAGTTTTGTTACCTAAGCCTAACCAATCGTTTCACAATGTTCACCACGTGGCATCGCGTTTCTTGAAGCGTGGTACGAGACTGATATGAAACGTATTTATGAAACTTATTTTAGTTTTATAAATGTTGACATTCAGTGTATCAGTAGTTTGCAGAAAAGTCCAATGCCAATACTTTCTCTACTTGAGCAAAACACTGAACAGATACTGGGCTTTAAACCTCTTATAGAGGACGGCAAGCAAACTAGACTGTCCCTAAGGGGATGAATGATTAATCACCCTCTGTTAATCCTGACACACTTATAAGGAAAAAAATCGGATACATTCAACTATCAATCATCCATTCACTAATTGCCTTTATCCGCTTTTTATAATACAAGGTCGTGGAATTTGCTCCAACCCAGCATGCAATAGGTGTAAATCAGAAATTCAGACATGACATCACAGGGTCATGTGTCACAGTCCAGGAAGAGGAATCAAATTTGGGACCCAATTTTTTATTCCCTACAGCAGTGGTTTCCAACTAGGGGGTCCCACCCCCCACTAGGGGTCACCAAAGCTTCACAGCGGGTCATGAGGCCTTCTTGATTTTAAGGGGAAAACTTTAAAAAAAAATATACAGCTGACCTTTATCTCAGCATTTCATTCATTTCTGTTAAGATATAAAAATCTCCCAGGATAAGGGCACAGTGAAGACCTGAACACAAGCTATAATCAGTCTTCCCTCTCTATAACAATGGCTAAGCGTCACAGAGAAGAAAACATGGAATTAAAAAAAAAAAAAAATCAAGAGATTTGTATTAAAAGTTCCTAAATTATCAGGAAAACTCATCTCTGATGCAGTATTCACAGGAAATAATCTGCTCAAAATTCATCCAAATGGCTTGTTTTACTCCAAATTCCTGCAGTTATTGCGTTCACCAATTGCAGTTGTTCTGTACTGTTATTGTTATTCATTGAATGTAATATGAAATATCATTAAAATATGTCACTTAGGTAGGGGTGGTCAGTTTACCCAATGATAGAAAAGTGGTACCTTAATGAAAAAGGTTGGGAACCACTTCCATAGATCCCTACTCTCTAAGTTTTTGTCCTGTTTTTTCCCAACTTAATGTACTAATGCTTTACTGGCTGCCTCGTCTGCCCCAGAAAGCCACTAATGCATTATGTCCATAAGGAACACAAACAGTAGCCGAGACTAAGCTGTGCAGGAGGAGCATCTGTAGGCTGAACGGTCAGAATGACTCATCAGCTCAATTATGGACTTCAACGAGGTTTAGCTGGTTTCCTACAGCTGTCAAAACACACGCAAGCATGCTGGAAAATATTACAAATCCACCCGAGCATGAACCCCTACACACACACACACACGCACACACACACACACACACACACACACACACACACACACACACACACATACTGTATGTGGATATAGTTGCACAGATTGCTCACCACAGGCACCAAGACTTAAGACATTTTATAGAAGAGCAGGGAGTCAGAGCAGCAGAGCTCAGTCACTGTCTCCTGGTTGAGGAAGACAGACGCTGAGTGGGAGGATTCACAAACAATCTTTGCAGCGTAATCACTACAATATTGACCAAAAGAGACTCCAGAGGAACACTCTGTAGTGACAGCTTCATCTATCTGTGCTGTTTGTGTACATGAAGCTGGTGACTTTGACCTTCACAGAGAGTCCCTGTGAATCAGCTGGCTAATGTGCACAAACACATAAACCTGTAATACATCCTCTTCTACTACAGTAGTCAGCCCTGCTCTCACCGCTGTGTGTCCTGTCTTTTCTATCTGTCTATCTATCTATCTATCTATTATTATTATACTTACTTTAATGTCCAACATGTTTATATTTTGTAGTATAGGACTGCCCTCAGACTACAGTGCAGAAGCCTAAATGCAGTTTATTGATGTTTGACTAATTGGCAATTAGCAATAATTTAAATTCACATGTAAAACAACTGCAATTTACATGCTGAATTTAAGTTAGAAGGAATTGGAAGGAATATTTGCAATATTTACAGTATTTACAGGGGGACGTAGTAACAGTTCATATTTACAGTAATGTAATAAGTTAATTGTTTGATTCCGTGCACATGTGTACAAATGTGTGTGGATAATTTAAAAATGCATAAAATATATAATATATAAAATTTGTAATATTTAGGAATGGGTACTATGATTGTGGCTTTCTAGTAACTGTGCACCTTTAATTTCCCTTTGATACTCTCGCTGGAAGGGTTTTTGGGGTTAATCTTGAGTCAGTCAGGCCAGCCGAGAGTGGAGCCACACAGTTTTTTGACCCCTCTCTCTCTCTCACTCTCTCTCTAACAATTCTTGCTTGAATTGTATATGGATGGATAATTATTCTGTACTAACTTTTTCTTGTGTTGATTACTTTACCGATTGGTCCTGTGGCTTTTTTGGTGTGGATTACAAAGAGGGGAATCGTTAGAGCCTCAAGCAAAGGCTTGATTCATTGGAAACCTACATACAGGTTTGTATCATTATGTGCAACTAATTACAATCTGAGTGGGTCTGAATAAATGTTAGTTTACATCTTTAGAAATAAATTTAGAAAATACCAGTGATGTATTTGTCAAGTAAGTAAGTAAGTAAACGGTGATCTAAATGAACAACACAGGGTTTCCGTGTCACAACTATTCACACTTTTTGACTGAATGAAACCTAAAATTAATTTTCTCTGATTAACAATGACGATGGATTTCTTTGAGTCTTTCCAGCAAATGTAAACTAAAGGAAGCCGAGGTTCTCACTGAGCATGTTGGCTGCATTTTAATCAATCTGTAGAGCTTTTAATTTGGCTCGTTTGAGAACAATTCTAACTGAACATCATTACACCCAGACTGCCTGTGAATGGGGCTCTTGATCCTCTTCCAAGTGAATTGCGGTGCGTTTTGTGAGGAGGGAGACTGTATAATTCAAGCCAACTGCTGGATACTAAATATGCAAATTTATGGGTACACAGAAAGACTCATAATTCAGTTTTTTTTTTCTACATTTGCTGTTAGCAAAGACACGGAATAGGTTGAGAACAGCAAAGAAGAGTACATGCTAGAGCTGCAACGACTAGTCCATTAATTAAAATGTCAATTAACAGAAATCTTTCAAACAAATCAGCAACAATTTTAATCATTTGTTATTCATTAAAGAGGACCTATTATGCTAATTTTCAGGTGCATACTTATATTTTGGGTTTCTACTAGAACATGTTAACATGCTGGAGAGCTCCATCAGCGACAGGCTGCTCCAGCCAAATGTGTGAAGGAGCGCTATCGCAGGTCCTTCCTTCCTGCAGCTGTCAGACTCCACAACCAGCACTGCTCCCAGTAGACCACATACACACCACAATAACTGCACTACACTGTATAATGACTGTGCAATATCAATAGTACTCAGGTGTAATTCATACTGTGCAATATTTTCAGGTGGAATTTCATTCTCACTGTGCAATATAATTTTTCCACTTGTACAATTGTGTTAATAGCCTGGTAATAGTCAATACTGTATATATTGTTCATATTTTTTATGTTTTCCCTTGTTTGTATTGTTAATATTTTCCTTCTATTTAAATTGTTCATATTTTGTTACACTTTTGTTTTGCTTTTTGCACTGTGTTGTATCTTGCTTTTTGTTTTTTACCGATGCTTTTTGTTTTTTGCACCATCCCCTTTGCTGCTGTACACTGCAAATTTCCCCACTGTGGGACCACCAAGGAGGCATTTACTTTTCTCATACCTGCTCTGCTGCAGCACCGCTTTTCACCCTCTGTCTGATACAGTTTCTTTGAGCATAAAAGCACAATAGGTCCTTTTTAAAGTCAACAATTAACTGGTTTCCCCTTTTAAAAATTCAAAATGTTCTGCTCTTCCTATTTTATTATAGTAGCAAACTGAATATCTTTGGGTTTTGGACTGTTGTTCAGACAATAAAAGTTAGTTGAAGCCCTAGTTGTAGTTCACTGTACATGTCATTCATGCAATACTTGTTTTGACTCACTGGTGGACTAAGTCAGTCCAAAAAGCTATTCACTGTTCAAGTGGTTCCCTGTGGATCTGAGCAAACTAAATACTGCAACAAGTTTACAGTAAAGAGGCATCTGGGGTCTCCTCATCTGTCAGCTTCTGACAAAACAACCTCAGCAGAAAGTCGACTGCGCCTCCTCTTCAGCTCTCGACTGCTACTAAAGTGCCCCTGACTCCCAGAGTAATCTAAAGCACAGAGTTCGTTGTGTTCCTCCTTTGAAATGAAAATAAGCTGTAATGCAAACATTGCAGTGAAAGGAAGGACACCTGCAGGAGCTCCACCGACGCTCACTAGCAGACAAACAGCCTTCACAACCACTTGCGTAAATCCATCAAAACAAAAAAATAAAGCCTCTCTTGTCTGGTCTAACCGAGCCTCACCTTGACAAACGGGCCACAAGGGCTCTACTTTCCCATTATGATGGAGTGGCAAACACAGACGCTCATACAGAGGCACGACTGAGTGTGTGTGTCCACTGAGAGCGTTTACAAAAGCCACAACAACTCAGCTAATCAATCACACTAAAACGGTGCAAAGGCAACAGTACAGTCATCTTTCTACCCAACTGTCTATTTAATACCTTCTCCGTTGTGCTGGCTATGTCTATTTAAATGAGAGAGGGTAATAATCTGTTATATCACTGGTTGGAGGTCTATTCTATTACTGTAAGTGTTATGATTGGCAAGTTAGTAAAATGGTTATGGTCCATGTGGCCACTAGGAGGCCCTGAGGTGGATAACAGTCATGAATCAGTTGACTGAACCTGATACAGTACTGCAATCGTTTGAAAAGATCCAAGATAAGGGTCCAAAGAAAACATCAGCTTCCACTTCTCATGGATCATTATGCTTTTATCGACCAAACTTGATCACATGCTGCACATAACTGTGGCAGTCATTGTTTTGTTTTAGGTTTACTGCATAATGTGAGAGGAAGGGAGAATGAAACAGTCTCTAGATTATTTTGTTTCTGTCAGTGGGAACAAAACAACAATGAAGAAAGCTGAAGGAGGAAAACAGATCAAAACAATACACTTGAATCCTGATTTGTATTAATGAGGCAAATTTAGTGAGGTTGAATATGTTTTACATGAAATATTCAATCCATGTTAAAACAGACAATAAGACTGGTTATTAGAACCAAAATTATACTATATGTATAGGGCAGAGTTACGCACTGCACTTTCCTTCTATACTGCACAAACCCAGAACTTAAGTCAATATATTACAGGCTGATAAAAATGTGCCTAATCAGACTTTTTACGGATCATACATAAATAATGTTGCATAAAATCTTCCCAACTCCTAGTACAACAAAACACAATGTAATCCTTAGTATGATTAAATAAATGAGGAACATAGTGCACATAAAATGTTCTTTAACTAATGCATTAATTTGGGAAGGTTCAAATTACTCTGTTAAGCAATCTCTTATGAAAGCTTTTAAATTAGGGCTGTCAATCCATTAAAATATTTAATCGCGGTTAATCACATGACTGTCCATAGTTAATCGCAATTAGTCGCACATTTTTTATCTGTTCAACATGCACCATAAAGGGAGATTTATCAAGTATTTAATACTCTTATCAACATGGGAGTGGGCAAATATGCTTGCTTTATGCAAATATATGTGTATATTTACTATTGGAAATCCATTAACAACACAAAACAATGAAAAATATTGTCCAGAAACCCTCACAGGTACTGCATTTAGCATAAAAAAATATGCTCAAATCACAACATGGCAAACTCAAGCCCTAAGGGCAACAACAAATACATTTAAAACAGAGCCCACTACAACCTTCTGAAAGATCGGTGTTTCGTCGAATTTTCAAGAGGTTAATTAAAAATCTCAAAATGCTTTAATGTGTTAAAGAAATTAGTCCCGTTAAAATTAATTTGCGTTCATGCGGTGTTATCGCGTTAACTTTGACAGCCCTTTTTTAAATGCATCAAACTGAAGTAAGTGTCTGATATCCTCTACATCTGTTAATAACTAGATTAACATCAAGATTTAGTTCTACAGAACAGTCTATGGAAGTTTTTTTTTCATTTTTACATTATTCACTCAAAAACGGTTGGTTAAGTCGGACTGCATACTCCTCTCCTCATTTAGACACACCTTGTTCAGACTGTCTCGATATAATCAAACCACATTGATAAATTTAAATTATTCTTTTCTTATTCATAGTAATAACCCCTTTTGTGCTTCGCAGTCTTCTTTCCTCTGGGACACAAAACCTCTGGTAACTGCATTTTTCTTTCCCCCGTGCTGCTCGTGCTTATCTTCCTCTGGGCGAAATCCAATAATTACTGTTTAATATGGAGCAATTTAATGACTTAGCCTTCACCAAAGGGAGAGGAGTGGGATGGTATACCTCTACCTTCATATATACCTGGGTGGAAACAAGCACTGTATTGCTGTAATAATGCGTGTGATGTGATATACACTATGATGTCAACATAGTTTTTCTTAACATTTCATCTTTTGAGTGAATGAGGGTAATACCTCTAAATCCTCTACAAGCTGCCATGATTGGCAGAGACTTTAAGGGTAATAACTGCCTGCCTGTGTGTGTGTGTGTGTGTGTGTGTATGTGTGAAATTCTTACCCTAGTCCTGCCAGATCAGACACCAGGTTGCCAAGGGCAGCAGCTGTAGAAAATGCGAGAAGAGACATGATTACAAAATTAGTTTTTTATCGAGGGCAGCCAAAAGGCACAAGACACAGAATGAGTTTGTCTGGAGTTTTTCCATCATGTGAAACACAAGAAATAACACACTTTTCCATCTACCACTCAGAGGCATACACCTGGAGTCCTCTGCTAAATTCATTCCCCTCATTATCAATATATGTAAGGCATGATGTCAAGAAAAAGATGTACTGAATAACCCAGAATGTGTACAAAACATGTGCATCATAAGCGACTTCAGGAAACAAACTAAAAGCAGTTGAGAGGCTGAGGTCGGGCCGGGTTTGCTCGTCCGACACGATACCAAAATAAGTCGCTGAGATCCGAAAACACGTTGAACAAAATCTTATTTAATGAACATGATCAACTTATCATAACGTGCACAAAATCAGGATAATCAACAGTGATCAAAAGAAAATAGAGGTCGACAAAAAAATACGGAGACTGCACTCGCCCTCTCTTCCCTCCTACAATAATATTTAGCCTCATAATTAACCATAAAAGCCTCTTCATCATATCTATTAAAAAACACAGAGCAAATATGGGTCAGCAATTATTTTCTTATAGCTGCTTATTTTTACCATGTTGGTTTTTGCACAGGATATGATGAACAACCCCAGTGCATTCTGGGCTCATTAAGGAGGCAGATGCAATGCTGCAGCCCACATTACTGTTGAGCCTAATAACTTCTCATGAATAATCAGAGCAGTGGAGCAGTAGTGTCCACGGAGGAGAGAATGAGGGCATGTTGAAATCCCTGAGTTGGGAGGTGTGGCGTTAACGAATTGGCTTGTTATGTTGCTTGTACGTTACTGTACAGTACTAGTGGCTCCTAAAAGAGAGAATAAAGTCTGTGCTTTGCTTGCTGTTGTCCGTGACCCTGAGTTCAGAGCATTGCTGCAGCTGCCGCAGCGACACGGACGCCCTCAGGGGAGCGGAAACAAAGCAGCAGTGTGGTGCCATCTCTGCTGAGGCACAATCTCCATCCAACCCTGGCAGGAGGTCTTCCAGTCCAGCGGCCTTCCTGCTACTGTAGCAACAAGGTTGAGAACAGCATATAATGTGGCTGCAGTGACTCTCTTCCTATTAACAATTTGTTTTTGTACATCTGAACAAGTCACCCACAAGACCTGCAGCCACATTAATAAGCACAGAGGAGGTCAGATAAGACTCTAAAAGAGCCACAGTGTAATTAGTGAAGTCATCGTGTGCTGAGATTTAGGAAAGTGTTGTTTACTGTGTGTCTCAGCAGGCCGACAACCCTGACCTTGTTGAAGAGGGACTCGCCTAACTGCTGTAACGAAGCATCAGCTGTTAATCAGCTGCAGGTTTGTTTGTATTTGGGTCCAATCAAGCTTGTTAGCTTGTTGCTCTGTGAGAAGCACTTTGGATGACTTTATCACAACTTCGGAGTGGAAGGAGAGAGGGCAGGGCAGCAGGAGGGGAAGTGAGCAAGTTTCTAATTCTTGGCCAAAACACACACAGTAGGTATGTGCTAAATGAGGAGATTGTTCTGGTATTTTTCAACAGAAACAATAACTTGCACTGGGCAGGATCCCATTGCAGTGAGTAAGAATGCAAAAAAATGGTCTGTGAAGTCCATCTCATGTTTTATTGCTCATTATTACACGGCTGCGTTGAACACTCGATTTTGATTGGTCAATCACGGCGTTATCGCTGCAATTTCTCTATAACAGACCGTTGCTATGTATAACAGACCGTTGCTATGGGCGCAGCTCTGATGTCGGACTCTGGCGGATCGTTTTTGTGTCAAAGTATTGATTTCTTAAGTAAGTAGCCGTGTAATAAGCGGGATGATGTACAGCTAGCGGGTCATTGTTGTGAAAGAATCCCCGACAGGGTGATGCTGCATGTCTCTCATCGCCCTGAAGGGGATTCTTTCACAACAATGACCCGACATTATCCCTTACTTATATAATTTAAGGGCGACACTTTCTTAGTAAAATGTCCATCTTGACGACTTCTTCTGATGGATGATTGGTTTAACTGAGCTGCAATTCAGGAAGTTAATATTTTTTTGTGCCAGACTTTATTTATCAAGCTGTGTTTACAACGTAATGTTATATGTAAGAGGTTATATTCATGTTTGACAAATCATCCAATTAGACTGTTATCAGGCCATTAAATAGGTGTTATTGGTTGGTATAAGCACCATAGATGTGGGTCAGTAGGGGCCTACTACACTCAATATTAGATTTTATCATCTATTCACATGGTAGATCACCGAAAGAAGGTCTAAACGAACACGACCACAGTAATTATGACAGGAGCAGAAGCGAAAGTCAGGTGCTGTAGTATAGACAGCGTGAAACTCCATATGGGGTGGAGGTCAGGGGTGATGGATGGGACACAAAAGACAGGGTTTTCACCCAGAAGGCTGGGGTTTGCTTCCTGTGGGAAACCAACAATGTGTAGTTCATTGTGTTTACAAGGTGTTTAGTTTCACTTTCACTTTTGAGACATAGTTATTTTAAGCGAAAACACAATGTTTTTCCCTAAACTTAACCAAGTATTTTTTTGGCCTAAACCAAAAGAGGACTTTTTGTTTGTGTTCAAAACGTAACATTTAATTTGGTTGTACGTGTTAGAACGTGTTGCTTTTAAGTTTTGCTTTCACTTTTACAATGTAGTAGGCATAGTAGGCCCTAAATGACCCACATCTATGGTGCTTATTAAGACCGATAACTATTTATCGATTACATATATATTTCCGATAACCTATTTAATGGTCTGATAACAGTCGAATCAGGTGCACAAATGTTGTTATAAATCGATATAACTGTCTGGCTGCAGCACACACTAAAATATGTATTTTCCCCTTCAAGCTATATTCTATGAAATATGGAAGATGATACTTCAGAGAAATGAGATCTAATTTTAAAGAGGTACTGTATGACCTCAATGTGACCCACACACACTTGAAATGTACTTAATTAGCAATATTGTCATTGTATGAACTTTCTTTTTTTTCTTTGCTGTTTTATTGTGGGTTCTGGGTCTACTGGCAGTGATAGATTGTAAAAAAAAGAAAGGTGGTTACAGAGTTAAGATTATTAAAACAGAGAACATGTAGTAATAAAATAAATGTGCTGTCATTATACATCGTACCTTGTACAAGCCCCTGAGGAGGCAGATGTAATGGAGAGCCCATCAGGTGTAATTATGTGGTCAAGCTACTCAAATGTAATTACAAGCCAAGGTCAGCTGTCTGCCTTTAACTCACTGCTCTCTCTGCTCCTCACTGTGCTCTGAATTAGATCCAGTCCACCTCCACAGGTTGGTGAGAGGCGCAATCACACACTCACATAAAATAAGTGACTCTGAAGCAGCTCCAAAGATGTTGACTACCATGTAACAGACTACCATTGACTAGTAAAAGCCTTGTACTGCATCCATCACTCTCACTAATTAGATAAACAAACGATGGAGTAAATCAGAGAGGGAGTCAGAATGGCGAGGGTGAGTAAACTGGGTTTTGTGTGGGCTGAGAAAGTGTAAAAGAGACGGAAAGATTCTGATTTCCTTCCCTGTTCTTACTTTATGATAGATAACCTTTCTCGACCTACAGCAAAGTCAAAGCTACTGTCTGTATGTGTGTTATCCATCGACGACGTCTATTGGTGGATAAATGGGCCGTGAAACAACAAACAGGAGACGGTGGGGATGTCTTATTGTTGTCTCTTGCTTTTATCTGCAAGGCTCACTTACCAGCATGATGATAGATGTACTGTATATGAGCAACACCTCTCTATACCTGGAGGCTTTCTACAGCAACAATAACACACCTACACATAACTGTACATAGGTTAACTCACATAAAAGTGTCAAAGGTGGGTGTGTATTTACTGTATGTGTGCCGACAGGTGTGTTTGTATGTTACAGTTACAGCTGTAGAAAGTAGGGCTGGGCAATGTATTGATATTATATCGATACCGCGATATGAGTCTAGATATCGTCTTAGATTTTTGATATCGCAATATGGCATAAATGTTGTCTTTTCCTGGTTTTAATGGCACATTACAGTAAAGTGATGTAATTATCTGAACTTATACCAGACTGTTCTAGCTATTCTATTATTTGCCTTTACCCACTAGGTCATTATATCCACAGTATTGATAATTATTTATCAAAAATCTCATTGTGCAAATATTTTTGTGAAAGCACCAATAGTCAACCCTACAATATCTTCCCGATATTGATATCAAGGTATTTGGTAAAAAATATTGTGCTATTTAATTTTCTCCATATTGCACAGCCCTAAAAATGCTTCAGGTATGGCAGGTGAGTGTGGGAATTGGTCTTTAGATTAAACCAGTAAAGCAGAGATTGGAGGGAAATATGTGAAGAAAACCAACCTGAAAGCATTTATTCAGTCTGATGTGTTACCTAATCATGTTTGGAAATTTTCGAAAGGTTCAGCCTCCATCTTCATCGAGCCACATTTTCCTCCTATAGAAGGTGTGATTGGTGGACTTGACCACAGACTTGACACTAGTGCTAAATCACTCCGGACGGGGCTAGATAACTGCAGCCTCTTGATTTGCAGACCTTTGTATGTCCCTAACGTAGCAGGAATGAGAAACAGTACCGCTGCTGTGAAAAAGGAGTCTGCGTGATAGAAACTAGGTCTGAAGCTTTTCCTGTTTTTCTTCTATATTGGGAGGGTTTTCTGCAGCTTGACCTCACTGTCAAATCTCTTTATGCCTCTCAGAGATAACAGGCTCCAGCTGTCAAACTAGTAGCCTCTCTGAAAAATGAATTTGACATTTTCTGTCTGAGTTTGAACCTAATAACCCTCCTGTCTGTATAAATCCCACCAGGCCTGAAATTGTTCTTTTAGATTCAATGCAAAAGTTCCGAAACAAAATGAACAAAACTGGTTTGAATTGTAAATCTACAAGAGCAGAATCAAGTCAAAAGCTTGTTTGATACAATAAGTAACTCAAGTGAAGATTCAAATACCTCCTCTCTACAGTATATCCCTGAAAGATCCAGCACTTCTTGCTTTAGTCTGCACTGGTCAAGTTTTCTACATCTCTTCAGTTCCCCGTGAAGTATAAAATAAAACGCTTCAGGCCTCTGCCTCTCTGTGACAGCATCAGCTTTGACTTCTTTAAGTCTTTCAGACGGATCAGTTGACTGAGACTATTTGAGCTTTAAAAGCTTGAGCTAAGAGCCACAGAAGCACACTGTTATCACCGCCAGCAGCAACAGAAGAAACAGCAGAGGAGAGGTAAGACTTGCAGAGAAGATGTGGGAATGCCAGTTGCCCTTAAACTCATCGACCCATCGACAACAACAAAGTAGAACACTTATTTTTTTCTTGTCCTTTCTCGAAACAATTTTAGACAAGTGTACATGGATGGATGGATGCGTATTAC